>NW_028270141.1:154184892-154508892 GCF_037043375.1 Chiloscyllium plagiosum
TTTATTGTAATGGTTCATTTTTTCTTAAGGGGGAGGTGGTCTGAAGGTATAAGGGGTACTGTATCTTTAAGACAGGTTGAAGGACTTAGAGAAGCTCACAGAGTACTGGTAAATTTACAATGTAGCATTTGGTCCAGCAGCTAGCAGTACCTCGGTTGCAATGAGACAAAAAACAAATTCAAATTTGGCCAAACAGTTTAGATTATGCCAAACTCCAATCAAGTTTGAAATTAGTATTTTGACAATATTAACACCAATGAAGCAATTCGATGCTTTGGGGTATAAAACTGGAAAAAAGATTTAACAGTTGAAGGAGAACTGCCAAGCCACCAACATATGCAGACTGCACAGAGATTAGCTCTCTTAAAGGTACCTTTATTTATCAGAGATCTGCAAAACAGAAATCCCTAAGAAGAAGTATAGAAGACAGAGGAAGATTCAAAGAGAGGATTTGATAGCTGGCTGGTTTTGAAATTTGACTTTTTTGGTAAATCTTAATGGGGCGTTTTACCAGAAAATATTATAGAAGGGAAAATAAAAGATAGTGCGTAGGAGTGCATCTGGGAAAATTAAGAAACAGTGAAATTCACAACTGATCTTGGAGGAATTGTTTGGGTGAAGTTCACAGCACAGAATTGGATACGTGAATTGTTTTAAGTGTGGCCTGTAGAAAGTCTGCAGTAGTGAGTACAGTGGGTTCTTTCTTGATTATATGTTTTTTGAAGTATGTCTCTTGATTAAACTAAAATATAATCCATAACTATTAATTTAACCTGGGGCAGTATTTTGTAAAGGAATTAGATGGTGTTATTTTCTGGGTCTGTAGATTGTGAAGGAGCAAAAATGGCCTTTAGTACAGTGATATGTACTTCTTGTCAGATGTGGGAATTTAAAGAGAGTTTAAGGGTTACCACAGATTATATCTGCAATAAATGCTGTTGGTTGGAAATCTTATCAGATTGAGTGGATCGGTTGGAGAGACAGTTAGGTCCAGTGAGGAATTTGCAACAGCAACAGTAGGTGATTAGATTAGATTAGATTAGATTACTTACAGTGTGGAAACAGGCCCTTCGGCCCAACAAGTCCACACCGCCCCGCCGAAGCGCAACCCACCCATACCCCTACATTTACCCCTTACCTAACACTACGGGCAATTTAGCATGGCCAATTCACCTGACCTGCACATCTTTAGACTGTGGGAGGAAACCGGAGCACCCAGAGGAAACCCACACAGACACGGGGAGAACGTGCAAACTCCACACAGTCAGTTGCCTGAGGTGGAATTGAACCCGGGTCTCTGGCGCTGTGAGGCAGCAGTGCTAACCACTGTGCCACCGTGCCGCCCACCACTGCGGCACGGTGATGGATGGCAGTTATAGGAAGCGGGGAAAGTCTCAGGTACACTCACATAGATGGGTTAATTCCAGGAAGGTAAGAGAGTTAGGCAGCTAGCGCAGGAGTCTTCTGTGGCTTTACCCATTTCAAACAGGTATGCTGTTTTGGAAAATGGATTCTCAGGAGAACGTAGCACGAACAGGCAAGTTTCTGGTATGGAGACTGGCTCTAATGCGACGAAGGGTACATCGGGTTCCAAGAGATCAATTGTGTCAGGGGACTCTCTACTCCGAGGTACAGACAGATGTTTCTGTGGCCAGCAGCAAAAAATCAGAATGGCGTGTTGCTTCCCTGGTGTCAGGATCAAGGATGTCTCAGAAAAGGTGCAGAATGTTCTCAACAGGAAATGGGGCCAGCAAGAGGTCATTGTCCACAATGACAGGAAGGGAAAAGGTTGAGATTCTGAAGGGAGATTACAGAGAGTTAGGCAGGAATTTAAAAAGGAGGTCCTCGAGAGTATTAATATCTGGATTACTCCCAGTGCTACGAGCTGGTGAGGGCAGGAATAGGAGGATAGAGCGGATGAATGCATGGCTGAGGAGCTGGTGGATGGGAGAAGAATTCACATTTTTGGATCATTGGAATCTCTTTTGGCGCAGAAGTAACCTGTACAAGAAGGATGGATTGCACCTAAATTGGAAGAGGACTAATATACTGGCAGAGAGATTTGCTAGAGCTGCTCAGGAGGACTTAAAATAGTAAGGTGGGGGGGTGGGACCCAGGGAGATAGTGAGGAAACATTTCAATGTGAGACTGGTACAGTTGAGATCAGAAGCAAGTCAAACAGTCAGGGCAAGCAGGGACAAGGTAGGACTAATAAATTAAACTGCATTCATTTCAATGCATGGGGCCTAACAGGGAAGGCAGATGAACTCAGAACATGGTTAGGAACATGGGACTGGGATGTCATAGCTCTTACAGAAACATGGCTCAGGGGTGGGCAGGACTGGCAGCTTAATATACCAGGACACAAATGCTACAGGAAGGATAGAAAGGGAGGCAAGAGAGGAGGGGGAGTGGCATTTTTGATAAGGGCTGTGGTGAGGGAGGATATTCCTGGAAATACATCCAGGGAAGTTATTTGTGTGGAACTGAGAAATAAAAAGGTGATCATCACCTTATTGGGATTGTATTTTGACCTCCTAATAGTCAGAGGGAAATTGAGAAACAAACTTGTAAGGAGATCTCAGCTATCTGTAAGAATAATAGGATGGTTATGGTAGGGGATTTTAACTTTCCAAACATCGACTGGGACTGCCATAGTGTTAAGGATTTAGATGGAGAGGAATTTTCTGATTCAGTATGTGGATGTACCTACTGGAGAAGGTGCAAAACCTGACCTGCTCTTGAGAAATAAGGCAGGGCAGGTGACTGAGGTGTCAGTGGGGGAGCATTTTGGGGCGAGCGACCATAATTCCATTAGATTTTAAATAATGATGGATAAGGATAGACCAGATCTAAAAGTTAAAGTTCTAAATTAGAGAAAGGCCAATTTTGACAGTATGTCAAGAATGTGCTGGTCAGGTGAATTAGCTATTCTAGATTGCCCGTAGTGTGAGGTGCATTAGCTAGGGGGAAATGGGTCTGGGTGGGTTACTCTTTGGAGGGTCGGTGTGGACTTGTTGGGCTGAAGGGCCTGTTTCTGCACTGCAGGGAATCGAATCTAATCAACTTTCAAAAGCTGACTGGGGGCAGACGTTTGCAGGTAAAGGGACGGCTGGAAAATGGGAAGCTTTCAGAAATGTGATAACACGAATCCAGATAAAGTATATTCCTGACAGGGTGAATGGAAAGGATCATAGGTATAAGAAATGCTGGATGACTAAAGAAATTGAGAGTTTGGTTAAGAAAAAGAAGGAAGCATATGTAAGGCATGGGCAGGATAGATCGAATGAATCCTTAGAAGAGTATAAAGACAGTAGGAGAATACTTAAGAGGGAAATCAGGAGGGCAAAAAGGGGACATGAGATAGCTTTGGCAAATAAAATTAAGGAGAATCCAAAGGGTTTTACAAATACATGAAGGACAAAAGGGTAACTAGGGAGAGAATAGGGCCCCTCAGAAATCCGCAAGGCGGCCTTTGTGTGAAGCCGCAGCAGATACTAAACAAGCATTTTGCGTCAGTATTTACTGTGGAACAGGATATGGAAGAAATAGAATGTAGGGAAATAGATGGTGACACCTTGTAAAATGTTCATATTACAGAGGAGGAAGTGCTGGATGTCTTGAAACACATGAAGGTGGATAAATCCCCTGGACCTGATCAGGTGTACCCTAGCACTCTGTGGGAAGCCAGAGAAGTGATTGCTGGGCCTCTTGCTGAGATATTTGTACCATCGATAGTCACAGGTGATGTGCTGGAAGACTGGAGGTTGGCTAACGTGGTACTACTGTTTAAGAAGGGTGGTAAGGACAAGTCAGGGAACTATAGACCAGTGAGCCTCACGTCAGTGGTGGGCAAGTTATTGGAGGGAATCCTGAGGGACAGGATGTACGTGCATTTGGAAAGGCAAGGACTGATTTGGGATAGTCAACATGGCTTTGTATGTGGGAAATCATGTCTCGCAAAGTTGATTGAGTTTTTTGAAGAAGTAATAAAGAGGATTGATAAGGGCAGAATGATAGATGTGACTTCAGTAAGGCATTCGACAAGGTTCCCCATGGGAGAGTGGTTAGGAAGGTTAGATCTCACGGAATACAGGGAGAACTAGCCACGAGAACTGGCTTAAAGGTAGAAGACAGAGGGTGGTGGTGGAGGGTTGTTTTTCAGACCGAAGGCCTGTGACCAGTCGTGTGCCACAAGGAGCAGTGCTGGGTCCTCTACTTTTTGTCATTTACATAAATGACTTGGGTGCGAGCATAAGAGGTACAGTTAGTAAGTTTTCAGATGACGCCAAAATTGGATGTATAGTGGACAACGAAATAGTTTACCTCAGATTACAACAGGATCTTGACCAGATGGGCCAATGGGCTGAGAAGTGGCAGATGGAGTTTAATTCAGATAAATGTGAGGTGCTGCATTTTGGGAAAGCAAATCAAAGCAGGACTTAGACACTTAATGGTAATGTCCTCGGGAGTGTTGCTGAACAAAAAAATCTTGGAGTGCAGGTTCATAGCTCCTTGAAATTGGAGTTGCAGGTAGGTAGGATAGTGATGAAGGTGTTTGGTATGCTTTCCTTTATTGGTCAGAGTATTGAGTACAGGATTTGGGAGGTCATGTTGTGGCTGTACAGGACATTGGTTAGGCCACTGTTGGAGTATTGCATGCTGTGGTGTAAAATTATGTCCCAATACATGTGTGAATCATAATGTAACACATGTATTGGGCCAAGCAGTGGAATGTGGTGAAACGGTTAAAAATTATGTCCCAATACATGTGTGAATCTAACCGGAATGGAGGTGTTGCTTAGTCCCGTGTGAATCTTATTACACACCTCCCCGTGTGAATCTTCTTATCTGTATGTAACCAGAATGGAATGTGTTTTTTAGCCTTGCTCTGCTGTTCACATGAATGTTTATATCTGGAAAAGAGTATATCAGCTGGAAAAGTCTCCAGTTCGGTGAGTCTGCTCTGGGGTTACGTTTAACCGCCGAGCGTGGGTTGTTGGCAACCGCTCTACGAGAACTGACGGCTCCCAGTTCCGGTAACATGTAGAGTGAGTATAAGCCAGACCCGTTGTATGAGACCTGGTTGTGGCGACACTGCGGGGAATAAAATGCCCATATTCTAGCAGACTCGCCTCTTGGTCGTTTGTTCTGTGTCAGACTACTCTCCTACGAACCTGACCTTGAGAATTTTTTAAAACACATGCAATTCTAGTCTCCTTCCTATCGGAAAGATGTTGTGAAACTTGAAAGGGTTCAGAAAAGATTTAAATGGATGTTGCCAGGGTTGGAGGATTTGAGGTATAGGGAGAGGTTGAACAGGCTGGGGCTGTTTTTCCTGGAGCGTTGTAGGCTGAGGGGTGACTTTATAGAGGTTTACAAAATTATGAGGGGCATAGATAGGATAAATAGACAAAGTCTTTTCCCTGGGTTTGGGGAGACCAAAACTAGAGGGCATAGGTTTAGGGTGAGAGGGGAAAGATATAAGAGACCTAAGGGGTAACTTTTTCATACAGAGGGTGGTACGTGTATGGAATGAGCTGCCAGAAGAAGTGATGGAGGCTGGTACAATTGCAACATTTAAAAGGCATTTGGATGGGTATATGAATAGGAAGGGTTTGGAGGGATATAGGCTGGGTGCTGGAAGGTGGGACTAGATTGGGTTGGAATATCTGGTCGACATTAGTTGGACCGAAGGATCTGCTCCCATGCTGTACATCTCTATGACTGCATGACTCTATGAGATAAGTTAGAGAAAGGAGTTACAAATAGTTGATAGTTAATTATTCTCTGTTAGACTTTTAAGTAAACATAAAGTTGTTAACTTTTACTTTAAATAGTGATCTTTGGGATAGTTCTTGGCCTCTCGAATTTTCAAAGATTACTGCACGGGGTAAATCTTTTCTGTGTTGCTGGTTTAAATTAGCTGCGGGGAGGGGGAGAGTGGGGAGGGGGATGGTTTAACCCCAGGTTGTAACAGAGTTTAGGACCAGAGAGCATTGTTTCAGAATAAATGGATGACAATTTAAGACAGTGATCAGGTGAAGTTGAGAGTTTTTTGAACTCACTGTAACAGGTAAATTTGGGGGCACAGTCCTTTTGTGCAGTTAAGGTTGAAATGGATAGATTCTTGATCAGTGGGGGACACATGCATTATGGGGAAAACACTAGAAAATGGATATGAGTAATGTCAGATTTGTTTAACCATGATCTTCTTGAATGGTTGATCCAGGCTCGAGGAGCCACATAGCCTATTCCTGATTTATTTCTATTGGTCTTATTCATTTATACTAACCGGGGGTGGTATTTTGATCTCGTCCTTCATCAGTTTTGTTACTTCATTATGTAGAGTGACACTGTCCAGTGCCCAGCCTTTATGTGCACGTGTGACTTCCTGTCTCATAGCAGTTAGGAATCCTGTGTACAGAATAAACAGAGTTTCTTTTAATTTGTTTCTTTTTTTTACAAGATAATAAATATAAACCCACTTTGGGAATTAGAATTGAATTGTATTTATCAAAAAAATACTTATAGAGTAATATTTATAGGAATAATCCTGGTCACAACATTGTGGTGTACTTTTCTATGTTCATGTTCTATGAGTAGGGAGAAGCTATTCAGCACAAATGGGCTGTAAACTTTTAAAGTTGTTCTCGAATTCTTACCACCTGTCTTCAGTTGACCTCATAAACATATCCCATGAAACTTTTCTCATGTATGTATGTATGATACATTTCTCTTGGAATCCCAATACATATTTCTAAATTAGTAGCAGAAGTAGTTTATATGGCCCCTCAAGCCATTAAGTAAAATCACGCTGATCAGTGTGTTCCAAATTCCACACTGCCAACTATCCCTAAAAGTCCTTTCTTTTGGGATGTAAGTTTACTTGCTGAGCTGGAAGGTTTGTTTTCAGGCGTTTTGTCACCACACTAGGTAATATGATCAGTTAGCCTCTGGTGGTCTGACCTGCTTTTAATTTATGTATTTAGGTTTCCTTGGATTGGTGATGCTATTTCCTGTGGCAATGTCATTTCCTGTTCTTTTTCTCAGGAGGTGGTAAATGGGATCCAAATCAATGTGTTTATTGATAGAGTTTGGTTGAAGTGCCATGCTTCTAAGAATTCTAGTGCATGTCTCTGGTTGGCTTGTCCCAGGATGAATCTGTTGTCCCAGTCAAAGTGGTGTCCTTCCTCATCTGTATGTAAAGATACTAGTGAGAGTGGGTCATGTCTTTTTGTGACTAGTTGATGTTCATGCATCCTGATGGCTAGTTTTCACTACTCAGACCCCTTGGCATCATGGCAGCCCACAAAAACACCAACACATTAAAACAGCAGCTAATGAACTTGAAAGACCCTTTATAGGCAACAAGCAAAATTAATATATTTTACAAAATACCTTGTAAGAACTGTAACAAACACTACATTGGACAAACAGGCAGAAAATTAGTCACCAGGATACATGAACATCAACTCGCCACAAAAAGACATGACCCACTCTCACTGGTATCTTTTCATGCCGATGAGGAAGGACACCACTTCGACTGGGACAACACATTCATCCTAGGACAAGCCAAACAGAGACACATGTGAGAACTCCTTGAAGCTTGGCACTCCAACTGGAACTCTATCAACAAACACATTGACTTGGATCACATTTACCACCCCCGAAAAAAAGAACAGAAAATAACATCACAGCAGGAAATGACACCACCAACCTAAGGAAACCTAAACACAAACAAAAAGTGGGCCATACCATACCACCAGTGCTTCACAAGATGCTCACTGACAATGTTACCTAGTATGGAGACGAAACATCTAAAACCAAACCTTCCAGCTTAGAGGAGAAAGTGAGGACTGCAGATGCTGGCGATCAGAGCTGAAAATGTGTTGCTGGAAAAGCGCAGCAGGTCAGGCAGCATCCAAGGAGCAGGAGAATCGATGTTTCGGGCATAAGTCCTTCTTCAGGAAGAAGGGCTCATGCCTGAAAAGTCGATTCTCCTGCTCCTTGGATGCTGCCTGACCTGCTGCGCTTTTCCAGCAACACATTTTCAGCTTCCAGCTTAGAGAGCAATCCTACATCCAAAACCTCAACCTGAGCTACAAATCTTCTCAAAACTTGCTCAGTCCTTTATTTCCTTGCTAACAAGAATCTATCCATATCTGCCTTTACTTCAAAGCTACTAAATAGGAGTGCTGGCATGCCAAACAGCATAAACAGCAAATGATAGAAAGAGCTAGGTGGTCCCACAACCAACAGATCGGATCCAAATTCTCCAGTGCTACTCCATCCAGTTTTAAATGATGATGGACTATTAAACAACTCACTGAGATGGAGGCTCCACAAGTATCCCAATTCTCAATGATGGGAGAGACCAGCACATCAGTGGTTGGCATGGACGAATTGGACTGAAGGGTCTGTTTCCATGCTATATGACTCAATGATTCTAATAAGGCTGAAGCTTTTGTAACAATCTTAACCCAGACGTGCCGAGTGGATTTTTCAATTTGGGACTCCTCCAGAGATCCCCAGATCACGGATACCAGAATTCATCCAATTCAGTTCACTTCACATGTTTTCAAAAAATAACTAGAGACACTCAACATTGCAAAGGCTTTTGGGCCCTGACAGCGTATCGGAAATAGTACTGAAGACATGTGCTCCAGATCTTGTCGCGTCCATTGCTAAACTATTCTAGTACATTACAACATTGGCATCTACTTGACAATGTGGAAAATTGCCCAGGGTATGTGTTCTACACAAAAAGCAGGAAAATCTATCAGGCAATTCCCTACTCATCAGTCTATTCTCGGTTATTAGAAATCTGATGTCATCAACAGTGCTATTAAGCAGCACCTCCTCAGCACAACCTGTTCACTGACACCCAGTTTGGCCATTCAGCTCCAGACTTCATTACAGCCTTGGTTCAAACGTTGACAAAATACTGAATTCTAGAAGTGAGGTGAGAGTGACAACACTGATGCCATTGATATAACAGTACTAAAAGCTTGGTTTGGGATGTGGAAAATTCTGTAATGTCAGGACCCATAGCCTTTGCTCCATATTTAACTTTTTCTTGATATCACTGTGCCTATGTGTTCATAGTTCCTTGGAAGTTGAGTCACAGGTAGATAGGATAGTAAAGAAGGTGTTTGGTATGCTTTCCTCTATTGGTCAGAGCATTGACTACAGGAGTTGGGAGGTCATGGGAGGCCACAACATCGTAGTTGGGGGACTACGATGTTGTGGCCATCACGGAAACGTGGATAGATGTGGGACAGGAATGGCTGTTGGAGGTTCCTGGTTACAGGTCTTTCAGTAAGATTAGGGAGGGTGGGAAAAAAGGAGGGGGGGTGGAATTGCTAATTAGAAATGGTATAAAGGCTGCAGAAAGGAAGTTTGAGGGGGAATCTGCCTCTGGAGGTAGTATGGGCTGAAGTCAGAAATAGGAAAGGTGCAGTCACCTTGTTGGGTGTTTACTATAGGCCCCCCAATAGCAGCAGAGATGTGGAGAAACAGATTGGGAAACAGATTTTGGAAAGGTGCAGAAGCCACAGGGTCGTAGTCATGGTCGACTTCAACTTCCCAAATATTGATTGGAAGCTCTTTAGATCAAGTAGATTGGATGGGGCGGTGTTTGTGCAGTGTGTCCAGGAAGCTTTTCTAACGCAGTATGTAGATTGTCCAACCAGAGGGGAGGCCATATTGGATTTGGTACTCGGTAATGAACCGGGACAAGTGGTGGGCTTGTTAGTGGGTGAACATTTTGGTGATGGTGACCACAATTCTGTGACTTTCACCTTGGTTATGGAGAGAGATAGGTCTTATTGAATTCTTCTAGGAGGTGACCAAGCATGTGGATGAGGGAAGAGCAGTGGATGTAGTGTACATGGATTTTAGTAAGGCATTTGATAAGGTTCCCCATGGTAGGCTTATGCGGAAAGTCAGGAGGCATGGGATAGAGGGAAATTTGGCCAATTGGATAGAAAACTGGCTAACCGGTCGAAGGCAGAGAGTGGTGGTAGATGGTAAATATTCAGCCTGGAGCCCAGTTACAAGTGTAGTTCCGCAGGGATCAGTTCTGGGTCCTCTGCTGTTTGTAATTTTTATTAATGACTTAGATGAGGGAGTCGAAGGGTGGGTCAGTAAATTTGCAGATGATACGAAGATAGGTGGAGTTGTGGACAGTGAGGAGGGCTGTTGTTGGCTGCAGAGGGACTTAGATATGATGCAGAGCTGGGCTGAGGAGTGGCAGATGGAGTTCAACCCTGCCAAGTGTGAGGTTGTCCATTTTGGAAGAACAAATAAGAATGCGGAATACAGGGTTAATGGTAGGGTTCTTAGTCAGGTGGAGGAACAGAGGGATCTTGGGGTCTATGTACATAGATCTTTGAAGGTTGCCACTCAGGTGGATAGAGTTTGTAAGAAGGCCTATGGAGTATTATCGTTCATTAGCAGAGGGATTGAATTCAAGAGTCGTGAAGTGATGTTGCAGCTGTACAGGACTTTGGTTAGGCCACAGTTGGAGTACTGTGTGCAGTTCTGGTCGCCTCACTTTAGGAAAGATGTGGAAGCTTTGGAGAGGGTGCAGAGAAGATTTACCAGGATGTTGCCTGGAATGGAGAGGAAGTCGTACGAGGATAGGTTGAGAGTTCTCGGCCTTTTCTCATTGGAACGGCGAAGGATGAAGGGTGACTTGATAGAGGTTTATAAGATGATCAGAGGAATAGATAGAGTAGACAGTCAGAAACTTTTTCCCCGGGTACAACAGAGTGTTACAAGGGGACATAAATTTAAGGTGAAGGGTGGAAGGTATAGGGGAGATGTCAGGGGTGGGTTCTTTACCCAGAGAGTGGTGGGGGCATGGAATGCGCTGCCCGTGGGAGTGGTAGAGTCGGAATCATTGGTGACCTTTAAGTGGCATTTGGATAGGTACATGGATGGGTACTTAATCTAGGTTAGAAGTTCGGCACAACATCGTGGGCCGAAGGGCCTGTTCAGTGCTGTATTGTTCTATGTTCTATGTTCTATGTTCTATGTTCTATGTTCTATGTCATGTTTTGGCTGTACATTTTTGGAATATTGTGTGCAGTTCTGGTCGCCTTGCTATCAGAAGAATGTTGTGAAACTTGAAAGGGTTCAGAAAAGATTTACAAGGATGTTGCCAGGGTTGGAGGATTTGAGCTATAGGGAGAAACTGAATAGACTGAGGCTGTTTTCCCTGGAGCATTGGAAGCTGAGGAATGATCTTATGGTGGTTTATGAAATCATGATAGGCATGGATAAGGTAAATAGACAAGGTCTTTTCCCTGGGCTGGGGGAGTCCAGAACTAGATGGGCATAGGTTCAGGGTGAAAGGGGAAAAATTTAAAAGGAACCTAAGATACAACTGTTTCACCCAGAGGTGGTGTGTGTATGGAATGTGCTGCCAGAGGAAGTACTATTACAGCATTTAAAAGGCATCTGGATGGGTATATGAATAGGAAGAGTTTAGAGGGATATGGGCCAACTGCTGGCAAAAGGGACTAGGTCGGGATTAGGTCGGGATATCTGGTTAGAACATAGAACATAGAACAGTACAGCACAGACCAGACCCTTCAGCCCACGATGTTGTGCCAACCACTGATCCTCATGTATGCACCCTCAAATTTCTGTGACCATATGCATGTCCCGTAGTCTCTTAAATGTCCCCAATGACCTTGCTTCCACAACTGTTGCTGGCAACACATTCCATGCTCTCGCAATTCTCTGTGTAAAGAACCCGACTCTGACATTCCCTCTATACTTTCCTCCAACCAGCTTAAAACTATGACCCCTCGTGTTAGTCATTTCTGCCTAACCCCTCGTGTTAGTCATTTCAAATAGTCTCTGGCTATCGACTCTATCTATGCCTCTCATTATCTTGTATACCTCAATTAGGTCCCCTCTCCTCCTTCTTTTCTCCAATGAAACAAGTCAGAGCTCAGTCAACCTCTCTGCATAAGATAAGCCCTCCAGTCCAGGCAGCATCCTGGTGAATCTCCTCTGAACCCACTCCAAAGCATTCACATGTTTCCTATAATAGGGCGACTAGAACTGGACGCAGTATTCCAAGTGCGGTCTAACCAAAGTTTTATAAAGCTGCAACAAGATCTCATGACTCTTAAACTCAATCCCCCTGTTAATGAAAGCCAAAACACCATATGTTTTCTTAACAACCCTGTCCACTTGGGTGGCCATTTTAAGGGATCTATGTATCTGCACACCAAGATCCCTCTGTTCCTCCACACTGCCAAGAATCCTATCCTTAATCCTGTACTCAGCTTTCAAATTCGACCTTCCAAAATGCATCACCTCATATTTATCCAAGTTGAACTCCATCTGCCACCTCTCAGCCCATCTCTGCATCCTGTCAATGTCCCGCTGCAGCCTACAACAGCCCTCTATACTGTCAACGACACCTCCAACCTTTGTGTCGTCTGCAAACTTGCTGACCCATCCTTCAATCCCCTCATCCAAGTCATTAATAAAAATTACAAATAGTAGAGGCCCAAGGACAGAGCCCTGTGGAACACCACTCACCACTGACTTCCAGGCAGAATATTTTCCTTCTACTACCACTCGCTGTCTTCTGTTGGCCAGCCAATTCTGTATCCAGACAGCTAAGTTCCCCTGTATCCCATTCCTCCTGACCTTCTGAATGAGCCTACCAGGGGAAAGCTTATCAAATGCTTTGCTGAAGTCCATTTACACCACATCCACAGCTCGTCCCTCATCACAGTTTCTAGTCACATCCTCAAAGAACTCGATAAGGTTTGTGAGGCATGACCTGCCCCTCACAAAGCCGTGTTGACTGCATTTAATCAAGCCATGCTCTTCCAGATGGTCATAAATCCTATCCCTCAGAATCCTTCCTAACACCTTGCAGACGACAAGTTGATATGGACGAGTTGGACCGAAGGGTCTGCTTCTCTGCTGTACATCTCTATGACTCTCTGTGGCAAAGAATTCCAAAGACTCATAACCAATGCTCAGTAGAAGTAAGGTGTACGATCTACAAGATGCACTGCAGAAATTCACCAGACTTGTAAACAGTACCTCCCAAAACCACAACCACTTGAATCTGCAAATATTTGCTATCTTTCTGTCAGTTGCATGAGAAATTTGTGAGTGATGAATCGGGCTGATATGGCACAGCAATGTGTGTCTATAAAGGATTATTTTCTGGGAAGAAGGATTAGTCATAGATTGAAAGAACAGAAAGAGGCCCTTCAACACACTGTATCTTCACTGGTCATCAAATATTACTCACTTACTTACTCACTCATTCATCTCATCTGGAGAGAGAATTCGGATGACATTCACCACATTGAACAAGTTCCTCACATACAAGACAGTCTGCTGTACCTTTGACTGCCTTCCATCTGCATCCCAGCTCTCAGGAAAAGGACTATTAAAGGTCAACCAAATGACAGACTCCCATCTGGATACTGATTCACTAAACTGTAAGTCACATTAACTAATACTAGCATCTTTGTTTTTTAAAATGAGGATCCTTATGATCAGATTCAATCTTTAAATGTAAGTTATGTTTTTAAAAATGGTAGCAGACATATACTTACCATTTACAAACAGTAAACAATGCAAAGCACGTTAAGGTTCCTGCCTAGTATTAGTATGTACTATTCTTGAGATATTCTTGAGATGGTACATACCCTGGGGATTAAAGAATCCTGTCATCCAAAATACATTTGGCCTTCCCTCAAATATCCAGGAGGAAAACTGTGCATTTCTCTCTAGGAATTCTGTGAACCAAAATCCCAGTGTAGCAGAATCCCAGGAAATCCTTTTCCAAACCACAGGCACTCGGGCATTATACATGTTATCCAAGGCATCTGTTAAATTCTGCAACGTGAAGAAGAGTTGGCATTGTAGTTAATATGCAATCATGTTAGAATTTAACATTCAATTTGACAGTGAGAAACATTGGTCGGAAAATTTAAATAAAGGTCTTCATAAAAGAATTGGTGCTGAGTTAGTTGGAATGGACAAAGAAAGGTGTTTTGTAGAAAAGGTGCTTGAGGATCAATGAACATTTTTTTAAATAGTTGTCAAAATGAATGGCAGATGCAGTAAAATGTGGATAAATGTGAGGCCATCCACTTTGGAATAAAAACTGGAAGGCACATTATGATATGATTGGCTATAAATTAAGAAAGGGGAATGTGTTACAAGACCTGGGAGTCCTCGTATAACAATCATTCAAGGTTAGAGTGCAGGTACAGGTGAAGAAGGTAAATGGTATGTTGGCCTTCTTGACTCACAGCAAAGATAGCTACCAGTGAGGAAGAAGATTAGAGGAAGGGGGTATGAGTACAGTTAATTATGGCTAATCAGAAATATACAGATCACATGAAAATAGTTGAGATATATAAAGTTATGAGGGACATAAATTGGGTAGACAGGAAGAAACATTTCTCCTTGATGGAGGGATCAATGACCATGGAACATAGATTTAAGGTAAAGGGCAGAAGCTTTGAAGGAGATATGACAAAAACTTTTTCACCCAGATAATGGTAGAAATCTGGAACTCACTGGCTGTGAAGGTGGTAGAGGCAGTGTCCTCAAAACATTCAGTATTTAGATGCATATTTGCAATGCCAAGGGGCATACAAGGTTCTGGGCCAAGG
Source organism: Chiloscyllium plagiosum (assembly GCF_037043375.1). NCBI lineage: Eukaryota > Metazoa > Chordata > Chondrichthyes > Orectolobiformes > Hemiscylliidae > Chiloscyllium > Chiloscyllium plagiosum. Next base: position 154,199,565 of record NW_028270141.1, read on the forward strand.
GTTGGAAAATGGAATTAGATTAGGTTATTGTTTTTGATTGGCACAGAAGTGATGAGCTGTAGAGCCTATTTCTGTGTTACAGATCTCTAAGATTTTATCAAAGAAAAAGAAACACAGTGTGGTAAAGAGTAGTGATAAGCTAGAGATTGGGAAAAAGTTAAAAGTCAGTAAAAGATAATAGAATAATAAGGAGAGAAAAGATAAACTTTGAGAGTAAATTAGCAAATAATACTAAAATGGGCAACAAGAACTTTGTTAAACATATGAAAAGGAATTCAGAGAGCCAAGTGACAAAAGGCCCTTTAGGAAATGAGAATGCAGAAATAATGAGGAAACAGGAAATGGCAGAGGAATTGAATAAATAATTTGCATCACGCCAGAACTACTAAATAATGAAGTGGCAAAAAGAATAAAGGAAATCAATGCAATAATTATCATGAGAGTGAAATATAACAGGAAAACTAATGAAGCTAAAGACTGATAAGTCTCCTGGACTTGTTTGACTTGCATCCGAGCACGTTAAAGGAAAAAGCAACAGATACAATGGATTCACTGGTAATAATCTTTCAATTCTCAAAGTTTCCAGAAAAGTTCCAGAGGATTGGAAAAACTGTCATTGAAACTTAATCAGAAAAGGAAAGAAACAAAACAGATAATTAAAGGCCAAATAAGATTTGTCACTTGGAAAATGTTAGCTAATTTTAGTCCAATTCTCGACCTGCCTAAATTACCCTCTGGGCAGTACATTCCAAATTCCCATCGCTGTCTAAATTAAAACATTTTTTCTCAAATCCTCAGTAAACCTCCTGCTTTCCACCTTCAAATTATGCCCCTTGTTCCTGACGTTTGAACTAGAGGAAACAGCTGCTTTCGATCCACTATGTCCATGCCTCTCATAATCTTAGCACCTCTTTTAGATCCTCTCCCAGACTTCTCTGCTTCAAAGAAAACAACCCGAGATTATGAATCCTCTCTTGACAGTCAAGGCATATCATCTAAGACAACATCCTAGTGAATCTCCTCTGCACCCCCTCAAGTACAATCACATCCATCTTAGAGTATGGTGACCAGAACTGCATACAGTACTCGAGCTGTGTCAAACTAAAGTTCTGTATAGCTCCAACATAACCTCCTTGTTCTTATAATTTATGCTTCAACTGATAAGGGGATATGTCTCATATACTGTCTTAACTATGCAATTAACCTGACCTGCCACCTTCAGGAATTTCTGGAGAAGCACTGCAAAATATCTCTGTTTTACTGAACTTCCTGGTATCCAGCCTTTTCTTGAACACTCCCTTGTCTTGATACTTCTTCCAAAGTGCATCAGCTTACCTTTATCAGGGTTAAGTTCAGCTGACCAATCTGTTTATATCCTGCTGCAACCTAAACCTTCTTCCTCACTTCAATCACCTGGCCCATCTTCATATCACCCACAATTTTGCATATCATCTTCCCACATTTTCATTGATATTGTTTATACATCATGAACAATAAGGGACCTGGCAGTTATCTTTGTGGTATACTGGCCTCCAGTCACACGGAGAGGGACTTCTTTGGGAACAGTGACCACAATTTAGAATACCCATAGATAAAGATGAGAGTGGTCCTAAGAGAAGAATACTAAACTGGGCTAAGACCAATTATATCAAAATTAGGCAGGAGCTGGGAAATGTGGATTGGACACAGCTATTTGAAGAGAAGTCCACATTTGAGCTGTGGGAGGCTTTCAAAGATAGTTTAAAGATAGAGCAGATAGGCATGACCCATTGAAGGCAAAGGATAGAAACGGCAAGATTCATGATTAGTGGATGACAGGAGAAATTGTACTGGATCAGTGGTGCTGGAAGAGCACAGCAATTCAGGCAGCATCCGAAGACAGGCAAAATCGATGTTTCGGGCAAAAGCCCTTCATCAGGAATAAAGGCAGAGAGCCTGAAGCGTGGAGAGATAAGCTAGAGGAGGGTGGGGGTGGGGAGAGAGTGGCATAAACCAAATCATCCACCGACATTTCCGCCACCTCCAAACAGACCCCACCACCAGGGATATATTTCCCTCCCCACCCCTCTCCGCCTTCCGCAAAGACCATTCCCTCCGTGACTGCCTGGTCAGGTCCACGCCCCCCTACGACCCACACTCCCATCCTGGCACTTTCCCCTGCCACCGCAGGAACTGTAAAACCTGCGCCCACACCTCCTCCCTCACCTCTATCCAAGGCCCCAAAGGAGCTTTCCACATCCATCAAAGTTTTACCTGCACATCCACTAATATCATCTATTGTATCCGTTGCTCCCGATGCGGTCTCCTCTACATTGGGGAGACTGGGCGCCTCCTAGCAGAGCGCTTTAGGGAACATCTCCGAGACACCCGCACCAATCAACCAAATCGCCCAGTGGCTCAACATTTCAACTCCCCCTCCCACTCTGCCGAGGATATGGAGGTGCTGGGCCTCCTCCACCGCCGCTCCCTCACCACCAGACGCCTGGAGGAAGAACGCCTCATCTTCCGCCTCGGAACACTTCAACCCCAGGGCATCAATGTGGATTTCAACAGTTTCCTCATTTCCCCTTCCCCCACCTCATCCTAGCTTCTAACCTCCAGCAACTCGATCCCCTGACCTGTCCGGACTTGTCCGACCTGCCTAGCTCCTTTTCCACCTATCCACTCCACCCTCTCCTCCCTGACCTATCACCTTCATCTCCTTCCCCACTGACCTATTGTACTCTATGCCACTCTCTCCCCACCCCCACCCTCCTCTAGCTTATCTCTCCACGCTTCAGGCTCTCTGCCTTTATTCCTGATGAAGGGCTTTTGCCCGAAACGTCGATTTTGCCTGTCCTCGGATGCTGCCTGAATTGCTGTGCTCTTCCAGCACCACTGATCCAGAATCTGGTTTCCAGCATCTGCAGTCATTGTTTTTACCTCGTTGATTTTAACCCTACTGCGAATCCTCTTGCAAGGATGCCTGCCTTGAAGAAGTTTTCCTCCTCTCTCTACAAGAATCTCAGGGAGTCTCTCTCTCACTGCAACTCCCAGGTCATTTCCTCAGCCCTGAAGCTCTTCAACCATGTCCTGAAACAAACTCGCTATCACAGCCACATTTGCTTCCTCAGTGCCTGTCTCCGTAACCAACTCACCCCACACGGACTCCGAACCACCTTTAAACCAGCAGAGTTCGGACCCGAACAGGACAAACAGTACAGATTACAGATTCAAAAACACCAGCAACGGTTCTCCATCAAGATCCTCCACTCCACGCTTGCAGCAATGCGCCGGTACCTAACCTCTATACAGTCTGCCCTGCCTCAGCTGAGGGCCACACTCTCTCAGAATTGCAAAGGACCCCTCCTGTACTACATCCTCAGGAGAATTCATACTCTCAACAAACAGTATTTCAATTCCATCTCAAACATCAAAAACTGTAAGTACAACAAACTTTTATCTACCCAGCTCCATAACCAGCGCTCCTTGAACATTCCAGAAGATTCCCCTGGCCTCGGAAACACCATTACCCATGCGGCTGATGCAGCTACCACCCCCACGCTGATTGATGATGTCACTTCTGCCCCCATCATGGCCACTCCCACAGCCACTTCCGGCCCTCACATCATCGCCGATGCCACACGCTCAGTGACTTCCGCCACCCCTACTGCCGTGTCTGCCACCACTTCCGACCCCACCAGCGCCACTCACCTGCATTCTGCTGACACGCCCCCCACAGACTCCACTGTCACTATCCCCACCCCCCAGAACCCCGAGGGGAACACTACCCCTGCTCATGACTCTACCCCCATTCCCCCCACCATCACACCCACTCCTGGTACTGGCTCCGACCCCACTCCCAGCTCTACACCCACACCAGATCCCAGCTACCAGCCCTGCCGAGTTTTCACCATCCCCCCAGACCTCCCCCTCACTGAGGACGAACGATCAGTCCTCAGCAAAGGACTCACCTTCGTCCCCCTCCGTCCACGCATCAATGAATTTAATACATGCCGTGACATCGAACAATTCTTCCGTCGCCTCCGCCTCCGGGCTTACTTTCATAATCAGGACTCCCGCCCACCTTCCGAGGACCCCTTCGCCCACCTCCAACACACTGCATCCACCTGGACACCCCGCGCTAGCCTATTACCTGCCCTCGACCTTTTCATTTCCAACTGCCACCGGGACATTAACCGCCTCAACCTGTCGACCCCCCTCCCCCACTCCAAACTCTCACCCTCACAACGCGCAGCCCTCCAATCCCTCTGCTCCAATCCTGACCTCACCATCAAGCCAGCGGACAAAGGGGGCGCAGTGGTAGTCTGGCGCACTGACCTCTACATCGCTGAAGCCAAACGCCAACTCGAGGACACCTCTTCCTACCGCCCCCTTGACCATGACCCCACCCCCCATCACCAAACCATCATCTCCCAGACCATACAGAACCTCATCACCTCAGGAGATCTCCCACCCACAGCTTCCAACCTCATAGTCCGGGAACCCCGCACTGCCCGGTTCTACCTCCTTCCCAAGATCCACAAGCCTGACCACCCTGGCCGACCCATTGTCTCAGCATGCTCCTGCCCCATTGAACTCATCTCTACCTACCTCGACACTGTCCTATCCCCCCTAGTCCAGGAACTCCCCACATACGTTCGAGACACCACCCACGCCCTCCACCTCCTCCAAGACTTCCGTTTCCCCGGCCCCCAACGCCTCATCTTCACCATGGATATCCAATCCCTCTACACCTCCATCCGCCATGACCAGGGCCTCAAAGCCCTCCGTTTTTTCCTCTCCAGACGTTCCCACAGTACCCCTCCACCGACACTCTCATTCGTTTGGCCGAACTGGTCCTCACCCTTAACAATTTCTCCTTTGAATCCTCCCACTTCCTCCAGACCAAAGGGGTAGCCATGGGCACACGTATGGGCCCCAGCTATGCCTGTCTCTTTGTTGGCTACGTAGAGCAGTTGATCTTCCGTAATTACACCGGCACCACTCCCCACCTCTTCCTCCGCTACATTGATGACTGCATTGGCGCCACCTCGTGCTCCCGCGAGGAGGTTGAGCAATTCATCAACTTCACCAACACATTCCACCCTGACCTTAAATTTACCTGGACCATCTCTGACACCTCCCTCCCCTTCCTGGACCTCTCCATCTCCAACAGTGACGACCGACTTGACACTGACATCTTCTACAAACCCACCGACTCCCACAGCTACCTGGATTACACCTCTTCCCACCCTACCTCTTGCAAAAATGCCATCCCGTATTCCCAATTCCTCCGCCTCCGCCGTATCTGCTCCCAGGAGGAGCGGTTCCACCATAGAACACACCAGATGGCCTCCTTCTTTAGAGACCGCAATTTCCCTTCCCACGTGGTTAAAGATGCCCTCCAACGCATCTCATCCACATCCCGCACCTCCGCCCTCAGACCCAACCCCTCCAACCGCAACAAGGACAGAACGCCCCTGGTGCTCACCTTCCACCCTACCAACCTTCGCATAAACCAAATCATCCGCCGACATTTCCGCCACCTCCAAACAGACCCCACCACCAGGGATATATTTCCCTCCCCACCCCTCTCCGCCTTCCGCAAAGACCGTTCCCTCCGTGACTACCTGGTCAGGTCCACGCCCCCCTATGACCCATCCTCCCATCCTGGCACTTTCCCCTGCCACCGCAGGAACTGTAAAACCTGCGCCCACACCTCCTCCCTCACCTCTATCCAAGGCCCCAAAGGAGCTTTCCACATCCATCAAAGTTTTACCTGCACATCCACTAATATCATCTATTGTATCCGTTGCTCCCGATGCGGTCTCCTCTACATTGGGGAGACTGGGCGCCTCCTAGCAGAGCGCTTTAGGGAACATCTCCGAGACACCCGCACCAATCAACCAAATCGCCCAGTGGCTCAACATTTCAACTCCCCCTCCCACTCTGCCGAGGATATGGAGGTGCTGGGCCTCCTCCACCGCCGCTCCCTCACCACCAGACGCCTGGAGGAAGAACGCCTCATCTTCCGCCTCGGAACACTTCAACCCCAGGGCATCAATGTGGATTTCAACAGTTTCCTCATTTCCCCTTCCCCCACCTCATCCTAGCTTCTAACCTCCAGCAACTCGATCCCCTGACCTGTCCGGACTTGTCCGACCTGCCTAGCTCCTTTTCCACCTGTCCACTCCACCCTCTCCTCCCTGACCTATCACCTTCATCTCCTTCCCCACTGACCTATTGTACTCTATGCCACTCTCTCCCCACCCCCACCCTCCTCTAGCTTATCTCTCCACGCTTCAGGCTCTCTGCCTTTATTCCTGATGAAGAGCTTTTGCCCGAAACGTCGATTTTGCCTGTCCTCGGATGCTGCCTGAATTGCTGTGCTCTTCCAGCACCACTGATCCAGAATCTGGTTTCCAGCATCTGCAGTCATTGTTTTTACCTAGGAGAAATTGTATGACCACCCAAGAGGAAAAGGGAAGCGTACATAAGGTCCAGGCACTAAGAACAGAACTGTCCCTGGAGGAACATCGGGAGAGTAGGACCAGCCTTAAACATCTTATTCTTATATAAGAAGCAAGCGGGAAACTAGAGAAAGGATTGGTCCACTAAAGGACAATGAAGGAAGGCTGTGTGTTGAACCTGAGAGAATGGGTGAGATTCTGAATGATTACTTTGCATCAGTGTTCACTGAGGAGAGGAACTTGATGAATCTTGAGATTAGAGATAGAAGTTTGATTAGCCCTTGTCACGTTGGCATAAGTAGGGAAGATGTGTTGGGTAGGCTGGAGGTTATTAAGGTGGACAAATCCCCGGGACTGGATGGGATCTATCCCACGTTGCTGAGGGAGGCAAGAGAGGAAATACCTGGGGCCCTGACAGATATCTTTAAATATACCTGTATTTAAGCATCCTTAAATATACCTGTATTTAAGCAGAACTGTAGTAGGGATAGTCCGGGTAACTACAGACCAGTGAGCCTGACATCAGTGTGGAAAGTTGCTGGAGAGAGCACTGAGGGATAGAATCTATTTATATTTAGAAAAGAATGGGCTTATCAGTGATAGGCAACATGGTTTTGTGCAGGGGAGATCGTGCCTTACCAACTTAATAGCGTTCTTTGAGGAAGTGACCAAGTTGATAGATGAAGGAAGGGTTATTGGTGGACTTTAGTAAGGCATTTGATAAGGTTCCTGATGGTAGACTAACGGAGAAAGTGAAGTCACATGGTGTGTAAGGTGTTCTAACTAGGTGGATAAAGAACTGGTTGAGCAACAGGAGACAGAGAGTAGTAGTTGAAGGGAGTTTCTCAAAATGGAGAAAGGTGACCACTGGTGTTCCACAGGGGTCAGTGCTGGGACCACTATTGTTTGTAATATACATAAAAGATCTGGAAGAAGACATTGTTGGTATGATCAGCAATTTGCAGATGACACGAAGATTGGTGGAGTAGCAGAAAGAATAAGGGACTGTCAAAGAATACAGGAGGATATAGATAGACTGGAGAGTTGAGCAGAAAAGTGGCAGATGGATTTCAATCCAGGCAAATTGAGTTGATGCATTTAGGCAAGACTAATTCTAGAGCGAATTATACAATGAACGGAAGAGCCTTGGGAAAAGTTGATGGGCAGAGAGATCTGGGAGTGCAGGTCTATTGTATCCTGAACGTTGCTGCACAGGTGGATAGAGTGGTCAAGAAGGCATATAGTATGTTTGCCTTCATTGGACGGGATGTTAAGTATAAGAGCTGGCAAGTCATGTTAAAATTGTACAAGACATTGGTTCAGCTGCATTTAGAATACTGTGTACAGTTCTGGTCACCACATTACCAAAAGGATATGAATGCTTTGGAGAGGGTGCAGAGAAGATTTACAAGGATGTTGCCTGATATGGAAGGCGCTAGCTGTGAAGAAAGGTTGAGTAGGTTAGGATTATTTTCATTAGAAAAAAGGAGTTTGAGGGGGGACCTGATTGATAAAATCATGAAGGATATAGACAAGCTCTTTCCCAGGGTGAAGGATTCATTAACGAGAGTCACGCTTTCAAGGTGAGAAGTAGAAAGTTTAAGGGGGATACACGTGGCAAGTACTTCACACAGAGGGTGGTGGGCGTCTGGAACACGTTGCCAGCAGAGGTAGTAGAGGCAGGCATGGTAGATTCATTTAAGATGTGTCTGGACAGATGCATGAGTAGGTGGGGAGGACAGGGATACAGATGCTTACGAATTGGGCGACAGGTTTAGACAGTAGATTTGGATTGGCTCAGGCTTGGAGGGCCAAAGGGCCTGTTCCTGGGCTGTAAATTTTCTTTGTTCTTTGTTCTTGAACAGATATCCACCACCATCCTGTCTCTTAGCAAATATTGGATCCAACATTCTAGGTTACCCTGGATCCCACAAGCTTTTAACCTCTTTTTCATGTGGAACATGTTCAACCCCTTCCCTAGGTACCTTCCCATGTAATTGCAGGACGTACAACATCTGCCCCTTCACCTCCTTGCTCATCATCCCAGGGCCTAAACAGTCTTTCCTGTGAAGCAGCATTTCACCCATACTTCCTCCAACCTGATCTATTGAAATTGATATACCCAATGTGGCCTACTCTACATTGGAGAAACTAAAATGCAGACTGGGTGACTGTTTTGCAGAACATCTCCAGTCCATGCTCAAACATGACCCTAACCTTCCCATAGCCAGTCTTTTTAACACAGTGTCCTGCTCGCATCTTGACTTGTCTGTCCTCGACATGCTGCAATGCTCCAGGGTATCACAGCACAAACTGAAGGAACAACATCTCGTCTGAAGATTAGGCACTTTACAACCATCTGGACTTAATATTGGGTTCAACAGCTTCAGATTATGAACAGATTCTCTTTCTTTCATTTTTACTTGTTGCATTCTTTGTCACCAGAGAATGTACTCTCTGTCCTCTCTCACCTCCCCAGCCCATTGGGACTGTCTCCTCTTTCTATTTTGGCAGTTAGACATTGTTCTGCCATTTCCACATTCTGGTCACTTAATCTGCACTATCAGCACCCTTCCTCCCCCAGCACTCAACACTCACCATTCCCATTGCATAAATGCTGTCCCCTCCACATGTTAGCACTGATGAAGAGTCATGTAGACTCAAAACGTTAGCTTGTTCACTCTCCACGGATGCTGCACGACCCATTGTGATTTCCAGCAATTTTTGTTTTTCGTACAGATTCCACCATCGGCAGTAATTTGCTCCTACAAACCTTGTCAAAAGCCTTGCTGAAATCCATTTGAGCTATGTGGGTGGCAAGTGGCTTAGTGGTTAGCACTACAGCCTCACAGTGCCAGGGACCTGCCTTCATTCCAGCTTCGGGCGACTGCCGACGAGGAGTTTGCACAGTCTCCTTGTGTCTACGTGAGTTTCCTCCCACAATTCAAAGATGTACAGGTTAGGTGTATCGGCCATGCTAAATTGCCTGTAGTGTTCGGCACATTAGTCAGGGAAAATGTAGAGAAGGAAGGGAATGGGTCTGGGTGGATTACTCTTCTTAGGGCTGGTGTGAACTTGCTGGGCCAAATGGCCTGTTTCCACACTGTAGGGATTCGAAGTAAATTCTTATGGGCAGCAAAGTGGCTCAGTGGTTGGCACTGCTACCTCACTGCGCCAGGGACGCAGACTCGATTCCAGTCTTGGGTAACTGTCTGTGTGGAATTTGCACATTTGCCCTATGTCAGTATGGGTTTGCTCCGGTTTCCTCCCACAATCCAAAGATGTGCAGGTTAGGTGAATTGGCCATGCTAAATTGTCCATAGTGTTAGGTGCATTGGTCAGAGGGAAATGGGATTGGGTGGGTTGGTGTGGACTTTTTGGGTCAAAGGACCTCTTTCCACATTGCAGGGAATCTAATCTATATCAACTGCATATCCTCATCTCTACATTTTGCCACCTCCTCAAAAAATTCCAGAAGATGTTAGGCATGTCCTTCATCTGACAGAGCCATGTTGGCTATTCTGATCAAACTGTTACCCTGTTAATAGAGATTAATACTCCACTTCCAAATTTTCCCCAACAGTTTCCCTCCTGCTAATGTGAGACTCTCAGGTCTGTAATTCCTTGGTTTACCTCTACCACCTTTCTTGAAAGGTAGAATCACATTAACTGTCCTCCTGCTCTCTGGCACCTCCCCTTTAGCCAGAAAGAAATTAAAAATTGGGTCAGGGCTCCAGTGGTTTCCTTCCACGCCTCTCATTGCGAATCATTCAGACCTCAGGATGTTTCTACTTTTAAGCCCACTGAATTCTCCAGTACCTCCTCACTCTCTGTCAATCTGCTCAAGAACCTCTCGGCCCCTCTTCCTGAATTCTGTACCGACCTCTTCTCCCAAGTGAAGTAATCATTTAACACTCTACCAATGTCCTCTGATTCCATACATTGATTTCCCCCTTGGTCCCTAAAGAGCCCTATACTTTCTCTGGTTGTTCCCTTCCTCCTAATATACACATAGCATATCCTGGGATTCTTAATCTTGTCCTCCAGTGTCTTTTTTTTCATTTTTTCACAGCTAATTATTTTCTTCAGTTCCCAGTGCACATTCCATACTCCACTGGTGCCCGAGTTGATTTGTTCCCTTTGTACCAGTTATACACTTTGCTTTTCCTTTTTACCCAATTCTGAATATTCATCCTCATCCAGGGATCTATAGGCTAGTTGCTCCTTTATTTCACTCTAAAGGAAATATGTTGGGCCTGTAATCTGCCCAGTTCCTTTTCTAATCCTTCCCATTGTTCTGCTGTAGATTTACCCCCAAGTAGTTATTCTCAGTCGACTTTGACCAGATCTTGCCTTATTTTAATAAAATCTGCTTTGCCACAATTGAAAACCCTATTTCTCAGACCACCTTTTGCCTTTTCCATAACAGACTCATGACAAATGGGCAATTAAGTCTTCATGCAGAGTGCATGCTCTGAAGTAAAGGGGTTAATTGCAAGCAAAGCTGTTTTTAAATAGACAGCTAACCCCGAAAGTAACAAGGAACATGGGAGCTACTTCTGAAAAGAAAGCAATCTGCAGACTTTAGATCTCCAGAAATATAACCAATATTGAGAATGAAAGAATCTATTGAATCGTCAATAATGTCACATCACAAACATGAAAGAGTGAAAATTGTATAAGAATTCAACCCAGAACAAGTCAGGAGCAGCACTCAGAAGAACATCATTGCACAAGGATTGAACTCTGGACAGTTCCAGAGACAGACAAACATAGAATCCCTCCAGTGTGGAAACAGGCCATTTTGCCCAACAAGTCCACACCAACCCTTCGAAGAGTATCCCACCCATTCCCCTGCCCAATTACTCTACATTTCATTGGACTAAAGCCCCTAACCTACACATCCCTGAACACTATGGTCAATTTAGCATGACCAGTTCACCTAACCTGCACATCTTTGGACTGTGGGAGGAAACCAGAGCACCCAGAGGAAACCCACGCAGACACGGGAAAATGTGCAAACTCCACACAGACTGTGTGGCAGTATGGTAGCTCAGTGGTTAGCACTGCTGCCTCACAGTGACAGGGGCCTAGGTTTGATTCCAGCCTTGGATGACTGCCTGAGTGCAGTTTGCACATTCTCCCTGTGTCTGTGTGGGTTTCCTCTAGGTGCTCCAGTTTCCTCCCACAGTCGAAAGATGTGCAGGTCAGGTGAATAGGCCATTCTAAATTGCCCAGTGTTCAGGGATGTCTAGGTTAAGGGCATTAATCAGGGGAAATGCACAGTAGAGGAATGGATCTTGGTGGAATACTCTTCGGGGAGTCGGTATGGACTTGTTGGGCCAAATGGCCTGTTTCGACACTGTAGTGAATCTATACAATTCCATCATTACAATGGTGAAATTCTGGCCAGATTCAATCATTTACTGGGTTTAAATTGGTGTGTGGAGTTTAACTTGCTTAACTGAGGGGTCTTATTTTGGTAGATACATGCAATAAAGATTAAAGTCATTGTTTCAGCACTTGATTGTGAGATTTCTTAAGAACTATTCTAATTAGATGTAACTTGTGTCAATGCACCTGCCACAATTGACATCTCTGGTTGGGCTTTAAAGTGACTTTATATTGCTCTGAAGTTGTACCTATCAGCCTTGTATTCTTAGAAATCCTGCTGGAGCCTAAATTAAGAGGGCAGTTGCCTGACATGAGAGCCAAGAATTCAAGTGGTTAGATGAGGATAAAGGCAATAAATTTTCAGATTGAATTGGAACATTTAAATCATTTCTATTGAATTTGACTTTAGAACTTAGCTTTGAAATAATTGCAGACAATCAATCTGAATGGGAGAACTTGGTTAAGGAATATCGAAATAAGAAATTGAAGAAATGGGTAGAGTCTTGGGATGCTTGTGATGTTACTAGTTCAGGGGCACTGTATCAATTGTTAGAGTAAGGCAGGAAGTCTGCAGGAAAGTGTGCACGTAAAGAAAATGTCTTTTTGCAGAAACTTAGTATGTGAAGCATACTTTAAAGCAGAGAATGCTGAAATAATTGAGTTGAAGTCAGAAAATGCAGAGCTAAAACAGAAACTTAATACCTGAGAGTTTGTCAGTCAGGAAAGGACTGTTTAACTCTGTTAACAGAGTTAAAGGAAAAGGTTAAATCCCTTGAGATTGCCAAACGGGAGAAGATAGTTTATCTCTGAAATGATCAAAGTCAATTTGAATCAATAAACAGAAATGCTGAAAAGGCCCAGTGACTTTGGAGTTCTAATCCAGGATTCTCTCAAAATAAACTTGTAGGTTGAGTCAGTAGTTTCAGGAGTCAGATAGTAAGACTCTGGAACTGGTAAGTAAATGTAAAATTAAAATGTTGCATCAAGCATTGTTTGAGCAACAAGTGCAGAATGCTGATCATTCTAAATACCAAGAAGAAATTGATGCCTTGAAGTCACAGCTATTGAACCAGAGAGAGTTTCTCTTGCTTCGGGACCCATATGGAGATTAAGGGACAGAAGGAGTAATTCTGATTTGGGACTGATTGAGGGTGAAGCTGTGTGTTATTCAGCTTAGGGCAGGAAAAATGATTATAATCCTGACCCCAGAGCCTCTCTGCTATATTCAGATAAAGGTTTCCTGTATCCACCTGCACCAGTCTGGCACAAGCGCCTGAAGTCAAGATAAAGACTTAGTGAAAATCAAAGGGGCAGAATGTGTGAATGTCATATTGCACCAAGGAAACACAAAAGCATAGGGAGATTTGGTTATAGAACAAACGTTAAGGCTTTGTATTTAAATACATGCAGCATTTTGAATAAGGTACACAAACTGACATCACAAAGTCAGGTAAGCAAATATGACTGCATAGGCATTAGATAAACATAGTTACAAGAAGATCAAAACTAAAAACTTAACATTCAGGTATATTTGACCTATTGGAAAGACAGGAGGGATAGAAAAGGTGGGGTAGCACTGTTAATAAGAGATGAAATGAAGACAGCTGTGAGAGACGATCCAGGCTTGGAGACCATTTGGGGAGGTCAAAAAACAGTAAGGGAAAGGAGACACTAGTAGAAGAAATGTACAGACCCCCAGACAGTAGCCGTCCTGTAGGAAAGGCTATACATCAACAAATAACAGCAGTATAAAGAAAAAGAGAGCAAAAATTATCAGTGACTTTAACCTTAATGTTGATTTGATTGTGCAAATTGGAAACTGTACTTGTGACAGCAATTTCAGAGAGTGCATTAGGGATAGGTTCCTGGAGCCAACCAGGGAGCAGGTTATCTTGGATAAGACCATAAGAGGAGCAGAAATTAGGCCAATCAGCCCATCGAGTCTACTCCATGATTCAATCACGGCTGACACATTTCTCAACCCAATTCTCCTGCTTTCTCCCTGTAACCTTTTATCTCCTTAAAAGTTGCATTCTCGGGTTAGCTGTTAACAATGGTGATAGCTAGACAATATGTTGAAGGTGTTAGCCCCCTGTGTTCTCTGTCTATGCCATAATGTTTAGATTGATTCTAATCTAAAAAGTGAGATAAAACTCATGTGAGAAAGTGTGTATGTGTGTGTAGTGAGTGCAGAGTGTCTTAAGTCTGTGAGGGGTGCATGTGTGAGTGTGGGAGTGTGTGTGTCTATAAGGGTGTGTGTGGGTGTCTGTGTGCGGGTCTGTGTGTACCTGTGTCCATGTGTATGTGAGAGTGTGTGTGTGTGTATGAATATCTGTGTGTGTGTGTGTGTGTGTAGGGCAATGGTGATCGCCTGTAATGTGACATGAACCCAAGGTCCCGGTTGAGGCCCTCCCTATGGGTACCGAACTTAGCTATCAGCCTCTGCTCGGCCACTTTTCTCTGCTGCCTGTCCCGAAGTCCACCTTGAAGGATGGTCACCCGAAGGTCCGAGGCTGAATGTCCTGGACCACTGAAGTGTTCCCCAACACACCCTTATAGACACACACACTCCCAAACTCACACATGCACCCCCTCACAGACGTAAGACATTCTGCACTTACCACACACACACACACACACACACACACACACACACACACACACACACACACACACACACACACACACACACACACACACACACACACACACACACACACACACACACACACACACACACACACACACACCCTCCACCCCAGACAGACAGACACACACAGACAAAGACCCACATGCACACATATATTTTGTGGGGTGAATTTGTACTTGCAGAGTTACATTGTACTTTGCTCAAAAACTGCATACATTCATGTCGAACTCTGAGCTCAAAAACTGCATGAATTTATGTAAAATTCTGTTATCTCACTTTTTAGATTAGAATCAATCTAAACATCAGGTCATAGACAGAGAACACAGGGGGCTAACACCTTCAACATATTGTCCAGCTATCACCATTGTTAACAGCTAACCCGGGAATGCAACTTTAAAAAAAGGTTTTGTGATTTACACATGAAAGAAGTGAAACTATCACTGTATTCTAACAGATGAAAGGCTTAACAGACAATCAATTTTTCAATGTATAATTTCAGTTACATCACACTATAAATTTTTGCTATAAATTATGTGTTACGATCAAGCCCTCCACTATCACCTGATGAAGGAGCGTCGCTCCGAAAGCTAGTGTGCTTCCAATTAAACCTGTTGGACTATAACCTGGTGTTGTGTGATTTTTAACTTTGTACATCCTTCACCTTAAGCTCCCTTATCAAGTGTGTTTCACTGCACAACACTAAATCCAGAACTGCCTGTTCCCTAGTATGCTCCACCACAAGCTGCTCCAAAAAGCCATTTCACAAATATTCCACAAATACCTTTTCTTGGAATCCACTACAAACCTGATTTTCCCAGTCCACATGCACATTGAAATCCCCCATGATCATTGTAACTTTGCCTTTCCTATACATCTTTCTTATCTCCTGGTATATCTTGCGCCCCAACCCCTGACTACTATTTGGAGACTTGTACATAACTTCAACTATGGTTTTTTACCTTTGTGATTCCTCAATTCTCCCCACATAGATCCAATATCATCTGACCTTACTTCATTTCTTACTATTGATTTAATTTATTTTCTTACAATAAGGCAACCTGTCTGCCCACCTACCTGTCTTTTCGATAAGATGTATATCCTTAAATATTCAGCTCCCATTCCTGATCCCCTTGCAGCCACGTCTCCATGATGCCCACCACATCATACATTTTCCCTGCCAATTTCGATCTGTGCCACAAGTTCATTTACCTTTTCCTTATACTGTGTGCATTCTGATACAACACCTCTTTTCCTGTATTAACTGTCCCTCTTCGCATTGTCATTCATTTGTCCAGTGTATTTGAAGTTTAATTGCTAACCTTTTCCATGCACTCTGTCCTATTTGTGTTTGTGCTGGAGATTTTAATGATGTGGAGGTGTCGATGTTGGAATTGGGTGAACAAAGTTACAATCCCATAACACCAGGTTAGAGTCCAACAGGTTTATTTGAAAGTACAAGCTTTCAGAGCACTACTCCAATAACCTATCCTGAGTTCTGCACTCTTACCTCCTCCTTTAATTCAGGTTTTCTACTTTCCCCTATAACTGAATCCGCCCCACAACCATTTTGTTTAAAGCCCTGTCTACAGCCTTAGTTATGTGATTTGCTAGGACTCTGGTCCCAGCACAGTTCAGATGAAGAACATCCCTTCGGAACAGGTCTCTTCTTCCCGAGTACTGGTACCAATGTCCTATGAATTCAAACTCAATGCATTTACCTGCTTAATCTTATTGACCCTGTGCCAATTAGCCTGTAGCACAGGGAGTAATCCAGAGATTGTTATCCTTTTGGTTCTGCTTTTTCATTTAGCTCCTAGTTGTTCATACTCCCTCAGCAGAATCTCTGCCCTAACATTATCTCTGTTATTGGTACCTATATGGACAATGACCACTAGATCTTTCCCCTCCCACTGCAGCCCAGATGAGATATCCCAAACCTGAGCACCAGGCAGGCAACACAACCTTCGGGATTCTCAACCCTGGTCACAGGGAACCGTGTCTATTGTTATGAAGATGTGGGTATACCTTTAAGAGAGTTAAAAGCAGTAGAACTACCAAACTCAGCACCAAGTGTACTCAAAAGTGGTAACAATGTAACACTGGGTTGAACAACTCAATTAGTTCGTTGCTTGGAGACAAAAACAAATTCAAATTCGGCCAATCAGTTTAAATTATATCCAAAACATTTCAAACTTCAATCAAGATAGAATTGAGTATATTGACAATCTTAAAAGCCAATATCACAATCCAATGCTCTGGAGTATAAGACCAGGGTAAATTGAACATATGGGAGGAGATCTGCCACATCCTAACAAGTAACAGACTGCTTGAAAAAATATCTCTCTTAAAAGTCCCTTTTCGATCAGTAACATGTAATGCAGAAATTCCTAACCAGGAGAAAAGAAGACACAGGAAGATCCGAAGACAAGAACCTACAGCTGCATGGTTTTGAGACAAGAAGTGTTATTTTGTAACTTTTAATTGGGAGTTTTATCGGACTAGTATTATAGAAGGCAAAGTCACGGATATGTTAGAGAAAGAAATTGTAAATCATGGTTAGTTAATTATTCTCTGTTATACTTTAAGAAATAAAGTTGTTCATTTTACTTTAAATAGTCCTTGGTCACTCGAATGTTTACAGATTACTGCGGGGCATAAATCTTTTCTGTGTTGCTGGTTTTAAATTAAGCAGGAGAGTCTACCCCATGTCATAACTCTATACTCCTAACTATACCAACCCAATTAAACTATATTTCTCTTCTCTCCCCCCCACTTGAATGGCTCCTGTACCACGGTGCTGTGGTCAGTTGGCTCATCCTCCCTGCTGTCCCATTCCTGTCCATACAGGGAGCAAGACTCTTGAACCCATTGGACATGGGACAAGGGCTGAGGCTCCTGCAACTCTATTTCCTGGATTCCTCTACCTGCCTTGCTCACCACCACACCCTCCTGTCCCTGATCACTGCTGAATTAGTTAATTCATCGAAGGGGTGTGACTGTCTCCTAAAACACAGTATCTTGGTAACTCTCCCCCTCTCTGATGTGCCATAATGTTTGAAGCTCAGAATCCAGCTCATCGACTCTGAGACAGACTTCTTCCAGACTTCTTCCAGCAACATTTACGACAGAGATAGTCACTGGGAACCATAATAGGGTCCACCAGCTCCCACATCATGCAGAAACAACACATCAGCTGACCCTCCACCCTTACTTTATTTAATGAGCTTTGAATCTTTTTCAATTTTTAACAATTTTACACCTCTGCTTATGCAAATTGTAACCAATAAATTAACAAGATTTAATTTAACACAGATTCAAATTTAGATTCAGATTTGGTAATGGGTAATGAAGAAGGTTAATAAATGGCCTCAGATTAAAAGAGCCCCTCGAAGTAGTGATCACAACATGATACACCTTAATATTCAGTTCAAGAATGAGAAACTTGGGTTGGAAACAACTGCATTTACCTTCAAAAATGGAATTACATTGAAATGAGGACAGAGTTAGCTAAAGTGAACTGAGCAGCTAGATCAGCAGGAAAGACAGTAAGGGAGCAATGCCGGATATATAAAGAGGTAATTCAGGACTCTGAGCAAAATTATATCCCAGTAAGGAGGAAAGATCAGAAGAGAGGAATAAACTAACCATGGCTATATAATGGAGTTAGAGGAGAATATTAAGTTTGAAAGAAAAGATATATAAGGATGCAAAGGTCAGGGGGTAGCCCTCAAGACTAGGATAAATTCAGAATCCAGCAAAGGAGGAGATGATAAAAAATGAGAAAATAAATTTTGAGGGCAAACTATTGAGGAATATAAATGGAATGCTAGATGACTAAAGAAATTGAAGGTTTGGTTAAGAAAAAGAAGGAAGCATATGTCAGGTAAAGACAGCAGCAATCAAGTGAATTGTTAGAAGAATATAAAGGCAAAAGGAGTACACTTAAGAGGGCAAGGCAAAAAGGGGACATGAGAGTGCTTTGGCAAATAGAGTTAAGGAGAATCCAAATGGATTTTATAAATACATTAAGGACAAAAGGGTAACTATGGAAAGAATAGGGCCCCTAAAAGATCAGCAAGGCAGCCTATGTGTGGAACTGCAGGTGATGGAGGAGATACTAAATGAGCATTTTATATCAGTGTTTACTGAGGAGAAGCATATGGATGATATAGATTGCAGGGAAATAGATGGTGACATCTTGAAAAATATTCATATTACAATTGGATGTCTTAAAATGCATAAAAATGGATGGTGGCCCCTTGCTGAGATATTTGTATCATCGATAGTCACAGGTGAGGTGCCGGAAGACTGGAAATTGGCTAACATGGTGCCACTATTTAAGAAAGGTGCTCAGGACAAGCCAGGGAACTAAGACCAGTGAGTGTGACATCAGTAGTGGGCAAGTTGTTGGAGGGAATCCTGAAGGACAGGATTTCCATGTATTTGGATGGGCAACGACTAATTAGGAATAGTCAGCATGGCTTTGTGCATGAGAACTCAAGTTGCACGAGCTTGATTGGCTTTTTTGAAGATGTAACAAAGATGATTAATGAGGGCAGAGCGGTGGACGTTGCCTATGTGGACTTCAGTAAGATGATTGATAAGGTTCTTCATGGGAGACTGGTTAGCAAGGTTAGATCACATGGAATACAGGGAGAACTAGCCACTTAGATACAGAACTGGCTCAAAGATAGAAGACAGTGCAGTGGTGAAGGGCTGCTTTTCAGAGAGGGCCTGTGACCAGTGGTGTGCCACAAACATCAGTGCTGTGTCCACTGCTTTTCATCATTTATATAAATTATTTGGATGTGAACATCGGAGGTATAGTTAGTAAGTTTGCAGATGACACCAAAATTGGAGGTGTAATGGATAGCGAAGAAGGTTACTTCAGAGTACAATGGGATCTTGATCAGATGGGCCAATGGGCCAAGACATGGCAGATGGAGTTTAATTTAGATAAATGCGAGGTGCTGCATTATGGGACTTATACACTTAATGGTAAGTTCATGGGGAGTGTTGCTGAACAAAGAGACCTTGGAGTGCAGGCTTATAGCTCCTTGAAAGTGGAGTCACAGATAGATAGAATAGTGAAGGCGGCTTTTGGTATGCTTTCTTTTATTGGTCAGAGTACTGAGTACAGGAGTCGGGAGGTCATATTGTAGCTGTACAGGACATTGGTTAGGCCACTTTTGGAGTATTGTGTGCAATTCTGGTTTCCCTGCTATAGGAAAGATGTTGCAAAACTTGAAAGGATTCAGAAAAGATTCACAAGGATGTTGCCAGGGTTAGAGAGTTTAAGCTACAAGGAGAGGATGAATAGGGTGGGCTTATTTTCCCTTGAGTGTCAGATTTAGAACATCATGAGGGGCATTGATATGGTAAATAAACAATGCATCTTCCCCATGGTGGAGGAGTCTAAAACAATCATAGGTATAAGGTGAAAGAGGAAAGATTTAAAACAGACCTAAAGGACAACTTTTTCATGCACAGGGTAGTGTGTGTATGGAATGAGGGCTGCCAGAGGAAGTGGTGGAAGCTCGTACAATTACAATATTTAAAAGATATCTGGATGGGTTTCTGAATAGGAAGGGTTTAGAGGGATATGGGCCTAAGTGCTGAGAAATGGTTCTAGATTTATCTTGGATACTTGGTTGGCATGGATGCGTTGGACCGAAGAGTCTATTTTCCATGTTGTGCTCTATGACTCTCAGGCTCTATGAGCTTCTTTAAATATATAAAAAGAAAGAGAGAGATCAAAGTGAACATAGGCCCTTTAGAAAATGAATCTGGGGGGATGGGTATGGGGAACAAGGAAAGGATGGAAGTATGAAACAGATATTTTGTATTCTTCTTTGTGGTGGAACCTACTTTGAATATTCCATTCATACGACAGTCTAGAGGGGAGGGAACTCTCATAATGATGCCATCACCATCATTAGAGAAGTTGTATTAAACAAACTAATGGGAATAAAGGCAAATATGCCCCCTGGCCTTGATGGCTTGCAACCTAGGATCCTAAAAGAGTTTGATACACAGATAGTGGATGCATTGTTTGTAATTTTCCAATAATCCTTGGATTCTGGACATGTACCGGAAGATTGGTAAATTGCAAATGTGATCCCCCAATTCAAAAAGGGATGGAGGCAACTATGGGCCCATTAGCTAAACATTTATTGTTGGAGATGTATTGGAATCAATTGTTAAGGAAGCAATGGCAGAACATTTGGAAAATCATAATCTCATCAAGCAGAGTCAACATGGCTTCATGGAAAGAAAATTGTGTCTGACTAATTTGAGCTTTTTCAAAGAAGTCTCAACCAGAGTGAATAGAGGGGAACCAGTAAATGTGTTGCATTTAGACTTTTAGAAGATGTTTGACAATATACCTCATAAAAGGTTAAGTCATAAATTAAAAGCCTAGGGTGCTGGAGGTAGTTTATTGGATGGATTGGGAATTAACTAATAGGCAGGAAGTCACAAGTGGAGAAAGGGGTTCTTTTTCAGGTTGATGGCCTGTTACCAGTGGGTTTCCTCAGTGATCAGTGATCAGACCACAATTGTTTATAATATATATTAATGACTTGGAGGAAGGAAACAAATTTACTGTTGCCAAATTTGCAGACGACACAAAAATAGCTGGAGAGATGAGTTGTGAGAGGGATTGAAACAGCTAACAGAGACATATTGATAGGTTAAGTAAGGAGGCAAAAAGTTAGCAAATGGAGTAAAATGTGGAAAATATTCATTTTGGAAGGGAGAACAAAAGAACAGAATATTATTAAATAGATGAAAGCATCAATGCAAAGCAATTTGGGGATACTTGTGCATGTACAGGTGCTGGAAATGTGTTGCTGGAAAAGCGCAGCAGGTCAGGCAGCATCCAGGGAACAGGAGAATCGACGTTTCGGGCATAAGCCCTTCTTCAGGAATCAAGTAGGGCTTATGCCCTTTCCTGAAGAAGGGCTTATGCCCGAAACGTCGATTCTCCTGTTCCCTGGATGCTGCCTGACCTGCTGCGCTTTTCCAGCAACACAGTTCCAGCTCTGATCTCCAGCATCTGCAGACCTCACTTTCTCCCCATGTACAGGTGCAACAAGGAAGGTTAATGGAATGTTGGTCCTTATTTCAAGGAGGGTGGGGTAGTGAAATAGGGGGCTCTTACTGCAACTGTGTAAGGTGCTCGTGAGACCACATCTGGAATACTGTGAGCAGTTTTAGTTCTTTTAGAAGGGATTGACTTATGAGCAAAAGTTAAATAGGTTGGACTGTACTTATTGGAATTTAGAAGAAAGAGCGGTGATCTTATTGAAACATGCAGAATCTTAAGGGGCTTGTCAGGGCAAATGCTAAGAGTATGCTTCCCTTCGTGGGACAGTCTCGGAAAAGAGACATAGACTCAGAATAAAGGGACATTAATTTAAGACTGAGATGTGGAGGAATTTCTTTTCTGGGAGAGTATTTATGAGTATTTGGAACTCCCTGCCCCAGACAACTGTGGGAGCCGGGTCCTAATATGTAATGTCTAAATAGATAGATTTTTGGTCACTAGGGCAATTGAGGCTTTGGAGAAAGGGCCGGAAAGTGGATGTCAGGAGTGTCAGATCAGCTATGATTCTGGTCTTAAGGAAACTACTTATATCTTTCTTCAACATAGCCACATTAACAAATGGTTGGGTTGGGCCTTCAATAAATTGTGAGTTGCAACTGTAGATAAGAGAGTTACACTGACCTCGCTCATGATGATAGTCCCCTCTATAGCCAACTTTAAGTCATTCAGACAGTTCCGGAGCATCGTAATAACCTTCTGCATTCGATCAATTTCTTGGCGCAGAAAAATGTTCATGGAATTCAATATTCCCATTTTTATGAGGCGACCTTTCACCTGTCAAAATGTATGGATTCTTTTTACTTTTTAAAAAACCTAAAGCCATTACAATCTTTATATACAGCCATGCAGAAACAGGCTGTGGAAATGTTCTTTTCACAGCAGCAAAGTCCTCACTTTCTCCTTGCAGTTTCAAAGTAAAGTTGAATGATGCACTAAACTGGTCTCAAATTTTAGAATTTATGGGCAGAGTGCAGGGAAACATCAATTGTCTGGAAATTTATGGATGCCTGAATGTGAAGGACCTGATTAATTTAGTGGCAGGTTTCAGTATATTTGTCTTTAGTTCCCCAACTAACAGTTAGTCAATAGGCAGTCTGAGCAAAATATCAGGGTGAAGGTGTTCAACTGGAATCTCTTGGTGATCATCCAGGCCAAATGGAAAAGAAGAAGCTACTTTCCTTGAGAGTCAGATAACCTTCCAAACAGATGTTACAAAGGCATTGTGAACAGATTACTGTCACAATCAATGCCATCAGAGTAACACTGAGAAGCTGGATGCAGAACCATGGACAGGTTCACTGAGTTCATCCAAGTGGTTACGGTTAGAGAATGCATATTGTCATAAAGCTGGTCCCTTTTTCCTAAAGGCTGTGACCTTGATGTTTTTCAGAGGGGCCATAAATAGACCGGGCTCTGATTGGACTGGTTTGGTACATAGATTAAAGGGTATTGAGAGATTTTTTTGTTTTTATGTAAACAATGAGACTTCAGGCCAAAGTGGTCATGTTTCAGAAGTGATCTGTATAATGGAAGGGGACTGGTCAGCTCTCTAGCTGAGCAGTTCAGCCCAGAACTAGTTGGGAGTTCAGCAGTGGACTGTGTGAACAGACTGTCTCTCTTTCTGCCCTTCTAACTTCAACCTGTAAGCACCTGTTCCTTTTTTAAACTGTGTTTTAAGGGGGGCTTGCTTATAGGGACGGTTGTGTATATTCCGAACAGCATAATTAAATCTAGTTTGCATAGATGGAATTCTGTCGGGGTTCTTCATTCTGTTCTTTGTGTTTCATTGTGTAATTTTGTGAATAAATTTTTATCTGTTTTAAAGCCTGGTGGTCAACCTCGCTAACTTACTCTGGGTAATTTTCACTGTACACTTACCAAAACAAATTGCAAAGTTATGGTTTGGGCTGCCTGCTCAAGAATGTTTTGAGTGGTCTGGCCTCATCCATAACAATATTCACGTACCATATCTTTATGGAAGAATGACTAGCCTCACATACTCCCCACTCTATCTTTCATTCAGCTACCAGCTGACAGTCAATCATAGGTTATACTCAATATTCATTACCTCCAAGTATTCTTACAAATGTAGCACAGCTGTAAACCTCATAGACATATGTGACCGCTTGTATATAGTACATTGTCAGCTATTCAACTGTGACTAAACCAGCGCTCAAACATTCCCTTTCTTTTGTGGCATAAATTGGCACATAATCAGAAATAACAATGCCTGACTCTTACGTTCTTTCAACCCATGGAATTAATAATGCTGACTGTCAATGGATAAGCCACAAATGAAGTGTGCCCACAGTAGAACTTAATCCACAGGGAATGAGGACATATTTCCATCTTTTCATCCTACATTGTTTGCTGAATTATGAACTGCAGATGGTGCAAACATTCAGCCATTTCCTCACCAGAACTATATAATTGTGATTTTCTCTTTTCAGACTCTGCTGAACTGATGTGGAAGAATGCAGGTGTGAGAGAATAAAATAGAATAAAAAGGAAGACACAAAAAAGAAAAGGAATATCACCATTCAATGTCACACTCACAAGAAGACTAACATGAGGACTTCAATAGAGCAAAGTACAACAAAAGGCTGATGGATATACACAAAAAATTATACAACCACAGAATTGTCAGAGTGCAGGAAGCGGCAATTCAGTTCATTGTGTCTGCACTGTTGTTTTTTGAGAGAGTAGCTGACCTACTGTCATTTGTGATTACAAACATTTTGTTGTTTGTAATTTAAAAATATGTAAGCCAGCAATCTCTTAAAGTGGTAACATCCAAAGAACAGAAATATTCATGGGGCATTGCTAGGTTTGAGTGTTTTCTCTGTTCCAAAAAACAAAGTTGCTGTCAATATTGTCCAGAACAAGGATGGGAATTGTTACAAAGTTTCAATAATTCACTCAGAATACATCAAAGTTAACTGAACTGTCAGTTTGACAAAGAAGTGAGAGAAGAAAGTTGCCACCTTGGGTTCCTAGGCCTAGTCCATCTGATCCGGGTCATTTATCCACTTTCAGACCTTCCACCTTCCCCAGCACCTTCTCCCGAGTGATAACTACTTCACTCACTCTGCCCTGACTCAGTTGAAGTTCACTTGAAAAACTCCTGCAATCGTCTTTTATATTAGTAGCTAGCTTATTCTCATATTTCATCTTCTCCTCCCTTATTGCTTTGATAGTTATCCTCTGCTGGTTTTTAAAAGCATCCAATCCTCTGGCTTCTCATTGGTCACCACATTTTATACTTTTGCTTTTCTGTTGTCCCTGACTTCCCTTGTCAACTGGGGTTGCCTCATCCTCCCGTTGGTGCGCTTCTTCTTCCATGGGATGAATTTCTCCGGTGCCTTCTGAATTATGCCCAGAAACTCCTGCCTTTGCTGCTCCTCCACCTTCCCTGCTAGGTTCCCCTTCCAATCAAAAGTGACCAGCTCCTCCCTCATGTCTTTGTAATTACTTTGCTTAATTGTAATACCATTACATCTGATTCCAGCTTCTTCCTGTCAAACCACAGAGTGAATTCTATCATAGTATGGTCACTGTTCCCGAGGAGTTTCTTCAATGTAGGCTCCATAATCAAATCTGCTTCATTACACATCAGAAAATCCAGAATTGCCTGTTCCCTAGCCACCTTTTCTTCAAGAAAAATTGTTCTAAATTCTCTAAATAATCTTCAAAATTTTAGTTCTTTGTCAGAATCTTTTTGCACTTTCTCTAATGCCTTAACTTCCTTCACAAAACTGGACATAATACTCTGTCTGAGGCCGAAATAGTACCTGCGTAAAAGCTGAAAGAACTGGGGATGGTGTAAATCAGAAACAGAAACAGTAATTGCTGGAAAAGCTCAGCACATCCAGCAGTAGCTGTGGAGAGAAATCAGAGTTAACGTTTTGCATCCCTTCCTTAGGTCAGTTCTGATAAAGGGTCATTCGACCTGAACCATTAATTCTGATTTCTCTCCACAGATTCTGCTTGACCTACTGAGCTTTTCCAGCATTTTCTGTTATATACTAAGTTCAACTCTTTACCCTTGTACCTATTGCTCCAATTCACAAAAATCCAGGATACATTTTATTATTCACTCCAAGAACATGGATGCTGCTAGCTAGGCCAGTGTTTATTTGCTATCACAAGCTTCACATAGAACAGTTAAGAGTCAACCACATTGCTGTGAATTTAAAATCATGTGTTGGCTGGAACAAGTAAGGATGGCAAATTTCCTTCCTTAAAAGACATTGGTGAATCAATTCGGCTTTTCTAATAAGCAGCAATGATTATACTAGAATTTTATTTAATTCAGATTCTAATTTAATTCTACTTTCACTGTCTGCCACAGCGGGATTCAAACACATCCTCAGAATATTCCTGAAGAAGGGCTTATGCCCGAAACGTCGATTCTCCTGTTCCCTGGATGCTGCCTGACCTGCTGCGCTTTTCCAGCAACACATTTCCAGCTCTGATCTCCAGCATCTGCAGACCTCACTTTCTCCTCAGAATATTAAGCCAAGGTTTTGGATGACAAGTCCAGTGATATTGCCACTACACTGCACTGTACATTTTAAGAGCCTGTCAACCTGTCCTGTCATGTTCACTGATCTATGCACACAGACACCAGGTGCCTCTGCTCCTGCAGCCTCTTCAGAGTTGCATCCTTTAGTTTATATTGTCTACTTGCGTATTTCCTAACAAAACAAATCACTTCACATTTCTCAGCATTGACTTTCATCTGTTAGTTTTCTGCACATTTTACCAACTTGTCAATGCGCTTTGAAGTTCTACTCCTCATGCTTCAAACTTTAATATTATTACAAACATTGACATTATGCCCTGTATGCCAAGGTCTTGGTCTACAAGTAGAGATTTTAAAATGTACAACTTGAGTATTGCTAAAATTGCTTACAGTAATCGAGTCAGTCATAAGAATAGCAACGTAAAGGGGACCAGCATACTATACAGTATAAGAGTGTAGGAAACAGTGGGGTCTGCAGATGCTGGAGACCAGAGTTGAGAGTGTGCTGCCGTAAAAGCACAGGAGGTCAGGCAGCATCTGAGGAACAGGAAAATCAATGTTTCAGGCCAGAACCCTTCATCAGGAATGTGGCTGGGAGCCTCGAGGGTAGAGAGATAAATGGGAGGGGGCTGGGGCTGGGGAGAAGATGACTGAGAGAGCAATAGCTGGATGGAGGTGGGGGTAAAGGTGATAGGTTGGAGAGAAGGGTGGAACGGATAGGTGGAAAGGAAGATTGACAGGTGGGACAGGTCATGAGGGTGGTGCTGAGCTGGAAGGTTGGAACTGGGGTAAGATGGGGGAGGGGAAATTAGGAAACTGGGAGAAGTCCTCATTTCCCCTCCCCCAGCTTACCCCAGTTCCAACCTTCCAGCTCAGCACTGCACTCATGACCTGTCCCACCTGTCAATCTTCCTTCCCACCTATCCGCTCCACCCTCCTCTCTGACCTATCACCTTTACCCCCACCCCCAACCACCTGTTGCACTCTCAGCTACCTTCTCCCCAGCCCCACCCCCCCTCCCATTTATTTCTCCACCCCTGAGACTCCCAGTCTCATTTCTGATGAAGGGCTCCAGCCTGAAACATTGATTTTCCTGCTTCTCGGATGCTGCCTGACCTGCTGTGCTTTTCCAGCAACACAGTCTCAACAGTATGAGAGTGTACTGATTGGTTTGCAATTGGACTGTGATTAGTGGAACATTGCCATGTAAAATATTAATCCATGGAACATTCAGGACACTCAGGATACTGTGAGCTCAACTGACAATCATTTGATTGCTCCATTTCAAAGGTGAATTTGAATGCAGTTGCTTAAAAGGTGTAAGGATTTTTTTTAACATGCAGTTACAGATTGAAATGCAGCAAACACATCATCTACATATCAGAAGTGTACAACTGGACAACATTTGGTTAATAATTCTGAGTGTAGTAAAGGTAGTGCTGACAAGTTATTTGAGATTGTCAGTAAGACAATTTGGCACATTTGCCTGCCCTGAAAGCTACATATAACATTACACATTGTTCTGTTTTGCAGGCAGACAGAACTTGTACACATTTTTCACCTGTTTCAACTTAACAAAATAGGTGACAGTCAATCTGTTTCATTCCTTCGATGAATACCTCAAATCAAATTGTCTGATTTAAATTTCAACATAACTTAGCTATTAACTGTCAGTCATAATCTAACTGGTGCCTTCTCCATGGCAATGTCTCTACCGATCAAAGGAAGACTTGCGAACCAAACTCTTCTCATCAAGTACAAAAAATTGGTCCCCTTTACATTGATATTCTTGTGAATGTCTAGATAAGTGTCATGCAAAATACTTCAAGAAAACATCTTTTTTCTAAACTTGAGGCATTTCTAAATTGCTCCTGGGCTTGAATCCTGACAGACAATTGAAAGGTTGATGTTGGAGTGTGAAGAGTGTGGTGCTGGAAAGACACAGCTGGTCAGGCAGCATCTGAGGAGAGTCAACGTTTCGAGCATAAGGTCTTCATCAGGAATCAGCTTGCTCTGCCCCACCGAACTTAGAGCCATAGAGTCATAGAGATGTACAGCACAGAAACAGACTCTTCGGTCCAACCCGTCCATGCTGACAACATATCCCAACCCAATCTGGTCCCACCTGCCAGCACCTGGCCAATATCCCTCCAGACCCTTCCTATTCAGATACCCATCCAGATGCTTTTTAAATGTTGCAATTGTACCAGCTCCACCACTTCCTCTGACAATTCATTCCACACACATACCACCCTCTGCATGAAAACATTGCCCCTTAGGTCTCTTTTATATGTTTCCCCTCTCACCCTAAACCTATACCCTCTAGTTCTGGACTCCCACACCCCAGGGAAAAGAATTTGTCGATTCCCCCCATGATTTTATAAACATCTGTAAGGTCACCCTCAGCCTCCGACACGCCAGGGTAAACAGCCCTAGCCTATTCAACCTCTCCCTATAGCTCAAATCCTCCAACTCTGGCAACATCCTTATAAATCTTTTCTGAACCCTTTCAAGTTTCACAACATCTTTCCAAAAGAAAGGAGACCAGAACTGCACGCAATATTCCAACAGTGGCCTAACCAACGCAGAAAGGAGACCAGAACTGCACACAATATTCCAAAAGTGGCATAACCAACGCCCTGTACAGCCGCAACATGACCTCCCAACTCCTGTACTCAATACTCTGACCAATAAAGGAAAGCATACCAAACGCCGCCTTCACTATCCTATCTACCTGTGACTCCACTTTCAAGGTCTCCTTATTCAGCAACACTCCCTAGGACCTTACCTTTAAGTGTGTAGGTCCTGCTAAGGTTTCCTTTCCCAAAATGCAGCACCTCACATTTATCTAAATTAAACTCCTTCTGCTACTTCTCAGCCCATTGGCCCATCTGATCAAGATCCCGTTGTACTGTAAGGTAACCTTCTTCGCTGTCCATTACACTTCCAATTTTGGTGTCATCAGCAAACTTACTAACTATACCTCTTATGCTCGCATCCAAATCTTTTATATAAATGATGAAAAGAAGTGGACCCAGCACTGATCCTTGTGCCACTCCACTGGTCACAGGCCTCTAGTCTGAAAAACAACCCTCCACCACCACCTTCTGTCTTTTACCTTTGAGCCATTTCTGTATCCAAATGGTTCATTCTCCCTGTATTCCATGAGATCTAACCTTGTTCTCCAGTCTCCCATGGAAACCTTGTCGAACGCCTTACTGAAGTGCATATACATCACATCTACTGCTCTGCCCTCATCAATCCTCTTTGTTACTTCTTCAAGAAACTCAATCAAGTTTGTGAGACATAATTTCTTATGCATAAAGCCATGTTGACTATCCCTAATCAGTCCTTGCCTTTCCAAACACATGTACATCCTGTCCCTCAGGACTCTTGCCCACCACCGTAAAGAAAATCCCTTGGAAACTTTTATATTCATTTATGGGATGGAGACATAGCTAACTTGAATTTTTTTTTCCCTTATTCTTCATTCCGGTGAATAAGTGGTGGTGAGCTGCCTTCTTGAAGTGTTGCAGTCATTCATGCATTGGAACACCCATAGAGTTATTAGGAAGGGAGGTCCAGGATTTTGAATTAGAGACAGTGAGAGTGTAGTGATATAATTCAAAGTCAGGATGGTCTCTATTTTACAGGATTAATTGCAGGTATTGCTGTGGGGGAGCACCCAGAGAAAACTGACACAGACACAGGGAGAATGTGTAAACTCCACACAGACTTGGATGGCAACTTGCAGGTGGTGGTATCCCCATGCATCTGCTTCCCTTGCCCTTTAAGATGGAACTGATGATGGTTTTGGTAGCTTCTGTTTCAGGCTCTTTGGTGAATTTCTGCAATGCATCTTGTAAATGGCTGTTGCTGACCATCGATGATGGAGTGGCTAAATGTTAATGGACGTGGAGCTCATTAAAAGGGCTGCTTTATCTTAGAACGCGTTAAGCATCTAGAGTGTTGTTGGTGCTGCACTTATCCAGGCAAGTGGGGAGTACTCCTTCACACTCCTGAATTGTGCCTTGTAGATGGTGGACAGGCTTTAGGGAATCAGGAGATGAGTTACACAATGTAGTATTCCTCGCCTCTGACCTGCTCTTGCTGCCACAGTATTTGTGGTGAACCAGTTCAGTTTTTGGTCAGTGGAAATTGCCAGTATGTTGAGATTGGGGGACTCAGTGATGTTCATATCATTGAATGTCAAGGGGACAGTGATTTAGATTGCCTTTTATCGGAGATGGTCAATGTCTGGCATTTGTGTAGTGTGAATGTTATTTGTGAACTTTCAGCCCAAGCCTAGATATTGTCTTGCTGCATTTGGACCTGGATGCCTTCAGTATCGAAGGAGTTGAGAATGGTATTAACACTCCACTTTGGGCTGTGCTTGATGCTATTCCTAACATGGCCTTCTGTCTTCTTCATTGAACTCTTTTCCTGGCCTAATGGCCATGGTAGAGTAGGATATATTCTAAATTGTGAGTTTATGGATTGTGATTGAATGTAATCTGCTGCTGCTGATGGTACACAGTGTCTCATAGATGTCCAATTTTCAGTTTCCAGGTCTAGCTTTGTGAACTACTGACATAGTTTTGCTTATACAATCATAGAATCATACAGCACAGAAACAGACCCTTCGGTCCAACTAGTCTATGCCAAACTAAACTAGTCCCACCTACAATCTCATCAAAGTGATCCTTCATTTTTTATTTGCAATTTCTACCCGTATATTTTCAGTGGATGATTTTTCAGAAATATCTTCCCTCGGTACAGCAGTAATGTTTTCCTTTATCACCACTTACCGCACACCCACCTCCTTTCATGACTCCTTTTCATCCCTCCTATAGCATCTAAAATCCAGAACATTGAGATGCTAGTCTTGTCCATCTCTCAGCCAAGTTTCTGAAATAGCTATACTGTCCCAATCCCCTGTTCTTAAACATGCCCTGAATTTATCAGCCTTACTTCTGAGACCCCTTGCACTGAAATAAATGCAATTTAATTCTCCAGAGTTACTACATACTTTGATGTCTTGTTTTTTTTTTTCCTAACTGATGTGCTCTCCTCACATTCAGAAGCTTCCTCATCAATCCTTCCATTTACCCTGTTACCTAGAATTCCTCCACTCCCCAGCAAATCTCCCTGACAAAATATTGGTCCCATTCCAGTTCAAGTTAGACACATCCTTTCTGAACAAGTCTTTTCTATCCCAAAAGACATTCTAATTGTACAAAAACCTGAAGCCCTGAACAATACACCAGCTCTTCAGCCATCGTTTATCCTTTTGTTCCTTCCCTTGTTTGAGTTTGGCACTGAGAGTAAACCAGAGATTACTACTTTTAAGATTCCATTTTTTATTCTTCTACCTAAACTCTTAAATATATTGTGTACTTCTTTAATATTTTCTCTAAAAAGGTTATTCTGACCAATGTGTACTATAATTTCTGGCTTCTCAATCTTACCTTTAACAATATGCTTGAAACATTTAGAAACATCCTTAATCTAGAAAAGCAAAACAAAATCCTAAATTTACAGCTGCTGCCACAGAATCTCCAGTCTATGCCCCTGACTGGAGAGTCCCCGATAACAATACGTCTATTAAATTTTATCAAACGCTGGCTAAGTGTCCAATAACATTCCAAGTGTCCAGTAACTGATTATCCCTTCCATTTTCCTTGGAGAGACCATTCCCTTCTACAATTCCAAAAACTGAATATCTATTTGATAGAGGAATAGCCACGT
The DNA here is from genome assembly GCF_037043375.1 of Chiloscyllium plagiosum. Lineage (NCBI taxonomy): Eukaryota > Metazoa > Chordata > Chondrichthyes > Orectolobiformes > Hemiscylliidae > Chiloscyllium > Chiloscyllium plagiosum. The sequence continues at coordinate 154,231,442 of NW_028270141.1, forward strand.
GATACTTTTGAACTACTTTCTTACCTTTCATAACAATCACCCATCTATCTACTGAGTAAAAGGTAAAAACAAAGACTACAGATGCTGGAAACCTGAGTCTGGATTAGAGTGGTGCTGGAAAACACAGCAGGTCAGGCAGCATTCCTATTCCTCATGAAGGGCTTCTGCCCGAAATATCGATTTTCCTGCTACTTGGATGCTGCCTGACCTGCTGTGCTTTTCCAGCACCACTCTAATCCAGACATCTATCTGACTGATCCTATTGTGTTGAGGGTGACCTCAACACAAAAAGGGTGACCTTTTCTCAATCTACTAACCATCTCACTCTGTACCTTATATCTGGTCTTAATAACATTAAGCCTAAAAAAAGCATATTTCAATAACACCGTTATCTATAAAATAAACAGCATTTCATTACCTCCAGAAAATACTGTTAAAATGGAAAACATTAAAAATATATGTGCAATGAAAGAAACTGGGCATTTGCCAAGAGGTGTGAGGGAGGAGCGAAAGACTTCTAGGAAGATGAGTACAACCGTTTAAAAGACCTACTTCAGGTGTTGGGGCCTCCATTTGCTGAGAGGTGCGAGGGAGGAGCGAAGGAATTCTGGGAAGGTTTTAAGTGGGTGAGATGGATGTTGGGGTAGTTGCATGTTCCCGCTGCAGAATGTGGCAGGTGAGAGACACTTCACATGTCTCTGCCGACTACATCTGTGGGAAGTGCACCCAAGGCCAGCTCCTCGGAAACCAAGTTAGGGAATTGGAGCTGGAGCAGGATGAACTATGGATCATCCGGGAGGCTGAGGGGGAAATTGAGAGGATGTACAGGGAGGTGCTCACTCCCCAGACACAGGATAAGGACAGCTGGGTTACTGTCAGGGGGAGCAAAGGGAACCAACGATCAGAGCAGGGATCGCCTGTGGCCATTTCCCTCAGCAATAAGTATACCATTTTGGATACTGCTGGTGGGGATGGTCTACCAGGGAAAAGCCATAGTTGTCAGGTCTCTGGCACTGAGCCTGGCACGGTGGCTCAGAAGGGAAGGGGGGGAAAATAAAAAAGCGCTAGAAAGGGAAGTGCTAGTGGTAGGGGACTCAATAGTTAGACGGATTGACAGGAGATTTTGTGGTCAGCAACGGGACTCCTGGAAGGTATGTTGCCTCCCTAGTGCCTGGGATGTCGGCGATCCGGTTTACATGATTCTGTAGGGGGAGGGGGAGCAGTCAGAAATCATGGTATATATTGACACCAAGGATATAGCCAGGAGAGGGATCGAGGATCTGAAAAGTGATTACAGAGAGTTAGGTTGGAAGCTGAAGAGCAGGATGAGTAGAGTAATGATCTCAGGTTTGCTACTGGTGCCACGAGATAGTCAGATGGGGAACAGTCAGCGAATGCAGCTTAACACGTGGCTGCGAGGCTGATGCAGGAAGAACGGCTTCAGATATCTAGACCATTGGGATACCTTCTGGGGAAGATGGGACCTGTACATGAAGGATGGGTTGCATCTGAACTGAAGGGGCACAAATGTCCTGGGTGGGAGATTTGCTCGTGTGATTTGGGAGGGTTTAAACTAGTTTTGCAGGGGGGGGGATGGGAAGTGTGTCTGCTTTAATGCAAGGAGTGTCCGAAATAAGAGTGACGAACTTAGAGCATGGATCAGTTCTTGGGGCTACAATGTTGTGGCCATAACAGAGATGTAGGTTTCACAAGGGCAGGAATGGTTGCATGATGTTCCATGGTTTAGAACATTTAAAGAGAACAGGGAGGGTGGAAAAAGAGGAGGGGGTGTAGCATTGCTAATCAGAGAGTGCATCACAGCTACAGAAACGAAGATTGTTGAGGAAGGTTTGTCTACTGAGACAGTATGAGTGCCACTTAGGAACAGCAAGGGAACAACCACCTCATTGGGGGTTTTCGACAGACCTCCGAATAGCAGCAGAGAGATTGAAGATCTCATAGGCAGGCAGATTCTGGAAAAATGCAAAAGTAGCAGGGTTGTTGTTATGGGTGATTTCAACTTTCCCAATATCAACTGGAACCTTCTAAGTGCAGATGGTTTGGATGGAGCCGTTTTAGTCAGGTGTGTTCAGGAGGGTTTCCTTACTCAGTATGCAGACAGACCGATGAGGGGAGAGGCCATTTTGGATTTGGTGCTCGGCAACAAGCCAGGACAGGTGTCAGACCTCGCAGTGGGAGAGCACTTTGGTGAAAATGATCACAACTGCCTCACATTTAGCATAGCCTTAGAGAGGGAAAGGAGCTGTTACCAAGGGAAGATATTTAATTGGGGAAAAGGAAATTATGACGCTATCAGACAGGACTTGGGAAGTACAGACTGAGAGCAATTGTTCCACAGAAAGAGCACAGCAGTCATGTGGAGACTATTTAAGGAACAGTTGTTGCGAGTGATGCACAAATTTATTCCTCTGAGACAGGTAAGAAGGGGTAAGATTAAGGAACCTTGGATGACGAGAACAGAGGAACTTCTCATCAAAAGGAAGAAGGCAGCTTACGTAAGGTGGAGGAAGCAAGGATCTAGAACAGCATTAGAGGATTACAGGCTTGCTAGAAAGGAGCTCAGAAATGGACTGAAGAGAACCAGGAGGGGGCACGAAAAAGGCTTGGCAAAAAGGATTAGAGAGAACCAAAAGGCATTTTACTCATGCATCAGAAATAAGAGAATGATCAAGGAGAAGGTAGAAGATCAGGGACAGCAGACAACATGTGCTTGGAGCCTGAGCAGTTAGGGGAAGCCCTAAATAAGTTTTTTGCTTCGGTTTTCACCAAGGAAAGGGAACTTGTTGTAAATGAAAACTTAAAGGAGCTGGGATACAGCCTTGACCAGATCAAGATTGATGAAGTTGATGTGCTAGAAATTTTGGAAACATTAAGATTTATAAGTCCCCAAGGCCTGACCAGATTTATCCTAGGCCGCTCTGGGAAGCAAGAAAGGAGGTTGCTAAGCCCCTGGCAAGGATATTTGCCTCCTCACTCTCCACAGGAGTCATACCCGAGGATTGGAAGGGGGTGAATGTTGTTCCTCTTTTCAGGAAGGGTAATAGGGAAATCCCTGGCAATTAAGACTAGTCAGTCTTACATCTGTGGTCAGCAAAGTTTTGGAAAGAATTCTGATGGACAGGATTTATAACTATTTGGCAAAGCATAGTGTGATTAAAGGCAGTCAGCTTGGCTTTGTGAGGGGCAGGTCATGCCTCACAAATCTTATTGAGTTCTTTGAGGAGGTGTCAAGATATGTTGACGATGGTCGAGCAGTAGATGTGGTGTATATGGACTTCAGCATGTGATAGGGTTCCCCATGGTAGGTTCATTCATAAAGTCAGGAAGTATGGGATACAGGGAGATTTGGCTATCTGGATTCAAAATTGGTTGGTTGACAGAAGGCAAAGAGTGGTTGTAGGTGGAAAGTATTCTGCCTGGTGGTCAGTGTTGAGTGGCGTCCCGCAGGCCTCTGCTCTTTATAGTTATTATAAATGACTTGGATGAGGAGGTGGAGGGGTGGATTAATAAATTTGCAGATGACACAAAGATTTGAGGTGTCATCGATTGTATAGAGGGCTACTGCAGGCTGCAGCGTGACATATACAGAATGCAGAACTGGGCTGAGAAATGGCAGATGGAGTTCAACCTGGATAAATGTGAAGTGATGCATTTTGGAAGTACGAACTTGAATGCTAAATGTAGGATTAAAGACAGGATTCTTGGTAGTGTGGAGGAACAGAAGGACTGGGTGTGCAAGTACATAGATCCCTCAAAGTTGCCACCCAAGTGGATAGGGTTGTTCAGAAAGTATATGATGTTTTGGCTTTCATTAACAGGGGGATCAAGTTTAAGTGCCGTGAGGTTTTGCTGCAGCTCTACAAGATCCTGGTGAGACCACACTTGGAATATTGTGTCCAGTTCTGGTCGCCCTACTATAGGAAAGATACAGAGGTTTTGGAGAGGGTGCAAAGAAGGTTTACCAGGATGCTGCCTGGACTGGAGGGCTTGTCTTATGAAGAAAGGTTGAATAAGCTCATACTTTTCTCTCTGGAGAGAAAGAGGAAGAGAGGAGACTTGATCGAGATGTACAAAATAATGAGAGGTGTGGATAGAATCAATAGCCAGAGACTTTTCCCCGGGCAGGATGGACTGGTACGAGAAGTCATAGCTTGAAAATATTAGAAGGAAGGTATAAAGGAGACGTCAGAAGTAGGTTCTTTACACAGAGAGCTGTGAATACATGGAATGTGTTGCCAGCTGTGATGGTGGAAGCAGAGTCATTAGGAACATTTAAGCGACTGCTGGACATGCACATGGACAGCAGTGAGCTGAGGGGTGTGTGGGTTAAGTTATTATATTTTACATTAGGATTAAATCTCGGCACAGCATCGTGGGCCAAAGGGCCTGTTCTGTGCTTTACTTTTCTATGTTCTATGGTATTGTACTATCGAAGAACTCAACAGACATCTATTACAACTACTTGGATATTATACAGAAATACTACATTTGCAGACAGATCAATGGCTGGTTCTTACATTAATCCATTAAGTTATGCAGAGCAATATGATTCTTGCAATATGTCATGCTTCAAGTGACTTGATGGAAATAAGATGGAGTCAGATCTTTTCATTCTCAAATCATATAGTGTGATGATATAATGAAGGTATTCTGACGCACTGTCTGTGAGACATGACACAGCACTTGCCTCAACAATACCAAAGACACTCACTTTGAGAGGCCAAATATGGATGGAAGTCAGTGCCCCTTGTGATACCTACGAACTCAGTAAATTCAAGTACCTCATGTGCCAAGTAATCAGTGGGCAGCTTTAGCAGCATACTGTCAGCCAGCTTAAAGACAGTGGCTTCTCGAGTCTCTCCTCCTCCTCCAGAAGTTTCTTTCGGCTGAATATTGGTGATCGTGTTGAGAATTTCAGCTGCAGTATTACTCTGGTACCTGAAAAGAAAGAGAAAGAGAAAGACAAGAATATATGCAGATCATGTTTTCAGACATAGGAATCCATTTATCACGTAGCAACTTTGTAGCTTTAGGCTTTTGCGGTTACTGCAGAGGTTGCCACACTACCTTAAATCTCTTGTGGATTGCTTTGATGGTTTAATTGTAAGTCAGTAAGTAAATAAATCATGTAAGAAGTTCACAAGTTTGAAGTAAAATGCAATGCTTTGAATTCTGAAATTCTGAACTCTCAAATAAAAACAGAAAACCAGGAAAAACTGGAAAGAGAAACAGAATTAACATTTTGGGTTCCTGGCTTTTCACAGAATTGAGCATCACTGATTAGGCTGATATGAAAATGTGGAGAGGATATCAGTGGATAACTTGCATCCATTGAACTGAACATCAGAAAGAAGTCAACAACTTCAGACAGGAAGAAGAGATGATCACAAAGAACTTAGTTTTGGAACTTTTCTTGATTATTTCCATTACAAGCCATTTCTGTCATGATTCTACACATTTCTATCATGGTTTCTCAATAACTGACCATTAGTCCATTTACGAACAAGTGCAGAGGTTGATGATAATTATTGGCGTTCTAAAGCAAATGCTTGGCTCCTTTGACAGCCTAGATCAGATACTTTTTCTTTATTCTGTAACAGGATGAGGGCGTCGCTGGCTAGGCAGCATTTATTGCCCATCCCTGATTGCCCAGAAGGCAGTTGAGAGTAAACCACATTACTGTGGGTCTGGAGTCACACGTAGGCCAGAGCAGGTAAGGATGACAGACTTCCTTCCCTAAAGGATGTTAGTGACAATTTTCTGACAATTGGCAATGAATTTATAGTAGTTATTAAATTTTTAATTCCAGATCATTATTGAATTCAAATTCCACCACCTGCCAAGGTGGCATTGGAATCCAGGCCCCCTAACATTAACTGGGTCTCTGGATTAACAGTCTAGTGATAATACCACTAGACCATCATCTCCCCACACTGCAGTGCAGAAACTGAATTTGTTATTCCAAAAGGCTGAATATTCAGGGCTGCAAGAATATTCTGCAGAGATTCTTAGAAATAAAATTGCCAATGCAGCAGTGATTATCACGAGGTCTGCCAGATGCGTCATAGAATATGAGTTCCCTGATTAGGGCTGTTCACCTGGTCCAATCAGGGAGCCCTGGCTGACAGATAAAAATAGGAGTGTCAGACTTTCTGTTCACTCTGACAGCTGGCTCTGAGGGAGCTGGAGCAGTGTCAAGGACTTTCCAAAGGTGACTTGCTGATGGGATACTGATCTCTGCAGAGTTATTTCAGTGGCGACAAGAGTAGGATTACACCCGTTGGAAGATAAAGTGAGGGCGATCAAAGGTGCTCCGGCTCCCATGTGTGTACTGGAGCTGAAGTCTTTCCTTGGGCTGGTGAATTATTGTGGAAAGTTCATACATAACTTGTCTTCCATCCTGTTACCTTTGCATGAACTCAAAAAAAAGTATCAGCCTTGGAAATGGTCATTTAGCCAAGCCATTTCCTTCAGAAAAGTGAAGAAGCAGCTACCATCCTCTAAGGTGATGGCACACTATGATCCCAAGAGATAATGTAGTATTGACATGCAATGCCACCCCGCACAGCATCGGGGTAGTATTAGCTTACCGGCGACCCAATGAAAAGAAACACCCAATAGTGTATGCATACAGGACTTTGGTTAATCCATAGCGAAAAGTCATCCAGACAGAGACGGCAGAATTGGAGAAACATTACCTGGTGCAAAAATGACCCAGGAGGAGCTATTAAAAAACCCTGGCCTACATGCTTGGACTCAGAAGGGGAGAGATGTCGTGATTGAAATGAGGGGCATCTCATAGAAAATGAGTTCCCTGATTGAACCAGATTAACAGCCCCAATCAGGGAGCCATGGCTGACAGATAATAAACAGGGGTGTCAGATATTCAGTTCACTCTGTGAGCTGGCTCTGAGGGAACTGGATCAGTGTCTAGATTAGAGAGGTGCTGGAAAAGCACAGCAGTTCAGGCAGCATCCAAGGAGCAGTAAAATCGACGTTTCGGGCAAAAGCCCTTCATCAGGTTTTTTCCCGAAACGTCAATTTTACTGCTCCTTGGATGCTGCCTGAACTGCTGTGCTTTTCCAGCACCTCTCTAATCTAGACTCTGGTTTCCAGCATCTGCAGTCATTGTTTTTACCCGGAACTGGATCAGTGTCAAGGAATCTCCATGTGTAAATAAAGGGGACTTGGTGATAGGATACCAACTTCTGTGGAGTTATTTTATCATGGATCAGTCTCAGTGTGTGGCTGCTGAGGTGGCAGCATTCTGATTAATATGGCAAACTGAGTGAATGGAGCAAACAGGAGAAAGTGAGGACTGCAGATTCTGAAGATCAGAGTCAAAAAGTGTGGTGCTGGTAAAGCTCAGCTGGTCAGGCATCATCCAAGGAGCAGGAGAGTCGATGTTTCAAGCATAAGCTTTCACCAGGAATAAGGGAGTGACCAAAGGGAATTGAGAGATAAATGGGTAGGTAGGTGAGGCTGGGAGGAAGGTAGCTAGGAATGCGATAGATAGATGGAAGTGGGGGTGAAGGAGATCGGTCAGAGAGGAGGAAGGAGTGGATAGGTGGGAAGGAAGATGCACAGTTAGGACAGTTCAAGAGGACGGTGTCAAGTTGGAAGGGTGGATCTGGGATAAGGTGGGGGGAGGGAAAATAAGGAAAGTGGTGAAATCTACATTGACCCTATGTTGTTGCAGGGCCCTAAAGTAGAAGATGAGGCTAGAGTTTGGCGGTGGAAGAGGGTGAGGACTTGCATGTCCTTGGTGAAGTGGGATGGGGAGTTAAAATGTTCGGCCACAGGGTGGTGGGGTTGCCCAGTGCATGTGTCCCAGAGATGTTCTTTGAAATATTCCACAAATTAGCGTCCGGTCTACCCAATGTAGAAGAGACCACATTGAGAACAATGGACACAGTAGAAGACGTGTGGAAGTACAGGTAAATCTCTGTCAGATGTGGAAGGATCCTTTTGGGCCTTGGACAGAGGTGAGCGGGGAGGTTTGGGTGCAGGCTTTACACCTCTTGCGGTGGCAAGGGAAGAGGCTGGGAGCAGAGGGTGGGTTGGAAGGGGGAGCGGGGGGGAGGGCTGGACCTAACAAGGGCGTCGCTGAGGGAATGTTCTCTCTGGAACACAGATAGGGGTGGGGAGGGCATCGTCGACCACGTGGGAGAGGAAATTGTGGTCTTTGAAGAAGGAGGTCATCTGGGATATGGAATGTTCTGGGAATTGGTCCCCCTTGGGAGCAGATCCGGTAGAGGCGGAGGAATTAGGAATAAGGGATATCATTTTTACAGGAAGCAGGGTGAGAGGAGGTGTAGTCCAGGTAGCTGTGGAAATCAATGGGCTTGAAGTTGATGTTTGTGTTGAATCGGTCGCTGAAGATGGAGATGGACAGGTCCAGGAAGGGAAAGGAGGTGTCTAAGATGGTCCAGGTGAACTTGAGGTTGGTGTGGAAGGTGTTTGTGAATTTGATGAACTGTTCAACCTCCTCGTGGGAGCATGCGGTGATGCCGATACAGTCATCGATATAGTGGAGGAAAAGGTGGGGAATGGTGCCAATGCAATTGCAGAAGGTGGATTGTTCCATGTACCCGCTGAAGAGGCAGGCATAGCTTGGCCTGTGCGGGTGCCAATGGCTACCTCTTAAGTTTGGAAGAAGTGGGAGGATTTGAAGGAGACATTGTTGAGGGTGAGGACCAGTTCAGCCAATTGAATGAATATGTCAATGGATGGGTACTGGGTGGGTTGGTTGGAGAAGAAGCAACGGAGAGCTTGGAGGCCTTCGCCATGATAGATGGATGTGTACAGGGACTAGATGTCCATGGTGAAGATGAGGTGTTTGGGAATGGGGATACAAAAGGTATGGAGGAGGTGGAGAATGAGGATAGAGTCCTGAATGTATGTGGTGAGATCCTGGACCAAGCAGGACAGGATGGTGTCAAGCCATGCAAAGATAAGGGAATTCTGAGGGACAGGATGTACCTGTATTTGGAAAGGTAGGGAATTATTAGGAATAGTCAACATGGCTTTGTGCGTGGAAAATCGTGTCTCACAAACTTGACTGAGTTTCTTGAAGAAGTAACAAAGACAATTGATGAGGGCATACTGGTAGATGTGATCTATATGGACTTCAGTAAGGCATTCAACAAGGTTCTCCATGGGAATCTGGTTAGCAAGATTAGATCCCATGGAATACAGGGAGAACTAGCCATTTGGACACAGAACTGGCTCAAAGGTAGAACACAGAGGGTGGTGGTGGAGAGTTGTTTTTCAGACAGGAGGCCTGTGACCAATGAAGTACCACAGGGATTGGTGCTGGGTCCACTTCTTTTCATCATTTATATAAATGATTTGGATGTGAGCATTAGAGGTATAGTTAGTAAGTTTGCAGATGACACCAAAATTGGAAGGGTAGTAGACAGCGAAGAAGGTTACCGCAGATTACAATGGGATCTTGATCAGATGGGCCAATGGGCTGAGAAATGGCAGAAGGAGCTTACTTTAGATAAATGTGAGGTCTGCATTTTGGGAAAGGAAATCTTAACAGGACTTATATACTTAATGGTAAGGTCCTAGGGAATGTTGCTGAACAGGGAGTGCAGATTCATAGCTCCTTGAAAGTGGAGTCGTAGGTAGATAGGAGAGTGAAGAAGGCGTTTGGTATGCTTTCCTTTATTGGTCAGAGTACTGAGTACAAGAGTTGGGAGATCATGTTGCGGCTGAACAGGACATTGGTTAGGCCACTAACCAATGCAATTCTAGTCTCCTTCCTATTGGAAAGATGTTGTGAAACTTGAAAGGGTTCAGAAAATATTTACAAGGATGTTGCCAGGGTTGGAGGATTGAAGCTTTCGGGAGAGGTTGAATAGGCTATGGCTGTTTTCTCTGGAGCGTCGGAGGCTGAGGGATGACCTGATAGAGGTTTATAAAATCAAGAGGGGCATGGATACGATAAATGGATAAAGTCTTTTCCCTGGGGTGGGTGAGTCCAGAACTACAGGGCACAGAGTGAGAGGGGAAAGATATAAAAGAGACCTAAGGGGCAACTTTTTCACGCAGAGGGTGGTATGTGTATGAAATGAACTGCCAGAGGAAGTGGTGGAGGCTGGTAAAATGGCAGCATTTAAAAGGCATCTGGATGGGTATATGAATAGGAAGACTTTGGAGGGATATGGGCAGAGTGCTGGCAAATGGGACTAGATCGGGTTGGGATATCAGGTTGGCATGGACAGGTTGGACCAAAGGGTCTGCTTCTGTGCTGTACATCTCTATGACTTTATGACTCTAAGTTCAATGGGGCAGAGCAGGCTGATTCCTGATGAAGAGCTTATGCTCGAAACATCGGTTCTCCTCAGATGCTGCCTGACCAGCACCACATTCTTCGCACTCCAACATCAGCCTGTCAATTGTCTGTCAGGCTTCAATCCCAGGAGCAGTTCATCAAGTGTCGTGACAAGTTTCCACCTTACATCTCTGTTATTCAGCAAGGGGTGTAGTCCAATTATTACTGAGGAATACAGCACAAAAATGGGTGATTTTTACTGTGCCCTCAGGTAATGGGCAAGAGTTAATTCCGATCCTACTTACGTGATGTCAGCATTTGGGTGCAGGCCAAACACCTGAGGGGTGTCAACGGCAGGTAATGTCTGAATATACTCTAAGTAGGATTCCACACTGGTACAGATTGGGATGATGTAATCAGTATAAAAACTGAACTTGGAATCAAACATTTTCTCACTGAACCACACCTACAGAGAAAGTAGACAAAAATAAAATCACATTATATGGTTTCACACATAACATTATATTATTTTAGACTAAGTTACTAGTGATTGTATTGAGAGTATTTCAATTCATGTTGCAAAAAAATCATTAAAGCTATTTGAAAAAGGTTTCATTTAACATAGATGAGAAGGATTCAGAGATACAAGAAAAACAAAACGGAATAATTCAACAGATTTTAAAGAATTTGCCAAGGACAGTAATTTTACTATCTCCAAATGTTTGTTTTAAAAGAAGGAGCAAAGATTATGAAAGAAATCTGTATTTACAATCTAAGTAAGATAATATTCTACTATTTGGTTTGAGTTGCATTATCTGTCCACCTTCAGTAATTCATTTTCCTGCACTATTTCCTAGGTAAAGTGACAGCATGTGACAAATGTACTGTGTTGATGGGGAAACACGTCTACTTCTCAAATTCAGTTACATTCTCCTTCCACCCCACCAAACAAATAAATTAACCAGCTCAGATATGTTATACCAAACCTCTGAAGTAGGTGAGACTTGACTATAACCTTCTGGTTCACAGCTGCAAACATAATCATTGCACTAGAGCCATGGAGTCATCGAGTCACACAGCACAGAAACAGACCCTTCAGTCCAACTCGTCCACGCTGACTATGTTCCCAAGCTAAACTGATCCCATCTGCCTGTATTTGGCCCATATCTTATCAAAACATTCCTATTCATATACTTATCTAAATGTCTTTTAAATGTTGTAACTGTACCTGCATCCATCACTTCCTCTGGCAATTCATTCCACACATTAACCGCGCTCTGTGTAAAAAGGTTGGCCCTCATGTCAGTTTTAAATCTCTCTCATTTCCTTTTAAAAATATGGCTCCTCCTTTTGAACACTGTTATCCTCAGGAAAAGACCTTTACTACTCATCTTATCTATGCCCCTCATGATTTCATAAACTTCTATATGGTCACCCTTCAACCTCCCATGGTCCAATGAAAAAAGTCTCAACCTATCCAGCCTCTCCTTATAACTCAAACTTTCCATTTTCAGCAATACCTGGTAAATCTTTTCTAAACTCTCTTTGGTTTAATAGTATTGTTCAATCAACAGGGCAGAACTGGACACAGTACTCCAGAAGAGGGCTTGCCAACATCCTGTACAACATGACATCTCAACTCCTATACTCAAAGGTCAAGATAATAAAGGCAAGTCTGCTAAACGTCTTCTTAATCATCCTATCAACCAATTATTCAAATTTCAAAGAATTACATACCTGAACCCCAAGATCTCTCTGTTTTACAACACTACCCAGGGCTCCACCATTAATTGTATTAGTCTTACTCTTGTTTGTTTTTATCAAAATGCAATATCTTGTATTTATCCAAATTAAACTCCAATTTTCACTCCTCAGCCCAAATGATTAACATCTCTTTGTAATCTTAGATAATCTTCCTCACTGTCCACTATACCACCAATTTTCGTGTTAACTGAAAATGAACCATGTCTCCTATATTCTCATTCAAATCATTTATGTAAATAACAAACAAAAGTAGATCAGTACCGATCCCTGTGGAACACCGCTGGTCACAGACCTCCAGTCTGAATAATAACCCTCTAACACCATCCCCTGTCTCCTACCGTAAAGCCAATTCTGTGTCCAATTGGCAAGCTCACCCTGAATCGCATGTGATCTGACTTTTGTGACGATGCTGCTCCTTTAACAAGGTTATTCTGTCCTTGTTTTTTTTGAGAGAGAGGTTATAAGGCAGAGGTTCCACCATGTCTGTAGGAATCTATTTGAAAAACCTCTAAAGGTTTTTATAAAACACTTGCACAGTGAAAGGAGAGTGGCCAGTTCTCTCAGTTCATGGATTGTTCGTGTCTGGTTTGGTTTGGTTTTAGTTTTAGCTGAGGACCCAAAGAAATAGGTCCATGCTGATCCTCTCTCTCTGACATCTCTCTCCTGTAAGAACCTGTGTTTGAATTTACCTTTTTCCCAAGGGGTGTGTTATGGAATATTGCAGGAAATCAGAAATTTGTTGAGTTATGTTTTCCTGTCGGTTGCATTTTTAAATAGTTAAATTATTCTAAATTTGGTTCTTATTTTGTTTGTATGTAAGTAATTTCTGTTTGACCAGCTGCATCAGACCTGGAATATTCATCTTAAATCTGCTTAAAACAACTAGAAAAGTTAGGTTCTGGGCTACCTCCTTAAAGTATTTTGAGTATGTCTGGCCTGGTCCATAACACTTTACTAATTAGTCTAACATATGGAACCTTCTCAAAGGCTTTTAAAGTCCAAGTAAACAATGCCTATCACTCTGCCTCTTCAAACAGGTTTGTGAGACATGTTAATCCAGCACAAATAACAAAAATAATGGAAGTTATAACATTAATCAAATTAGGAGGGTCTTCTCCCACCTGCCCTGGAGGTGTGACACAATGTCCAATGATGTTAAATTCTCTATTCAGATAGCTTTCTAAATTTTACCAATACTGGCCCCACACAGTAGGGAATCTAATCTCATCTAAGAAAAACAGGGTTGGTTTTTAACTCAGCTGCTCTCATCCTTTTTCATTGCAAAAGAATTTTAAGCACAAACCAAGTTTAGCAAATATTGAACTTTTGCACTTGTTTAAAAGCAATTAAGCTTTAAGTTGGTCACTAGCCCCTCATCCCAGGTCAAACGAACCACTATTGGGAATCTTGGAGATCTTTATTTGCTTGCAAGCTTTTGGGGAATACTAAAAATCAAGTTGAGTCTTTTACAGGTGTGCAAGGGCATGGAGGTATGTTTTAAATACTTCAAGAAAATGCTGAGTGTTGTACTCCAAAATAACAGACAAATTGCTTCTTTTAAAGCATGAGCTTGAAATTCAAAATGAGTTTATTTCCAGACAGTGACTGACATTGTCATTAAAAGCAAAACCATTTTTGTGTTGAACTATTTTCAGCTATGCAAGCAAATTCTATCAAATTAAATGATTTGAGATTTTTCAAAGAAATATTTAATGAATAAATTTTAAAAGCTTTTCCAGTTGTCTAAGGCACAGCTTAAGTTCAGCATTATACAAATGAGATTGTGTAGGAAGGTGAGAAAATAAGTCACTCCTTAAAGGATTGACAACTTAGAGAAAAAATTGCTCAATATTTTCAATTGCATCCAAAGTAGAAACTTTATCATACAATCATACATGCTCCAAAAACATCCACTTACACTTTGTAAGAGTGGGGTTACCTTGCAAAAACAGTTGAGGAGACGTTTATCATAGTCGTCTGTGACACGTCCTCCATACTGAACCTCTCCAAGCATGTAACGTACAGTATTCCATGACACACCCTGAGTGAATCCAAATGTGACACAGAAAAATCTCACAAATGTTTATAACATCTCACAACAAAATATAATGCATTTTGTTTAAATAATGGAGGTATGAGTTTGAAGTAGATTTGTTCGAATCACATTTTATTTGGAAAACTAGGATATTTGACAAGGGATTGGGTGAAACAGAAATAAGGAGGAAGTGAGGACTCCAGATGCTGGAGATCAGAGTCAAAAAGTGTGGTGCTGGAAAAGCAGAGCCAGTCAGGCAGCATCTGAGAAGAGTCGACATTTCGACCATAAGCTCTTCATTCATTCCTGCTTCTCGGATGCTGTCTGATTGGCTGTGCTTTTCCAGCACCACACTTTTTGAAAAATAAATAAGCCAGCTTAATACTAGGAAGGAAAGAATATTGTCATTGAAATGGATCCAAATGGAAATGAGAAAGTTTGAATTTGAGGGAAAAGGGATAGAATGAGCATTTAGAGGCTTGAACTAGATTCAGAAAACCAAAAATGATAAAGAGAGCAAATTTCAAAAAGGAAATCCTGAGCCATAATCTGAATATTTAAATGTATATGATTTCTACAAATGTTGAGAAGAATGATGTAGAGGCTTCTTCATCATTTGAGAAGGTAGTGAACAAACTGAATGACTGAAAGAAAACTGGCCATTGCCCATGCAAAGCAGGTTGATAGGTAGAGCTGATGAGATTCATGTATCAATGTCAGAGGTTTACAAAGTTTATGACTAGTATAACAGCATCTCTGAACCAAGTCATAGGAGCTGGAGTTCATCTGTTGTGATGGTGCCAAAACCAGACAGATAACATCAACATGGTATCAATGGAGGATTCAGATCTAATTGGAGGACTGAATTGACAGCATTGATTTGTCACAACAATTGACTTGTTAAAGATCATTGGCAAGTTCCATTGACTGTTGCAGCCAAATAACTATCAGCTATTGTCACACCAAATGGACTTTAGCAATGTAATATTGTACCACTTAGAGGAAAAATGCCTCAGCAACACTTCAACAATTAACCAAGTCATCAATGACCATAAGATATCAGAGTTGGATTAGGCCATTCAGTCCATGGAGTTTGCTCCATCATTTGATCATTGGTGATATGTTTCTCAAACCCACTCTCTTGTCTTGTCCCCTTAACCTTTAATCCCTTTACTAATTCAGAACTTATCAATCGCTTTTTCTTAAATAGACTCATTGACTTAGCTTCCACAGCTTTTCCCCTGTGATTCACCACCCTCTGGCTGAGGAAATTCCTCCTTAAATCAGTTCTGAAGGGTCATTTCTTCACTCTGATGCTGGGACTTTAGTGCTAATTTCTCCTACCACTGGTAACATCTTTTCCATGTCCACTCTATCAGTGGTCTGTAAGTTACAATCAGATCCCTCCTCATCCTTCTAAATTCCACTAAGTACAGACATAGAGTCCTCAATCTCTTCATTGCTGTTATCATTCTTGTAAACCTCCCCTGGACCCCTCCAATACCAGGAACATTCTTCCTTAAATCTGGTGCCCAAAATTGCTCAAAATATTCCAAACGTAGTCTGGCCAGAGCCTTATAGAGCTGAAAATGTGTTGCTGGAAAAGCGCAGCAGGTTAGGCAGCATCCAAGGAACAGGAGAATCGACGTTTCGGGCATAAGCCCTTCTTCAGGAAACCTTCCTGAAGAAGGGCTTATGCCCGAAATGTCGATTCTCCTGTTCCTTGGATGCTGCCTGACCTGCTGCGCTTTTCCAGCAACACATTTTCAGCTCTGATCTCCAGCATCTGCAGTCCTCACTTTCTCCTCAGAGCCTTATAGAGCCTCAGCATACATCTCTGCTCTTGTAATCTCACTCTCTTAAAATGAATGCGAACATTGCCTTCCTAACTGCCCATTGAACGTGCATGTTATTCTTAAGAGAATGTTGAACTTGGAAGCCCAATTCTCTTTGTGCTTCAGATTTCTGAAGCCTTTACCCTTAGAAAATCATCTAAGCTTCTATTCTTCCTACCAAAGTGCATAATCTCACACTTTAGCACATTGTATTCTATTTGCCACTTCTTTGTCAACTAGCTTAGCATATCCAAGTCCTTCTGCAGCCTTCCCACTTCCTCAACACTACCTTCCTCCCCCCACTATCATGTGTCATCTGAAAATCTAGCAACAATGCTCTCAGTTCCTTAATCCAGATCATTAAAGTATAATGTGAATAGTTGTGGTCTCAACACTGACCCCTGGGAAAATCCACTAGTGACTGACTGCCATCCTGAAAAAGATGCATTGATCCCTATGCTCTGCCTTTGACCAAACAGCCAATCCTCTCTCCAAGGTAAAAACAATGACTGCAGATGCTGGAAACCAGATTCTGGATCAGTGGTGCTGGAAGAGCACAGCAATTCAGGCAGCATCCGAGGAGCTTCGAAATCGACGTTTCGGGCAAAAGCCCTTCATCAGGAATATTCCTGATGAAGGGCTTTTGCCCGAAACGTCGATTTCGAAGCTCCTCGGATGCTGCCTGAATTGCTGTGCTCTTCCAGCACCACTGATCCAGAATCCTCTCTCCATGCCAGTGTGTTGCCCATAACACCATGGGCTCCTATCTTATTTAGCATCCTCCTGTGCAACATCTTGGCAAAGGCCTTCAGGAAAACCAAATAGATCACATCTGCTGGCTCTCCTACTAATTACCTCTTCAAAGAATTTTAACAGATTTATCAGGCGTGACCTCTCTTTGATGAAGCCATGCTGACTCAGCCCTATTTTACCATGCACTTCCAAGTACTCTGTGATCTCATCCTTAATAATGGACTTTGACCTGGTTGTTCTGACAAAAACCTGGGAAGAACATGTACATTACATGAACACATTACTTGATCAGTTATACAGAGCTAATTTTGATCATACTCCTGGCTAAAAGTTGCTAAGTATTTGAAGATTAGAGTCAACAAGCCAGAGGGCTGAGCCGTGTCAAAAGAAAATAATGAAACACTGGCACAGATTCAGTTGAAAAAGAAGAAATTCTAAAGAGATAAAGGAAATCACATTTCAGAGAGAGGAAAAGGAAAAAGAAATACCATTGCAAACAGAAAGAGGAAAAGGAAAAAAAGAGTTTAAAAGGTGAGAGAGTGAAAAAGGGTTTTCACAATTTAAAAAAAGAAATTGTAACTAAAAAGAAAGATGTCTGTAGCTCTGAGATAAGTACTTATTAAGAAAGATCTGACTCCAGCCCAAGAACCAATGAGAAACCATTTAAATGTGCACAACAGGGGAGGCAATGGCCTTTTGGTATTATTGCTAAATAAAAACTGAAAGAACAATGGATGCTGTAAATCAGAGACAAAAACAGAAATTGCTGGAAAAGCTCAGCAGGTCTGGCAGCATCTGTGGAGAGAAATCAGAGTTAACATTTCCAGTCGAGTGACCCTTCCTCAGAATAGACCCTTCCCTTCACAGATGCTTCTCGAGTATTATTGCTCAACTATTAATCCAGAGACCCAGGTAATGTTCCAGAATCCAGGTCAGTATCCTGTGGCACATGCTGGAATTTGAATGCACTAAAGTCTGAAATTAAGAGTCTAATGACCATGAAATCATTATCAATTGTCAGGAAAAAAATCCATCTGCCACTATATTAAATTATGGTCTTAGATGTGACTCCAGACCCAGAGCAATGTAATTGACTCTTAACTGCTATCTGGGCAATTAGAGATGGACAACAAATGCTGGTCCAGCTAGCATCCCCACATCACATGAATGATTGCTTGTCAAAAACCTCTAAGTGTTTGTTGAAAAGAAAGTAGATGATTTGTTTAATTGCTTTGCCCTTTGCTGAGATATCTATATCATTCATTGTCACAGGCGAGATGCCAGAAGACTGGAGGTTGGTTAATGTGGTGCCACAATTTAAGAAAGGTGGTAAGGACAAGCCAGGGAGCTATTGTCTGGTGAGCCTGACATCAGTGGTGGGCACGTTGTTGGAGGGAATCCTGAGGGATAGGATTGATTTACATGGATTTGGAAAGACAAGGTCTGATTAGGGATCGGCAGCATGACTTTGTGCATGGGACATCATGTCTCACGAACTTGATTGAGTTTTTGAAGAAGTAACAAAGAGAATTGGTGAGGGCAGAGCAGTAGACGTGATCTATATGGACTTCAGTAAGGCGTTTGACTAGGTTCCTCGTGGGAGACTGGTTTGCAAGGTTAGATCTCATGGAATACAGGGAGAACTAGCCATTTAGATACAGAACTGGCTCGAAGGTAGAAGACAGAGGGTGATGTTGAAGGGTTGCTTTTCAGACTGGAGGCCTGTGACTAATGGAGTGCCACAAGGATTGGTGCTGGGCCCATTGTTTTTCGTCATTTACATAAATGGTTTGGATGTTAACAAAGCAGGTATTGTTAGTAAGTTTGTAGATGACACCAAAATTGGAGGTGTAGTGGACAGCAAAAAAATTCCCTAAAGCTTCTATAAGTATATCAGGAATAAACTAAAGACTAGAGAAAGATTAGGGCCAATCAAGGACAGTATTGGCATGTTTTGCATGGAGTCTGAGCAGTTAGGAGAAGCATTAAGTGAATATTTTTCATCAGTATTCACACTGGAAAAACACAATGTTGTCAAGGAGAATACTGAGATCCAGGCTACTAGACTAGATGGAATTGAGGTTCACAAGGAGGAGATATTAGCAATTCTGGAACATGTGAGACTAAATAAGTTTCCTGGGCCGGATGAGAGGGTGCGTATGTGAGTGTGAGTGTGGAGTGTCTGTGTGTGAGCATATGAGAGAGGGTCTGTGTGCATGTGCGTGTGTGTGTGTGTGTGAGAGTGTGTGTGCATGTGTGTGCATAGTGGTGGGGTCACCTTTAGTGTAACATGAACAAACTACAGGTGACCCCATTGCACTATACACACACACACAAAAGTTTTGGGATTTACATATGAAGGAACCAAAACTAATATGGTCATTCTAAAAGTTGATAGACTTAAGCTAAATTTGTTTAATATTACATTCCATGACACTGCAATCCTATTGCTGTAGTCTGTGTCTTACGATTCTGCTTCACAGCCAGCTGATGAAAAAGCAGCACTTCGAAAGCTAGTGCTTCCAAATAAACCTGTTGGACTATAACCTGATGTTGTGTGATTTTTAACTTTGTCTACCCCAGTCCAATAGCGGCACCTCCAAATCATGGTAAGATTTTTGGTAGTGTAGATGAGCATAGAGATCACCGTGTCCATGTACATAGATCCCTGAAAGTTGCCAGCCAGGTTTATAGGGTTGTTAAGAAGGCACTTGGGGTATTGCATACACTTCTGGTCACCACATTATAGGAAGAATGTGGAAGCTTTGGAGAGGGTTCAGAGGAGGTTTAATAGAATGTTATGTGGTATGGAGGGAAGGTCTTATGAGGAAAGACTGAGGGACTTGAGGCTATTTTCATTCGAGAGGTTGAGAGGTGACTTAATTGAGACATATAAGATAACCAGAAGGTTAGACAGGGTGGACAGTGAGAACCTTTTTCTTTGGATAGTGATGATTAACATGGGGGGACATTGTTTTAGATTGAGGGGTGATAGATATAGGACAGATGTCAGAGATAGTTTCTTTATTCAGAGAGTAGTAAGAGCGTGGAACGCCCTGCCTGCAACAGTAGTAGACTCATCAACTTTAAGAGCATTTACTTGGTCATTGGATAGGCATATGGACGAGAATGGAATAGTGTGGGTTAGATGGGCTTCAGATTGGTTCCACAGGTCGGCGCAAAATCAAGGGCCGAAGAGGCTGTACTGCTCTGTAATATTCTATGTTCTAAGATTATCTCAGAGTATAACCAGATCTTGATCAGATGGATCAATGGGCTGAGGAGTGGCAGTTGGAGGTTAATTTAGATAAATGCGAGGTGCTGCATTTTGGAAAAGCAAATCAGACTTATGCACTTAATCATAAGGTCCTTGGGAGTGTTGCTGAACAAAGAGATCTTGGAGTGCAGGTTTATAGCTTCTTGAAAGTAGAGTCGCAGGTAGATAGGATAGTGAGGAAGGCGCTTGGTCTGTTTTCCTTTATTGGTCAGAGCATTGAATATAGGAATTGGGGGTCATATTGCGGCTGTACATGGCATCAGTTAGTCCACTTTTGGAATATTGTGTGCAATTCTGGTCTCCTTCCTATTGAAAGGATGTTGTGAAACTTGAAACGGATCAGAAAAGATTTACAAGGATGTTGTCAGGGTTGGAGGATTTGAACTACAGGGAGAGGCTGAATAGGCTGGGACTGTTTTCCCTTGAGCGGCTGAGGCTGAGGTTTATAAAATCACTAGGGACATGGATAGGATAAATAGACAAGGTATTTTCCCTGGGATGGGGGAGTCCAGAACTAGACTCAGGGTGAGAGGGGAAAGATATAAAAGGGACCTAAGGGGTAACTTTTTCATACAGAGGGTGGTGTGTATATGGAATGAGCTGCCAGAGGAAGAGGTGGAGGCTGGTACAATTACAGCATTTAAAAGGCATCTGGTTGGGTGTATGAATAGGAAGGGTTTAAAGGGTTTATGGGCTAAGTGCTGGCAAATGAGATTAGGTTAGATTCCCTAATGGGTGGAAACGGGCCCTTCAGCCCAACAAGTCCACACTGACCCTCCGAAGAGTAACCCACTCAGATCCATTTCCCTCTAACTAGTGCATCTAACACTATGGGCAATTTAGAATGGCCAATTCACCTGACCTGCACATTTTTGGACTGCAGGACGAAACTGGAGGGAACCCACACAGACACAGGGAGAATGTGCAAACTCCACACAGACAGTCACCCAAGGCTGGAATCAAACCTGAGTCCCTGGTGCTGTGAGGCAGCTGTGCTAGCAACTGAGCCACCGTGCTGCCCCAGATTACTTTAGTATATCTAGTTGGCTTGGACAAGTTGGACCGAAAGGTTTGTTCCTGTGCTGTACATCTCTATGACTCTCTGAGAAAAGGTGGTCAAGAGAAAACTGCCCCTGAAGATCAGGTTGATGTGTGGAGCTCATGCAATTTACACATACTACCTGAGGAAGTTTCCGTAGATTGTGAGATGGCAAAAAAAAAGGCTATTCTCAGTGAGTATGAATTTGTCCCTGAGCTTACAGGTAGAAATTTTGGAACCCCTGAAATAGCCTGGACAGATTTATATGGAAATTGACAGAGTGGGACAAATACTTTTCTGTCGAGGAATGTGAAAATGCATTTCCTCCAATGGTAAGAACCCACATAGTAAGAAAGTAGAAGGTTTCAAAAGCCAAATGTGCATCTAAGATTGCTGATGATTATAAGCTTGTCCACAAATGCAAATCCTTTTCTCATTGCCCGCACAAATCTAAAGGATATAAGATGGAAGGATAAGAGAAGACAAGTAGCCAGGGACTGGAAAGGAGAGCTGGAAATACCCTGGTATCTCAACTTCAAGTCAGAGGAAGGTGCTGATAACAGAAATTATTTCCAAAAGGCTTAGTGTTTCCATCGCCCAAGGTAGGAGATATTTATACAGATTGGTCAACGTTACTGGGTAAACACATGGGACTTTCAAGGATACACAAGGTCAATGTAGAGAATGGGGCTTTGATTGAAAATACAAAAATTCTAGTTGTAGCTCCGACTACATCTATTAGACCAAGTACAAATATTGTTATGAATGCAGAGGAGATGAATAAGATACTTGAGAGATACAAACTTTCTCCTCAAAAGGAAAGGTAACATCTTATCCACCAAATGAAGTTGCTAAACCTACAGTGACATTTAGAATATATGAGCCATCTAAACTTGTTTGTTGGGGAAAGAGAGCTGAGAATACATTGAATGCCAAAGTTTTGTAAAGGTTCTCGAGGCAAGTATATATCGATGATGTCTCTGTGTCAGGTATATCTGGAATATCACATAGTTTCTGGAACTTTAACTGTCAGGGTGATGCATTGTTTCAGTTAGAAGGCAGTGACATACTTGGGGGAAGCGATTTGGTCTGTGAAGATAACATATATGTAATGTGTACATATGTAATGTGTAAAGTGCAATAATCTGAGGAATACTATTGCCGGAGTTAAAATTGGCACCACAGATCAAATATTTGGCTATCTAGAAGTTCCAATGGAAGTGCTCAGTAAGTCTTCTCTGAGGCTAGGCAAGTCAATCCAACTGATTCAAACTGAAGCTGAAGCAGTAGGAATTCCAGTATGCTTACTGTTATGAAAAATGAGATTCTGGGTGAAGAAGTGGTGATTCCCTCACAGAGCTGTGGACAGCGAGTGGATTATAGTTCACCAGGTAAAGGTGTCATACAAATACCATCAGAATCCTCTCATTATGGAGGCCAATGTACCATTTAGGTCTTCTTGCCCACCTACTGCAACTGTATGCTTACCTTCAGTGACGCTTATCAGATCATCTGGGTCCTTTTGGACTTTTCCCTTTTCCCAAACTATTTCCCATTCAAAGTACCATATGTGGCACTGTATCAAATGCCTCTGAAAATCCAACTAACAGACTTTCCCTTATCTCCAAAAACTCCAAACAATGGGTAAACATGATTTCCCTTTACAAAACCATGCTGATTCTTCCCAATTCTATGATTCTATGAATTACCTCAGGTATTGGTAAGTGGAAATTTATAATCTCTTTAATGATTTATTGTAACATCTTCCCCATGACAAATGTCAAGCTAACTCATATATAGTTTCCTGTTTCTTGCCACCACTTTTTATTTGCAGCTTTTCAGTCCAATGGAATCTTTCCTGAATTGAGGGAATTTTCAACATTAACACCAAGCATCACATCAGTCACCTCTGTTAAGATCCTGGGATAAAGTCCATTTGAACCCAGACACTTGTTAGCCCACAACTCCACCAGTTTGCTTAGTGCTGCTTCTCTGGTGAATAGCATTCACTCCATTCCTCACATTCCTGCACCTTCTGATTGGGAGACAATGGTATATTGGCAAGGTCACAGGTCTATTCATCTAGAACCCCAGACTAATGCTCTGGAAACAGGAATCTCCACTGTGCCAACTGGTGAAATTTTAAATCAGTAAAAGCCTGCTACCAATTGTTGTAAAAACCTATCACTTTTGGGCAGCACGGTGGCAC
Organism: Chiloscyllium plagiosum; assembly: GCF_037043375.1. Taxonomy (NCBI): domain Eukaryota; kingdom Metazoa; phylum Chordata; class Chondrichthyes; order Orectolobiformes; family Hemiscylliidae; genus Chiloscyllium; species Chiloscyllium plagiosum. The sequence continues at coordinate 154,254,657 of NW_028270141.1, forward strand.
AGTGGTTAGCACTGCTGCCTCGCAGCGCCAGAGACCTGGGTTCAATTCCCGCCTCAGGCGACTGTGTGGAGTTTGCACATTCTCCCCGTGTCTGCGTGGGTTTCCTCCGGGTGCTCCGGTTTCCTCCCACAGTCACAAAGATGTGCAGGTCAGGTGAATTGGCCATGCTAAATTGTCCCTAGTGTTAGGCAAGGGGTAAATATATGGGTGGTTTGCGCTTCGGCGGGTCGGTGTGGACTTGTTGGGCCGAAGGGCCTATTTCCACACTGTAAAGTAATCTAATCTAATCTAATCTAATCTAATCTAATCTTTCACTCAATATTCACTTAAGGAAGGAAATCTGTTATCTAATATAGCCTACATATGATATCAGAACCACAGCAATCTGGTTAACTCTAATCTTTCCTCTGGGCAATTGAGGATGGGCAATGAATGCTGGCTTGGCCAGTGATGCCTACATCTCATAAATGAATTGTAACCAAAAAAATTGCTGGAATATTTTTGGATCCTCATCGGTGAAGACAGAAGAAAATTATTTATTTGTTATATTTATTATTTCTCCATCATTTGCCTTGAATTTCCAACTCTCACTCTAGAAGATCAACACTCACTTCACTTGTACTTATTTTCTTTACCAAAAATCTGTGGAAACTGTTGCCATCTATTTTTACATTACTAGCTAGCACCCTGTCATATTTTAATTTCTTCCTCCTAATTGACATTTTAGTCATTCTCTGCTGTTCTTTATATTCTTACCAATCATCTGACTGGCTGCTCAACTTTTCACATTAATGTCCTTTTTCCTTAAGTTTAATGCTTTCCCTAACTACTAGGACTTTCATTTATGGTGGAAATATACTTATTCTGAGTATGCTGAAATATCCCCTCAAACTTACATCAGTAAAATTAAAGTCAACAGAACTATTAGGTGGAATCTTTCCCAGCCCTGGAGGAGTGACATGTGCGATGGTGAGAACGCTAGGAAACAAGACGAGGTATCCAGTGAGGATCTCCGAGTGAGCAGCGAGAGACTTATTTGTCTGGATTGTCTCTCATTATCACCTAACATTACCTCATTAAAATACAGTTTCCCATGCCCCATCTGTTCCACTGGAGAGAAAGTAGACACCAAGAATTCCCAAAATGAATGTCAAAGCAGTTACCTCATGACTCCAGCTCACTATTTGTTGCTTCATACCTCAATCTTGGACTCCCGGCATTAACATCTCAGGTCATGTTCCATGGGAGGTGACTGTATGCATCCCAAATCCATGGACCTTGATGTCTGATATATACCAACATAGCTATATCATCATGGCACATACCTAGTTCACTCACAGTGCACTTCTGCACTCTGGAATGAATTGACATCTTTCATTGGTGCAAGGACATTTTGTGCTCAGGGAGAGACATCTAGTTCAGCTTTGGATAAGGGTACATCTCAGGGATCTTGCTCACTCACTTTGAGCCCACTTCAATGCTCACATTGCCTTTCCTACCTTTGGTACTTTAACCCCACAGCCACACCATTAAAGGTTCAGAGTACTTCTGTCTTGCCTTGCTGTTTAGCGTAGGCGCAGAGCCAGGCACTTGTCATGGTTGTCAACAGTCATCAGATAAGGCTATGAATGTGTTGATGTAAGGTGCAATGCAAAGGGCCAGAGGAGCAACAAATGCAGCAACTGTCAAACAGCCTCCACATAAATAGGTCACAACTGAAGGACCCATCATATTCATGGCCGTAGTGATCGGATTTGCAAAGAATATGGGGGCATCTTATAGAAACATATACAATTATGAAAGCAATATATAACGTGGAAGTAGGAATGTTGTTTCCAATGGCAGGTGAAACTAGAACTGGGGGGCGTAGCCTCAAAATAAGGGGGGTAGATTCAGGACTGATTTGAGGTGGAACCTCTTCTCCCAAAGAGTTGTGAATCTGGGGAATTCCCTGCCCAATGAGGCAATTGAGGCTACCTCATTGTAATGTTTTCAAACAAAGATAGATAAATTTTAGGGAAAGGTCCTTTAGGGAAGAAACCTGCCATTCCCACTTGGTCTGGCTAACATGTGACTCCAGACCCACAGCAATGGGTCTCTGAGCAATGAGGAATGACCAATAAACACTGAGCGGGCCAGTGATGCCCACGTCCAATGAGTGAATATAAAATAAAACCCCGACCAACCACACGGACAGCCATTGTTTATGGCAAGGCCTCTTCGACATAACGGGCTACAAAGCGAAGTCGAACTGAATAATAGGCAGCAGTACATCCCTACCTGATGAGCTCATTCTATGCTCACTTTGAACAGAAAGTCAATGAAATGACGTCACCTATCCCAACAGCTTTGGATATACCTGTACCCACAGTTGCTGCCACAGACATTAAATCGTCTTTCTTGGGAGTGAACCCATAGAAAACAACTAGCCCAGATAGAATCCCTGACTGTGCACTCAGATCCTTTATGGACCAGCTGGTGGGACTATTTGCAGACATCTTTAACCTTCCCTTACTGTAATCTGAAGTCGCCAAATACTTCAAGAAGATCAGGAACATCCCAGTAACAAAGAAAACACATGCAGTGTGCCTCAAAGACTACTACCCGGCTCCATCATTATGACATGCTTTGAGAGGTTAGTCATGGCTCACACCAACTCCAGCTTCCCAGATTGCCTTGATCCTTTTCAGTGCACCTACTGGTGCAACATGCCCATAGCAGACACCATCTCCCGGCCCTTACACTCATCCCTCGAACATCTGGATAACAAGGACACGTACATAACAAGTGAGCATAGAATGCATTGAGTTCATCAGGTAGGGATGTACTGCTGCCTGTGATTCAGTTTGACTTTGCTTTGTAGCCCGTTATGTCATGTAAGCCTTGCCACAAACAACGGGTGTCTGTGTGATTAGTGTGGGTTTGTTTAACAGGATCCCGTAACAGGATCCTCGACTTCCTGACCCACAGACCTCAATCTGTAAGAATAGATGAGAACACCTCCTCCGCCAAAATCCTCAACACCAATGCTCCACAAGGAAGCGTATCCAGCACTCTACTATACTTCTTACAGTTTCACAACCATGTGGCCAAATTCTGTCCCAACTTTATATACAAATTGCTGATAACACCACCATTGTAGGTTGGATCCTAAACAAAAGTGAGACAGAATACAGGGGAGATTGAGTGCTTAGCGGCATGGTGTGAAGGAAGCAAAGAAGTCACTGCTGAAGTCACTGACTTCAGCAAAAGGAGTACAGGGCATGCTCCTGTCTGCATCAATGGTGGATCTTGTTCCTGGCATTGATGATCTCCAGTAATCTGTCCTGGTTCACCCACACCGACGCAATGGTCAAAAAGTGCAGTAACATCGCTGCTTCCTCAGGAGGTTCACAAGGACTCTTACCAATGTTTATAAATGTACCTTAGAAAGTATCCTATCTGGATGTATCACAACGTGGTATGGCAACTGCTCTTCCCAAGACCACAAGGAGTTACGGTACCAGGAACACAGTCAATACATCACACAAACCAGCCTTCCATCCAATGACTCCATCTAAACTTCTACTGCTTTGGGAAAGCAACCAACAAAATCAAAGACTCCTCCCACCCTGGTTATTCTCTCTTCCTTCGGGCAGAAGACATAAAGGTTTGAATATACATACAAACAGAATCAAGAACACCTTGTTTTCCACTGTTACTTTTGAACGAACCTCTCAAATACTAATCTGATCCCTCTCTGTGAACCTTCTCTGCGGCAGTAACACTGCATGCTGCACTCTGTCCTGCCAACCTGATGCACTTTGTATGGTACAATCTACCTATACAGCATGCAAAGCAAGACTTTTCACTGTACCTCAGTATACACAACAATAAATCAAACAATCAAATAATCAGAAACCCTCTGTGAAATACAAAGAAATCTCAAGTAAGAATCGGCCCATTGTTTCTGAGATGTATAATGGGAATTAATTGATAACACACATAATTAAAGAGGAAAAGTTGAAGAAATTGTGCACACAAGAACCTTTGCAGATGATAGGCAACAGACAACTACAATTTTGTGGGATTGTGTTAAGAGAGAGCGAGAGAGAGAGACAAGATAATAGTGAATGATAAAATTAAATGTAGTAGAATGAGACAGAGATAAACAAGGGTATACTCCAAAAGCTTAAGCAGAGCAGGTCCAAGGTTTGAGAACAACTAGTATTAGTTGTTGTCAAGGACTATGAAAGCCAAAAAGACATGATTGCTGACATTATAATACATGCCACTTAAAGAAGAACATTTTATTGTATTGTTAAATTCAGCTGGCTTCCTTATCCTCACTCTGGCATCTCTGAAATCCCAATTTAGGGAGGCACGATGGCTCAGTGGTTAGCACTGATGCCTCACAGTGCCAGGGACCTGGGTTCGATTCCAGCCTTGGGCAACTGTGTGGAGTTTGCACGTTATCCACGTGTTCACGTGGGTTTCCTCCGGGTGCTCCGGTTTCCTCCCGCAATCCAAAGATGTGCAGGTTAGGTGAATTGGCCCATGGCAAATTGCACATAATGTTGAGGGATGCGTAGGTTAGGTGCATTAGTCATGGGTAAATGAACCAGAGCTACATATCTGAGACGGGAAGTGACAGGATGTAACTAATCTATCGGGAAGGTTATTCATGTGATGGAACAAAGGGATCAATTAAAGTGTGTCTGCTTTAATGCAAGGAGTGCCAGAAATAAGAGTGATGAACTTACAGTATGGATCAGTACTTGGGACTATGATATTGTGGCCATAATGGAGATGTGGGTTTCACAGGGGCAGGAATGGTTGCTAGATGTTCTAGGGTTTAGAATGTTTAGAAAGAACAGAGAGGGTGGAAAAAGAGGAGGGGGTGTAGCATTACTAATCAGAGAGTGCACCACAGCTACAGAAATGAAGGATGTTGAGGAAAGTTTGTCTACTGAGATAGTATGGGTGGAAATTAGGAACAACAAGGGAGCAGCCTCCTCATTGGGAGTTTCTACAGACCTCTGAATAGCTTTAGGGAGATTGAAGAACTCATAGGCCAGCAGACTTTGGAAAAATGCAGATGTAACAGGGTTGTTGTTATGGGTGACTTCAACTTTCCCAACATTGACTGGAACCTCCTTAGTGCAGATGGTTTGGATGGACCCATTTTTGTCAGGTGTGTTAAGGAGGGTTTCTTTACTCAGTATATAGACAGGCTGACAGGGAGAGAGGCCATTTTGGATTTGGTGCTCGGCATGAGCCAGGACAGGTGTCAGATGTTGCAGTGGGAGAACACTTTGGTGACAGTGATCACAACTGCCTCCTATTTACCATACATTTGGAGAGGGGAAGGAGCAGTTACCAAAGGAAGATACATAATTGGGGAAAAGGAAATTATGACGCTATCAGACAGGAGTTGGGAAGTACAGAGTGGGAGCAGTTGTTCCACAGAAAGGGCATAACAGACATGTGGAGACTGATTAAGGAGCAATTGTTATGAGTGATGCACAAATTTGTTTCTTGGAGACAAGCAAGAAGAGGGAAGGTTAAGGAACTTTGGATGATGAGAACAGAGGAGCTTCTCCTCAAAAGGAAGACGACAGCTTACGTAAGGTGGAGGAAGCAAGGATCTAGCACAACTTTAGAGGATTACAGTTGAAAAGTGTGGTGCTGGAAAAACACAGCAGGCCAGGCAGCATCCGAGGAGCAGGAGAATCGACGTTTCGGGCATAAGCTCGTGTGAGGCTGGTGTGCCAAGCGGGCTGAGATAAAAGGTAGGGGGGATGGCGGATGGAAGTATATAGGGACTGGATGTCCATCGTGAAGATAAGGCGTTGGGGGCCAGGGAAGTGAAAATCATGGAGGAGGTGGAGGGCGTGGGTGGTGTCCCGAACATAGGTGGGGAGTTCTTGGACTAAGGGGGACAGGACAATGTCGAGGTATGCAGAGTTGAGTTCGGTGGGCCAGGAGCAGGCTGAGACAATGGGTCAGCCAGGGCAGTCGGATTTGTGGATTTTGGGCAAGAGGTAGAAACGGGCGGTGCGGGGTTGTGGGACTATGAGGTTGGAGGCGGTGGATGGGAAATCCCCTGAGGTGATGAGGTTATGGATGGTCTGGGGGATGATGGTTTGGTGGTGGGAGGTGGGGTCATGGTCAAGGGGGCAGTAGGAGGAGTTGTCCATGAGCTGGCGTTTAGCCTCAGCAATGTAAAGATTGGTGCGCCAAACTACCACTGCGCCTCCCTTGTCTGCCAGTTTGATGGTGAGGTTGGGGTTGGAGTGGAGAGAGTGGAGGGCTGCGCGTTGTGAGAGTGAGAGGTTGGAGTGGGTGAGAGGGGTGGACAGGTTGAGGCGGTCAATGTCGCGGCGGCAGTTGGATATGAAGAGATCAAAGGCGGGTAAGAGGCCAGCACGGGGTGTCCAGGCAGGTGGGGTGTGTTGGAGGCGGGAGAAGGGGTCTGGCGGATGGAAGTGTATAGGGACCTTTTATCTACCTTTTATCTCAGCCCGCTTGGCACACCAGCCTCATTTCTGAAGAAGGGTTATGCCTGAAACGTCGATTCGCCTGCTCCTCGGATGCTGCCTGGCCTGCTGTGTTTTTCCAGCATCACACTTTTCAACTCTGGTCTCCAGCATCTGCAGTCCTCACTTTTTCCTTTAGAGGATTACAGGCTTACTAGAAAGGAGCTCAGAAATGGACTGAGGAGAGACAGGAGAGGGCATGAAAAAGGCTTAGCAGGAAAGATTCGGGAGAACCCAAAGGCATTTTACTCATAAGTGAGGAATAAGAGAATGATCAGGAAGAAGGTAGGGCCGGTCAGGGATAGAGTAGGGTACTTGTGCATGGAGTCTGAGCAAGTAGGGGAAGCACTAAAAGAGGTTTTTGCTTCAGTTTTCACTAAGGAAAGGGACCTTGTTGTAAATGAGAACTTTGAGGAGCTGGGAAACAGGCTTGAACAGAGCAAGATTGACGAAGTTGATGTGCTGGAAATTTTGGCACACATTAAGATTGATAAGTCCCCAAGGCCAGACCAGATTTATCCTAGGCCACTCTGGGAAGCAAGAAAGGAGGTTGCTAAGCTGCTGGAGAGGATCTTTGCCTCCTCACTCACCACAGGAGTCGTACCAGAGGATTGGAAGTAGGCGAATGTTGTTCCTCTTTTCAGGAAGGGTAACAGGGAAATCCCTGGCAATTACAGACTAGTCAGACTTACATCTGTGGTCAGCAAGGTTTTGGAAAGAATTCTGAGGGATAGGATTTATGACTGTTTCGAAAAGCATGCTAAATTGCCCGTAGTGTTAGGTTAAAGGGGTAAATGTAGGGGTATGGGTGGGTTGCGCTTCGGCGGGTCGGTGTGGACTTGTTGGGCCGAAGGGCTTGTTTCCACACTGTAAGTAATCTAATCTAATCATCTAATCTAATCTAATCTAATCTAATCTAATCTAATCAAAGTAATCTAATCTAATCTAATCATAGTGTGATTAAAAGTAGTCAGCATGGCTTTGTGGTCATGCCTCACAAATCTTACTGAGTTCTTTGAGGAGGTGCCGAGACAGGTTGATGAATGTCGAGCAGTGGATGTGGTGTATATGGACTTCAGCAGAGTATTTGATGAGGTTCTCCATGGTAGGTTCATTCATAAAGTCAGGAGATATGGGATACACAGAGATTTGGCTGTCTGGATTCAGAATTGGTTGGCTGACAGAAGGCAGAGAGTGATTGTAGATGGAAAGTATTCTGCCTGGAGGTCAGTGGTGAGTGGTGTCCTGCAGGGCTCTGTTCTTGGGCCTCTACTCTTTGTAGTTTTTATGAATTACTTGGATGAGGAGGTTGAGGGCTGGGTTAGTATTTTTACCAATGCCACAAAGGTCGGAGGTGCCGTTGATAGTATCGAGGGCTGTTGCAGGCTGTAGCGCAATATAGACAGGATGCAGAGCTGGGCTGAGAAATGACAGATGGAGTTCAACCTATATAAATGCGAAGTGTTGCATTTTGGAAGGTCAAAATTGAATGCCGAATATAAGATTAAAGATAGGATTCTTGGCAGTGTGGAGGAACAGAGGGATCTTGCTGTTCAAGTTCATAGATCCCTCAAAGTTGCCACCGAAGTGGATAGGATTGTTAAGAAAGCATATGGTGTTTTGGCTTTCATTAACAGGGGGATCGAGTTTAAGAGCCGTGAGGTTTTGCTGCAGCTCTGCAAGACCCTGGTGAGACCACACTTGGAATATTGCGTCCATTTCTGGTCACCCTATTATAGGAAACATATGGAGGCTTTGGAGAGGGTGCAAAGAAGGTTTGCCAGGATGCTGCCTGGACTGGAGGCCTTGTCTTACAAAGAGAGGTTGACTAAGTTCGGACTTTTCTTGCTGGAAAGAAGAAGGAAAAGAGGTGACCCAATCGAGATGTACAAGGTAATGAGAGGCATGGATAGAGTCAATAGCCAGAGACTTTTCCCCAGGGCAGGATTGACTGGCACGAGGGGTCATAGTTTTAAGATATTAAGAGGAGACGTCAGAGGTAGATTCTTTACGCAGAGAGTTGTGAATGCATGGAATGTTTTGCCAGTGGTGCTGGTGGAAACAGAGTCATTAGGAACAATTAAGCGACTACTGGACATGCACATGGACAGCAGTGAATTGAGGAGTGCGTAAGTTAGGTTATTTTATTTTAGATTAGGAATAATCCTCGGCACAACATTGTGGGCCGCAGGGGCCTGTTCTGTGCTGTACTTTTCTATGTTCTATGTTCTATATAAATGTAGAGTAATGGAGAATGGGTTTGGGTGGGATACTTTTTGGAGGGTTGGTGTGGACTTGTTGGGCTGAAGGGCTGAATTCACACTGTAGGCATTCTATGAATTGCCCATGGCTTGCTGGCACTGAACAATCCCAGGACCCCTAGCCCTAACGGTTGTCTACTATAGCAAACCTGTTTCTGCTCCCTGGCCCAAGTCCGCCGTCTGGCTCTTAGGTATATGAAATGAGGGAGCTTCAGCAATACAAACAGAGTTGAAGTTTAAGGGAAATGGTTAGATACTTTCCACGAGGGGTTAGTCAAAGCCGAGCATTTGTGTGGTGAGAATATTATTTGCCACTTGTTAGTCTAGGGTGTAGGTTTGCTCGCTGAGCTGTAGGTTTAATATCCAGATGTTTCATCATCAGTGGCGACCTCCAAGTCCATGCATTCACAACTCTCTGTGTAAAGAATCTACCTCTGACATCTCCTCTATACGCTCCTCCTAATATCTTAAAACTATGACCCCTCGTACCAGTCAATCCTGCCCTGGGTAAAAGTCTCTGGCTATTGACTCAATCCATGCCTCTCATTACCTTGTACACCTTGATTGGGTCACCTCTTTTCCTTCTTCTTTCCAGCGAGAAAAGTCCGAACTTGAAGGTTGCCACTGATGATGTTACCTAGCCAGGTAATGAAACGTCTGGATATCAAACCTACAGCTCAGCGAGCAAACCTACACCCTAAACCTCAACCTGAGCTACAAACCTTCACAAACTTGTTAGTCTGAATGCTGTCCAGGTCTTGCTGCATCTGGACACACACTACCTCACTAGAAGTTTTCCCTCATATCCACTGACTTTGGTTTTATTTGGACTAGTTGATGCTATGCTCAATAAAATGTTGCCTTGATGTCAAAGGCAGTCACTTTCAGCTCACCGGGTTTACCTGGCTTGACCGTAATGGTAAACTGGGGTATACGTTGGTCCATACAGGTTGTAGTTGAATACAATTCTATTCATGCTACTACTGACCTACTGCCTCCTAAATGCACAGTTTTGAGTTGCTAGAATTTGAGCCACAATGGAATGTAGCTTCCTCTCCACGAGGGAAAGGTCATACAAGTTTTCCCTCAATGTTTTTCTTTTCTTACACTCCCTTTATTCTCTCGCCATTTCTCCTTCTGGACCTGCTTTGGCAATAAATTCATCTAGTTTTATTTAAAATTACGCTAAACTTTCGGAAAAAAAAGTTCTTATTCTTTATCAATATTGACAAGACTCAAGCAGCCTACAACATACCTTCTTTTTATCACAATCATCAAGATGGTTCTGTATGAACTGGATACTGGCTGTGAAATCTGAAGCGTTGAACTCATATGGAATACACCATCCCAGAGGACCAAACTTGCGCCGTTCCTAATGTGTAATAGGAAGTGAATTGTTGCTTGTAAAACTGACTTTAAATTACTTCTAATGAAATATTTCAATATCATCAACAGCAATGTAATTTACATACATATGGGATGCAGTTAATATACTCAGGGGATTTACCAGGGCAATATCAAAAGAAATTACGACTGACCCACATCAGGAGATAATCAGGACTACTGATGAATGCTTGGCCAAAGAGACAGATTGTTAAGGAGCATCTTAAAGAAGGAGAAATGGAAAAATGGAGAGATTGATTACAGTTCAAGGACACAATCGCTACAGGCAATATCACAGATGGTCGGGCTGGGAAAGGCAGTCAGGGGCAGATAGTGATGGGGATCGGTCAGGCAAAACAAGCCAGAGTTGGAGGAAGAAGGAATTCTTGGAGGGCTGAAGGGCCGGAGGGGTTATTAAGGTACGAGGATGAGACCATGAGGTGTGGTCTTAACAAGGTAATGAAAACAATATAGTTACTTGATGGGGAATCAATATAGGTCAGCACGCACAAGAGTGACAGCTGAGCAGGATCTCACCAGGCGAGTTTACACTCAACCAAAATTTGGATTGGAAAGTTATAGAGGTTGCAAGATGGGTAGATCCACATGGGAAACATTGGAATGGTCAAGTCCATTAGTTAAAAGATAACTTTGGATGAGCAATTCAGGAGCTCATAATTTGAGGCAGGACAGAGCTGATGAATGAAACTAAGTTGAAACTGACAGTCTTTATGATGAAGAAGCTATCTGAATATTAGAACTCTTTTTGATGTAAGTCAAAGAAATTATTGTGCTCAGTGTTTACCTGAGCAGCACGGTGGCTCAGTGGTTAGCACTGCTGCCTCACAGCACCAGGATCCCAGGTTCAATTCCAGCCTCAGGCGCCTGTCTGTGTGGAGTTTGCACATTCTCCCCATGTCTGCGTGGGTTTCCTCCGGGTGCTCCGGTTTCCTCCCACAGTCCAAAGATGTGCAGGTCAGGTGAATTGGCCGTGCTAAATTCCCCCTAGTGTTAGGTGCATTAGTCATGGGAGGCACGGTGGCACAGTGGTTAGCACTGCTGCCTCGCAGCGCCAGAGACCCGGGTTCAATTCCCGCCTCAGGCGACTGACTGTGTGGAGTTTGCACGTTCTCCCCGTGTCTGCGTGGGTTTCCTCCGGGTGCTCCGGTTTCCTCCCACACTCCAAAGATGTGCAAGTCAGGTGAATTCGCCATGCTAAATTGCCCGTAGTGTTAGGTAAAGGGGTAAATGTAGGGGTATGGGTGGGTTACGCTTCGGCGGGTCGGTGTGGACTTGTTGGGCCGAAGGGCCTGTTTCCACACTGTAAGTAATCTAATCTAATCTAAATCTATTTCAGTTACTCTTACTTATGATCATTCTTGAGATTTTTTTCTGCATTCTTTCTGCTTCAACAAACCCTCTTGAAGTGTGACACCCAGAATGTGATCTAATACTGGAGTTGAGGCTGAACTGGTGCCCCATACAAGTTGAACATAACTTCTTCACTTCACATTCTATGGTCCTATCTATAAAGCGTAGGATGCTGTGTACTTTATTAACCATTCTTATTGAGTCATAGACTCCTACAGGACTGAGACTGGCCAATCGGCCCAAATTGGTCCATGCCTACCAAAATGCCTACCCAAGCTAACCCTATTTCCATGTATTTGGTGCATATCCTTCTAAATTTTTTCTATGTTGTTCATGTACCTGCATCAATCACCTTTGCTGGCAGCTTATTGCACATGCTTACTACCCTCTATGTAAAAATGTTGTCCCTCATGTTGTCTTTAACTTTTTCCCCTCTAACCTTAAACTGATGCCCCCTAGTCCTCAATTCCCCAATGCTGGGAAAAAGACCGAGTTCATTCACCCTATCCATGCCTCTCATGATCTTATACACTTCTATAAGATCCCACCTCAGTCTCCTACGCTCTACAGAAAAAAGTCCTAGCTTGTCCAACCTCTCGCTATAAGTCAGACCATTGAGTCCTGGCAACATCCTTGTAAATTTCTTCTGCTTTCTTTCCAGTTTATTAACATCCTTTCTATAGCAAGGTGACCAAAACTGAGCACAATAACTCCAAGTGTTGTCTCACTTGCATCCTATATAACTGCAACATAACTTTCCAACTTTTATACTCAATGTTGTGACTGATGAAGTCCAATGTGTCAAAAGCCTTCTTCACTGCCCTGTCTACCTGTGACTCTACTTGCAGAGAACCGTGCACCTGAACTCCAATGTCCCTCTGTTCCATTACACTCCTTAAGGTCCTATCATTCACCATCAAATCAAACTCCTACTTTGATTTCACTTTCCAAAACGCAAGACCTCATACTTATCTATATTAAAGTCTATTTGATTAGATTAGATTACTTACAGTGTGGAAACAGGCCCTTTGGCCCAAAGTCCACACCGACCCGCCGAAGAGCAACCCAACCAAACCCCTTCACCAAACACTACGGGCAATTTAGCATGGCCAATTCACCTAACCTGCACATTTTTGGACTGTGGGAGGAAACCGGAGAACCCGGAGGAAACCCACGCAGACATGGGGAGAATATGAAAACGCCAAAAAGACAGTTGCCTGAGGTGGGAATTGAATCCGGGTCTCTGGCGCTGTGAGGCAGCAGTGCTAACCACTGTGCCACTGTGCCGCCCATAGACTATCCCTAAAAAGTCCACATTGGACTTTGCCATTTCTCGGCCCACTTCTCCAGCTGATCAAGGTCCTGCTGCAATTTCTGATAACCTTCCTCAGTACCCATGATACCGCCTATTTTAGTGTCATCGGCAAACTTATTAATCATGTCTTGGACATTCACATCCAAAGCATTGATATAGGTAACAAACAGCAATGGGCCTAGCACTGACTCCTGAGGCACAGGCCTCCAGTCCACTATTACCCTCTGCTTCCTACCATCAAGTCAATTGTGTATCCAATTTGCTAGCTCTCCTGGAATTCCATGTGATCTCACCTTCCAGAACAACCTACCATGTGGAACCTTACCAAAGGCTTTACTGATATCCATGTAGACTATGTCTACTGCCCTCCCTTCATCAACCTTGCTGGTCATTTTGTCAAAGCACTCGAACAAATTTGTGATGCATGATCCCCCACTCACAAAGCTTTGCTGACTATTCCTTATCAAACCCTATCTTTCCAAATGAATGTCTATCTTATCCCTCAGAATATTCTCAAGACAGGTGTTAGACTTACTGGTCTACAGTTCCCAGGTTTTCTTTGAATAAGGACACAACATTCACAACCCTCCTGTCTCTGGATCTTACTCCTGGATCTCATTAGCCGGGCCCCTGCAACTTATTTTCTAGAGTCTTGCAGAGTTCTTGGATATATCTGGTCACCTTCATACATTCGAAAACATCCAACACATCTTCTGCTGTGATAGGGACTATCTGTCTTGGCACTTTCACTGTTTTAAACACCCATGTTTCTGTGTTCCTGCAGACGTTTTAGAATCATCTGCATAATTTCCTATTGCCTTTCCATATTCTTGCTAGCAAATGAATGACTTCACATTTATCGAAATTAAATTTCCTCTGTCACTTGTCCATCCATTCGAGCACTATTTGTATGTCCTTTTGAAGTTCTAAGCCATTCACCTCACAGTTCACAAGACTCGTAAAATTCATATGCTCAACAAAGTTTGAAACTGTATCCATACACGTCATTAAATCCTGATCATTAAAGAGCAAAGCTTCCGACACTGGTATGTGAACATCTCAAACTTTGGAAAACTCTTTGATTATTTACCACAGAATTTCCACTTTATCTGCACCAGTAAAAGAAAGTCAACTGCACCTCACCTGACAGTCCATGTGCAAATCATGTGAGCTGCTGATTGATGGTGATCTACCCACTTTGCAATTTTGGTGCACACATAGCACACCTGAGTTTGTACCCTTGCCATCAGATCCAAAATTTGACTAAATTCAAGGATGTTCAATTTGGGTTGACTGAGGGAATGTGTTCCACGTTCATCTGGCCCATAGGTGGTGCTGGAAAAGTATTCAGCTGATGGGTCTGTCCCCTGACCACCATTTGAAAATCAAATCTGGTGGCACAATTACCATGTATGTCTGCCACAATCCGAATTGCTGCCCCCTCACCACCTCCCCTTTTAATTTGTAAAACTCAAATTAAGGTAGACCAGAAGTCAAGTTCCTGGTTTAAACCAGTTAAAAAATAATTCATTACAAGTCATTGCAATAGATTTACTAGGATAAAGAGATACAATTAGAAACAAAAAAGCGATGCTAACATTTAAATCATGATAAACAAGCGCTTAATTCTTTATTTTTTACCGAAGGTTTGGTATCTAGGTACATAAGATGATGCCATGATTGGCGACATTGTAAACTTTTCATTGTATTTCCCCCTGTACTTCTGTACACCTGACAATAAAACCTGATCCTGATTCTAATTATAGGAAGAAAGTCCCATTGTGTTCTGCAATGTTGGGGCATTCTACTTGAGTTCTTTGTTGTTAAAGTGAAGAAGTTAACACATGAAGTCAGATAAAGTAATTATGACGGCTGCTGTAATTTCATGGTTGTTGTTTTCTTACACGATTGGTCAGTGCAGGATAGCAGACTTTGAAGGAGAATGAAGATTCTTGCTTGTGGTTCTGCCGATTTGGCACTTTTATCAACTTAATTACCTTACCACAGACCATTAACTGTTTTGATCTCTCTTCTCAATTTCCTATTTGTCATGGATGAACCCGTTCTTGTTTTGAAATTGCTTATTCTTTTGAAATATTGGGCTGGATTTTTTTGAGAAATGGCCCATCTCTTTTCTGTGAAAGGCTAGAGCTCCACACATCGAACAGGAGATCCCAGTCAGGGCTCCTTCAGAAATATGGAGCTGTACCTCCACACTCACAGTTTTCTCCTAGTGCAGAACTGTCAGAAAATGGATATCATATCCCTTTTTCAATGCAACCTCACCTGTGTACTCTGAAATATAAAGATTCAGACTGTCACACGGTCAAACAGTATCAAACAGTAAGTACACAATGTAAGTGTAAAATTACTGAGACGGTACTGGCTATAAGTAAAAGGGGATCGGGTCCAGAATGGGAGAATGAGGAGGAATGGGTCTGGAGCAGGAGAAGGTGGGGCTTGAGTTCAGAATGAGTCAATCATTGATTAGGATTATAGTGAGATAGTCAGATCTGGCTCTATTACCTGGACTGTGGTGTGTAGGAAAGCAACTGCATACAATAACGGTTTCCACATGGGTAGATTTGAATATTCGATTTGGTCTTGAGTAATTCCAGTGAATGTCCTTTTCAGTCCTGCCCGCACTCCCTGAGGGGGCTCATTAGTGTACTTGATGGATGTCTGGAAAGTAAACAATGGACAATTAGCCTTCAAGTAAACAATGAGAGAAATGAATTGGTTAAATAACAAATGATTTGTGTTAATTACACAATCAGAGATGGATGTAGGTTTACTAAGCCTGTGCGTAGTGACTTCTGAGCATGCTATTCATCTGATTCACCAATCATTCATTCAGTAACCACACCAATCAGCGTAGATTTGAACCAGGAAGACCAGAATGACCCAGACTCCAGCCATACCTCTACTGTTGGTCTTTGTTGGAATATGAGTCAATATAGAATTTCCTTTGACTTGCTGAATTTGGAAAGGATTAAAAAAGACAGAATTCTGTTTGTCAATAGATCCCCAATGATCCTTTGCAGAAGAAGCATTAGGATTTTGAATGAAGACAGGATGGAACTTATATTAAATACTCCATATTCAATTTTACATTTACTGGAAGGGCGGATGCTTGAGGACAGATATTGCTCACAGGAATGCAGCATGCATTCATGAGAGGAAGAGAAACTGGAACGTTGGTACACACAGTTTGTGTAAAACATTATATGCATTAGATACATGATTGCTTGATTCAAACATTTTTGTTATCTGTTGACCAAAATATGAAGTTTGCCAGATGGCTATTTTTAGAATACTCTCTTTAATTTAAGAGGAATGCAGGGGGTCAAGTGACTTGTTCTGAATTCTGCCTTACAACAGCCTGGCTCAGAACGTTGTAGCTCCTGTGTCCTCTTCTGATCTGTGTCAAGGGATGATGGGTCCACTTCATTCAGCACCAATTTTGCATGCAAGTGAAAAATCCAACCATTCATTTGAAGATTTCTTGAGGTAGGCACATTGATACATTCTGGCAACAGTACTGAAAATGTGTACACCAGAACTGGCCACACACCTAGCTAAATTGTTCTAATATGGTTACAACTCTGGCAGCTAACTGACAATGTGAAAATTTGCTCACCAAAATTTAGAAGAAATCCAACCTGACCAGTTGCTGCCCCAATAGTCTACTCTTGATCATCACCAAAATGATAGAAGTACTGCTGATGCTGGAGAATGGTCAGCACTTGCTGACCAATAACCTGTTTCCTGATACTCGGTTTAGGTTCCACCAGGCACATTCAGCTGACCTCACTACAATATTAATCCAAATATGTATGAGAAAGCTGAAATCAAGAGGGAAAGTGAAGATTATTGTCCTTATGACAATAAAGGATTTGTAATTCTATTGATATAAAGGCAGTACTTAGCAGAGTACAGCACCAATGAGTTCTAGCAAAGTCAAGTAAGGATCAGGTGGAAAACTCTCTGCTGGTTTGAATCGTACTAACTCATGGAAGGTTGTAGATTTTGGAGATCATCATTTTAACCCCAAGAGGCCTCTGCAGGAGTTCCTCAGGGTAGTATTGCAGCAGCAGCATCATTAATGATCTTCCCTCCATCATAAGGTCAGAAGTGGGATGTTTGCTGTTGATTGCACAATGTTCAGCACCATTCACAACTCTTAAGATCTTGAAATTGTCCATGTTCAAATGCAGCATGACCTGGACACTATCCAGACTTTGGCTGAAATGTGGCAAGTAACATTTGTACCACAGAAGTGCTCGTAATAACCATCTCCAACATGAGTAGATCAAAACAAAACCAACTCTCAGCCAAACATCTAAACTTTTCTTCAGGATCTGGGCCAACAAGCCATTGTAGTTGCTACAGACTTGATACAGCAAAAGAGTCCCACTAAGCATGAATTGAGTAAGAGAAATCATTGGTTGGTATCCTGGACAGGGAACATCCTGTAAATCCCACCTACATCTGGTTTCTAACAGATTATTTAGCAACATCCAAAGCAAAACCAATCAAAATAAACATCTGGTTAAATGGCTACCTGGTTCCCAAAGGAGATTGGTACCGGCATGGCTGTATCAGTGATTGCCAGTACCAATCTTTAACAAAATTCACTCTGGATTCCATCCCTTAATTTTGGGTCAGGATAAAATAAAATAAAATAAAAGCATATACTGCTGAGGCTGGAGATCCAAATGTGAGGTTCGAGTCTGTCTGTATCCCAATCTTGAGTTAGACTGGTTCTATTTCCAAAGTGAAATTTACAAAATATTAAATGCATTGACTGCCTGCAGATTGTGCATTTCTTGAACAAAATATAATGTATCTGTTAATATAATTCTGCAAAAACAAATTAACCCCATAGACTTATATGTGTGTTTGTGTGCATGAGAGAGAGAGAAAGTGCATGTGAGTGAGTGTATGTGAGAGGATGTGTGCTTGCATGTGTGAAAGCATGTGTGAAAGCTTGGTACAATGTGTGTGTGGGTGTGATGGAGTATAAACCTGTGAGAGGGTGTGTGAGTGGGTGTGAGTGTGTGGGATGCATGTGTGTGTGTATGAGAGAGAGCATGTATATGAGAGATGGTCTGCGTGAGTGTGTGAGTATGTAAGAGTGTGTGTATACAGAGAGAGAGAGAGAGAGTACATAGTGTAGTGGGGTCACCTGTAGTGTGACATGAACCCAAGATCTTGGTTGAGGCCATCCTTGTGGGTACCGAACTTGGCTATCACTCATGAGCCCAGTTCCCCCTGTATCTCTGAAATCTGTCAGCATTTAGATTTTTTTATATGCTTCCTGGCAAAACGAAAACTTTCAAATTTTCCTATATTATATTTCTTTGCCAGATCTTGCCCACTCTTATCCATATCTCTTTGCTTCTATATCTCCTTATCTTCCCTTCATAACTTACTTTCCTACCTATCACTGGCAAATTTAGCTACCATATATTTAGTTTGTTTATCAAAGTCATTTAAAGAAATAGCAAAAACTTATTACAAACTTACAACATGGCTGATCCTGGAGATCCATGTATGTCCCATTAATTTCCCACAACTCTAATGCACAACGCCCAGAATAAGACTATATTGGGGCGGCACGGTGGCCCAGTGGTTAGCACTGTTGCCTCACAGCGCCAGAGTCCCGGGTTCAATTCCCGACTCAGGCGACTGACTGTGTGGAGTTTGCACGTTCTCCCCGTGTCTGCGTGGGTTTCCTCCGGGTGCTCCGGTTTCCTCCCACAGTCCAAATATGTGCAGGTCAGGTGAATTGGCCATACTAAATTGCCCGTAGTGTTAGGTTAGGGGTATGGGTGGGTTGCGCTTCGGCGGGTCGGTGTGGACTTGTTGGGCCGAAGGGCCTGTTTGCACACTGTAATGTAATCTAAAATCTAATCTAAAAATGTAATCTAAAACATAGGAGCACAATTAGGTCACTCAGCCCATCAAGTCTACTCTGCCTTTCAATAAGGTGATGACTGATCTGATAATCTTCAACTCCAATTTTCGGCCTTTTCCCCATAACCCTAGATTTCCTTATTCATTTGTTTTGGTAAATCCATAAGGATTTTGTCTCCCATTCTTTGCAACTCTAGTGAATTCAGGCCCAACCTACTCAACTGTTCCTCAGAAGACAGTCCCTCCATAATTTGGCAACTCCTTGGTGAACCTTCTCTGGATTGCTTTCGATGTCTGGATATCTTTGTTTAAATAAGAGGCCCAAAACTGTTCATGGTACTCAAACTGTGGTCCGACTAGTGCCTTGTAGTTTTAACAAAATCTCCCTACATTTATACATGATTCTCTTTGAAATAACATTTTGTTTGCCTTCCCTATTGCTCATTAATCTTGGATACTAACTTTTTGTGATTAATGGAAGAGAGCTTCCAAATCATTATGGTCTATTGCTTTAAATAGTCTTTCTCCATTAAAATAATATTCAGTTCCTCTTCTTCCTGTCAAAGTATATAACTTCACACTTTCCCACATTATATTCCATCTGTCAAGCTTTTGTCACTCATTTAACCTGTCTATTTCCCTCTGTCAACTCTTTGTGTTGTCCTTACCATTTCCCTTCCTGTCTATTTTTGTGTCATCTGCAAACGTGGCAATAATACATTCGCTTTCCTCATCCAAGTCATTAATATATATTGTAAATATTTGTAGACCCAGCACTGATCCCTAACACACCACTATCACACTAACATACAACTATCTCAAAAATGCTACCCTTATCCTATCTCTGTTTTCTATTGGTTAGCCAGCCCTATAACCATTAACACATTAACACCAATGATTTTGGCTGTTAATAATTCCTGGATTTTCATTGACACGTTAGGAGCAAGACTTCCAGCAGATGATTACAAAAGCAGGGTCTCCCTCAGTTATAAGTCTGCTCCTTGGATTATATTCCACTTTTGGATATTGTAAAGACCCTACCATTAATGTTGCCTTCACAAAGTGAATAGTGGATTCCTGAATTCATGAAGATGCAGCATTTAGAAAACAAATTTCTTGCATTGGTCCCTAACACAGAGGCAGATGATAGCAATATTAAAATGTTGAAGATACCTTGCAAATCCGTCTGGTTTGCTTGTTTCCTAATCTGCTGTTATTCTGTCACTAAATACTGACCTGGAGCAGTGTGATCGGGAATTTCGGATGTGGCTCAGTAGTTATCCACACTCGGAAAGAGTCATGCACATTCTCACTTTGTAATAAGATTTCCAGCAGCTCATCCATGAAAGCCAATCCCAAATGGCAGTTCTGTAGTAGAACCCATCCACCCTATGGTATGAGTAGCAAAAGTTAGTTTATCCAGGCTGATCAAATTCAAAGAAGTGGAGAAACTACAAGTGGGATTGAGATCATCTAATGCAGACGCTTTGTTTGAGGTCATCTGCAATGTTCAAACCTTTAAACGTAGAACTTATTGATAACACTTTAATAAAATATTACCTTTGTTTATAAGGATTTGCCAGAAACCTTCACATTGTTACAACCAAAGTTGGAGGGAATCACTGTTTCCATTACTTGTCCCAGCTCTTCACAAACTTTAAATTAAACTGAGTTGGTAACATAATTAGTTATATGGGTCTCAGATTGAGTGATGTTCAGAATTAAGAGCAAATTGGCCAGCTTTCTTTAGTCAACAAAAATAACAGGCTTATTACCAAAATAAACTTAAACAAAGATATCAAGTTTTTGACAAATTATTTTAATTATGCAAAAAAGCCTCAAGCTGATATACATGCAAATGTCTGACGTGAAAGAAAGGAAAGCAAAATCTGAAAACCCTGCAACTTAGCAGGTAAGCATTTTGGCCAAGCAGGAGTTAAGCTGATGAGATGGTATAGAATGTTATTCTGATTCTGAAGTGATTCTGTGCTCACAAGTTGCTGGCTCTGTGACGTCTTTCTGGAACAGTTATATCTGACTAGATTCCTTTTGCTCTGGATGGTGGGATACAATCTATAGAATTCTTTCCAGAAATTCTGCACAAGTTTTAAGGATGGCTTCTGGTGTATCTTCAGCTCATGTGTTCTGCTGAGAGTAGTTCAAAGGTTTTGAGAAGATTTGTAGCTCGGGTGCTCGTTGCTGTAGTTCTGTTCGCCAAGCTGGAAGTTTTTGTTGCAAACGTTTCGTCCCCTGTCTAGGTGACATCCTCAGTGCTTGGGAGCCTCCTGTGAAGCGCTTCTGTGGTGTTTCCTCCGGCATTTATAGTGGCCTGTTCCTGCCGCTTCCGGTTGTCAGTTTCAGCTGTCCGCTGTAGTGGCCGGTATATTGGGTCCAGGTCGATGTGTTTGTTGATGGAGTTTGTGGATGAGTGCCATGCTTCTAGGAATTCCCTGGCTGTTCTTTGTTTCGCTTGCCCTATAATGGTAGTGTTGTCCCAGTCAAATTCATGTTGCTTGTCGTCTATGTGTATGGCTACCAGGGATAGCTGGTCGTGTCGTTTCGTGGCTAGTTGATGTTCATGGATGCGGATCGTTAGCTGTCTTCCTGTTTGTCCTATGTAGTGTTTTGTGCAGTCCTTGCATGGGATTTTGTACACTACATTAGTTTTGCTCATGCTGGGTATCGGGTCCTTCGTTCTGGTGAGTTGTTGTCTGAGTGTGGCTGTTGGTTTGTGTGCTGTTATAAGTCCTAGTGGTCGCAGTAGTCTGGCTGTCATTTCAGAGATGTTCTTGATGTATGGTAGTGTGGCTAGTCCTTTGGGTTGCGGCATGTCCTCGTCCCTTTGTCTTTCTCTTAGGCATCTGTTGATGAAATTGCGAGGATATCCGTTTTTCACGAATACCTTGTATAGGTGTTCCTCTTCCTCTTTTTGCAGTTCTGGTGTGCTGCAGTGTGTTGTGGCTCTTTTGAATAGTGTCTTGATGCAACTTCGTTTGTGTGTATTGGGGTGGTTGCTTTCATAGTTCAGGACTTGGTCTGTGTGTGTGGCTTTCCTGTGTACCTTAGTGGTGAATTCTCCATTTGGTGTTCTCTGTACCCTCAAGTCTAGGAATGGGGGTTGGTTGTCCTTTTCTTCCTCTCTTGTAAATCGGATTCCTGTGAGTGTGGAGTTGATGATCCGGTGTGTTCCTAGAAGCATGGCACTCATCCACAAACTCCATCAACAAACACATCGACCTGGACCCAATATACCGGCCACTACAGCGGACAGCTGAAACTGACAACCGGAAGCGGCAGGGACAGGCCACTATAAATGCCGGAGGAAACACCACAGAAGCGCTTCACAGGAGGCTCCCAAGCACTGAGGATGTCACCTAGACAGGGGACGAAATGTTTGCAACAAAAACTGAGAGTAGTTGTAAATAAGGAGAGAGGGAGCAATGGCCAGAGTCAAATTCTCTATGAGGTTAAAAATACAATAATTGTACTTCACACTCAAATGGAGTCATGTGACCCCTGTCTGAAAGGTCTCCAGACCTCATGCCTCGATCGGAGCTCCCTTCTCCTTGCAGATAGAACCAACAGAGGCAACGACAAGAATTAAAGATATACTGAGAATTTAAAAATCTGACTTTACATGTTGAGGGAAAAACTTCTGATTTTTTTACCCCTGAAGGTTTCAGCAGCAAGATCAGAATATCAGTGATAAACAGCAACAATCTAATTTCCATTCACCTCATTAATACCCCCATTCATCTGATTTAGAATCATAGAGTTCCACACCACAGAAACAGACTGTTTTGTCTAACTTGTCCATATCCTAAACTGATCTAGTCCCATTTGCCAGTATTTGGCCCATATCCCTCTAAATCCTTCCTATTCATGTACCCATGCAGAGGCCTTTTAAATGCTGTAATTGTACCAGCCTCCACCACTTCCTCTGGCAGCTTATTCTGTACACAGACCATCCACTGCAAGAAAAACGTTGCCCTGTAGGTACCTTTTAAATCTTTTCTTTCTCACACTAAACCTATGCTCTCTAGTTTTGGGGAAAAGACCTTGGCTATTTACCTTATCCATGCCTCTCATGTTATAACCTTCTCTAAGGACTTCCCTCAACCTCCAAAATTCCAGAGAAAACAGCCCCAGCCTATTCAGTGTTTTTCTATAGCTCAAACCCTCCAACCTTGGCAACATCCTTGTAAGTCTTTTCTGAAACCTTTCAAGTTTCACAACATCTTTCCAAGAACAGGGAGACCAGAAACAAATGCAATATTCCACAGTGGCCCAATGAATGTTCCATACAATACAAATGTTATACCACTTTTTAAGAAAGATGGGCGAGAGAAAGCAGGTAATTATAGACCAGTTAGTCTGACCTCAGTGGTGGGAAAGATGCTGGAGTCTATTATAAAGGATGAGATTACTGCACATCTGGATAGTAGTAACAGGATAGGACAGAGTCAGCATGGATTTATGAAGGGGAAATCATGCTTGACTAATCTTCTTGAATTTTTTGAGGATGTAACTATGAAGTTGGACGAGGGAAATCCAGTAGATGTAATGTACCTGGACTTTCAGAAAGCTTTTGATAAAGTACCACACAGGAGGTTAGTGAGTAAAATTAGGGTGCATGGTATTGGGGGCAAAGTACTAGATATGGATTGAAAATTGTTTGGCTAATAGGAAACAAAGGGTAGTGATAAACGGCTCCATTTCGGAATGGCAGGCAGTGACCAGTGGGGTACCGCAGGGATCCGTGCTGGGACCACAGCGTTTTACAATATATGTTAATGATATAGAAGATGGTATGAGCAATAACATTAGCAAATTTGCTGATGATACAAAGCTGGGTGGCAGGGTGAAAAGTGATGAGGATGTTAGAAGATTACAGGGTGACCTAGACAAGTTAGGTGAGTGGGCAGATGCATGGCAGATGCAGTTTAATGTGGATAAATGTATGGTTATCCACTTTGGTAGCAAGAACAGGAAGGCAGACTACTACCTCAATGGAATCAATTTATGTAAAGGGGCAGTACAGAGAGATCTGGGTGTTCTTGTACACCAGTCAATGAAGGCAAGCATGCAGGTACAGCAGGTAGTGAAGAAGGCTAATAGCATGCTGGCCTTCATAACAAGAGGAATTGAGTATAGAAGCAAAGAGGTGCTGCTGCAGCTGTACAGGGCCCTGGTGAGACCACACCTGGAGTACTGTGTGCAGTTCTGGTCTCCAAATTTGAGAAAAGACATTCTGGCTATTGAGGGAGTGCAGCGTAGGTTCATGAGGTCAATTCCTGGAATGGCAGGATTACCTTACACTGAAAGACTGAAGCGACTGGGCTTGTATACCCTTGAGTTTCGAAGATTGAGAGGGGATCTGATTGAGACGTATAAGATTATGAAAGGATTGGACACTCTGGCAGTAGGAAACATATTTCCACTGATGGGTGAGTGCCGAACCAGAGGACACAGCTTAAAAATACGGGGTAGACCATTTAGGACAGAGCTCAGGAGAAACTTCTTCACCCAGAGAGTGGTGGCTGTGTGGAATGCTCTGCCACAGGGGGCAGTGGAGGCCCAGTCTCTGGATTCATTTAAGAAGGAGTTGGATAGAGCTCTCAAAGATAGTGGAATCAAGGGTTATGGAGATAAGGCAGGAACAGGATACTGATTAGGAATGATCAGCCATGATTATATTGAATGGTGGTGCAGGCTCGAAGGGCTGAATGGCCTACTCCTGCACCTATTGTCTATTGTCTATTGTCTAATACAATGCAGCATGACATCTCAACTCCTGTACTCAATGCTTTGACCAATAAAGGCAAGTGTCCCAAATCCCTTCCTCACTATCCTATCTACCTACGACTCCATTTTCAAGGAACTATGCACCTGCACCCTTAGGTCCCTTTGTTCGGCAACATTCCCCAGGACCCTACCATTAAGTGTATAAGTCCTGCCCTGGTTTGCCTTATCAAAATGCAACACCTCACATCTATCTAATTTAAACTCCATCTGCCACTTCTCGGCCCATTGGCCCATCTGATCAAGGCCCTGTTATATTCTGAGTTAACTTTCTTCACTGTGTAATGTACCTCCAATTTTGGTACCATCTGCAAACTTACTAACTATTCGTCCTATATTCACATCCAAGTCATTTACATAAATTTCTGTGTAACTTGCAATTCTCTCCTCATCTCCTGAGACACTAGACAATGACACTTCCCAACCTAAAAGGCAAAATGCCTGGCAAATGTGGCACACTGCTGGATCTTCGTTTCATTTCTGGGAGGTAAGCCCTGTGGGGGCTGCCAGCCTCTCTTAATTGCATAGCTTTTCAGCTGTAGTATAGCAAGGGCTAGTAGCTGTTAAGATGAGTGAGAAGCATTGAGTGGAAATGCAGCATGCAATAATGAGTTTGGTAGTCCATGATCATTGTTGAGGTTTATGTAAAGTGTCAAAGTTCGTGACTGTGAGATAGCAGAGAAACATTGACAGTGTTGTGGAGGCATTGAACTTCATCCTGTGCTACTGTGCATTCTGCATGACCTTGGAGACAGACAGTACTGTCTCTATCCAAACTGGTCGTGTTTAGTGCCATGGCCTCCACTGATGGTCTACTGGGTAGGTGATGGTTCTTTTCTTGATCGCACTGTCCACTAGGACCTGCAAATCCCTACCTGAAGGGTGGGGAGACAGCTTCTTTTCTGAGAGAATTCAGTTTGCCAAGTGGGCAGTGTGTGAGGCAGCTTTTGGCTTGCAGCAACTGAAGTGGTGTGCAGCTTGGCTTTAAATATGATGCATCAGCTATACACCAGAAGGTCCTAGCAATGGTGGGAATTTTACCTCTCCTGTCACAGGAATACATGAGAAAGATACCAAAGAGGTGGTTGCATAATTAATGAGATGAAGAGCAGAGGGTAGTGTGAGAAAAATCGCGTAAGCCATGAAGCAGAATTGAAAAATAAGACTGCATAAAAATTGGGAAAATCCAGCCCATTGTTACTGATGTACTTCTTGCCTCTTCCATAGTAAAGTGCCTTTCTTTTTAAATTTGAGATATATTTATATATGTTCACATAAATCTTGAAAAAAATGGATCACATTGCAAGGTCAAGAAACCATTACTAATGCAGTGGTTTATCTGATTTTGTTCCTTTTTGACTTTTCTGAGCAGGTTGATACAAATTATGGCTTGAATCAACCATTTCAGAAGGCAACGTTAGTGGTCTCAAGTCATTGTAAGTCAGACAGGATAACTAATTTCTAAAACTGGCTTACTAAATTTCTTTAATTTTGTTTTTACAACCTTCAATTATAGTTCCATGGTACCTTTACTGAGATCAATTTTCAATTTGCCAATTTTTAAAAATTAAGTCTATATGGATGTAGGTTTGCTCACTGAGCTGGAAGGTTCATTTCCAGACATTTCGTCACCATACTAGTTAACATCTTCAG
This sequence comes from Chiloscyllium plagiosum, assembly GCF_037043375.1. Lineage (NCBI taxonomy): Eukaryota > Metazoa > Chordata > Chondrichthyes > Orectolobiformes > Hemiscylliidae > Chiloscyllium > Chiloscyllium plagiosum. Next base: position 154,280,879 of record NW_028270141.1, read on the forward strand.
TGGGCCTCCAGACAAAGCACTGCTGATAATTCCTGCTTTCTATTTATATGTTTGAGTTTCTTTGGGTTGATGATGTCATTTCCTGTTAGTAGGGGGTGGTAGATGTACGTGTCTCTGTTTGACTTGTCCTAGGATGGATGTGTTTTGCCAGTCAAAGTGATGTCCTTCCTTATCTGTATGTAAGGATATTAGTGAGAGGGGGTCATGTCATTTTGTGGCTAGTTGATGTTCATGTATCTCATGCATGAGAATTCCTAGAAGCATGGCATTCCAACCGGAACTCTATCAATGAACTGATCGAGTTAGACCCCGTCTACCACCCCCTGAGAAAAAAAACAGGAAATTACATCACCACAGGAAATGACACCATCAACCCAAAGAACCCAGACATATAAACATATAAAAGCAGGAATTATCAGCAGTGCTTTGCCCAGAGGCCCACTGAAGATATTATCTTGTATGGTGACGAAATGTCTGCAAATGAACCTTCCAGGTCAGCTAGCAAACCTAGATCCAGAATCTCAACCTTAGCTACAAATCTTCTCAAAACTCATTAAGTCTATATTTCATAGAATCCCTACAGCATGGAAACAAACCATTTGGCCCAACAAGTCCACACTAACCCTCTGAAGAGTATCCCTCCTAGATCCATTCCCTTACCCAATTACTCTACATTTCCCCTCACTAATGCACCCCTGGCCTACATATCCTTTAACACTATGGACAATTTAGCATGGTCAATTCACCTAACCTGCACATCTTTGAACTGTAGGAGGAAACTGGAGCACCCAAACACAGGGAGAATATGCAAACCACACACAGACAGTTTTCCAAGGCTGACATTGAAGCCAGGTCCCTGGCACTGCGAGGCAGTGAGCCATTGTGCCACCCTTAAGTATTTGTGAATTAAATCCAAATTCTACTAACTGCCAATTGTGAGTTTTAAACCCATGCCCCCTAAAGTGTTGATTTGCTAATTGTGGGTCATTACTATTATGCCACCATCTCCCACCTTTATCATACCTGACTGTGAGGTGGGAGATGCTACACCCATCAAATAAAATTCTCACTGATTAAAGTTTGGAAAGTTGGCTCAAGTCAGTGATGACAATGGCTTTATGTTGGACGTTGATAGCCTGGGATCAAGTCATAGAAGCTGAAGTTCTCCTGATACATGGGTATCAAAACCTGATTGATCATTGATTATAGGAAAATGTGATAATCTAATAAAATTGGTTTCCTATCTAATTCCCCAACTTATGACTTACATTCATAGAACTGGAAATCAGATGTTATGAACAAGATCGATTTGCTTTCTAAAACTATGAACTCTCATTCTTAATTACCCAACAAGGGAAAACATCCTCTCTACATCTACTTTGTCAATTTCCTTTAGCATTGCATATGCCACAATTACGTCTCTCATTCTTCTAAACTAAAGAGAGTATAGGCGTAAACTGCTCAATCTTTCTTCTTAAGACAAACTCCTCATCTCTGGAATGAAGCTATCAAACCTGCTCTGAACTGCTTCCAATACAACAACATCACTCCTCATGAAAATCCTTGAATATTGAACATGGCTGAAATAGCATAATATTTATTTATGATTTGCACTCATATTTTTACTGACCTGATGCATTGACATAGCCACTAACTTTCTGGCATGAACTTCTTGTCCCTGACCCATTGATATTGCCCTGCAACCTAAAGGAAAAACATCTATTATCATTTATATAAAAATATTCATTGATCCATTATAATTATAGCATAGATAAATATCAAGTGGACTAAAACTTCAATGACATATAAATACTAACTGAACCTCAAAGCAGTAAAATGCTATTTGAAAGTATTTAACTGACTGGAGCCACCCAATCAGTAACATTTACACAGAGGGGTCACCTGACCCAGTATGCAAAATCCGTGAGATTTAAGGAATGTCCAGTGAGTTCAGCCGGCATTCTCGTTTACGAAGAACTGCTCTGGAATAATACACATGAAAGCAAACATTTCATGTTTACAGTATGGGAAGAGAAAGGAAAAAAATTCTACAGGTGAAAGTTACAAAGAAGAATACTGGAAGAGAAATGCACATAATTATATTGCAACACAGATTGTGTTAATTATATTGCAACACAGAGTTACCAAATCAAGACATGTTCCAAAAGTTAATTCTGTTCTGGAGCTGGCTATTGAAGATTGAGCAGGAGAAGTTATCTGACCAATGTTTGAGCTGGGACAGCCACAATAAGGACGTCTTGAAGTAAAACTGACTGACTGCTTAGCCAAAAGTTTGTCTAATATTAGTTCTCTAGTGATGGCAATAGTACTGAATTCCTTCCCTCAAAGTCTTGAATGCTTGAATTATCTTCCACTGAAAAGACTGATGCAAATGAGGGAATGAAATATAATATTTCTGGCAGCGCCAAACTAGATATGATTGTGAATAGTGAGAATGACATAAAGAAATATAAGTCTAGATCAGAGTGGTGCTGGAAAAGCACAGCTGGTCATGCAGCATCTGAGGAGCAGGAAAATCGATGTTTCAGGCAAACAGGCAAATCGATGTTTCCTGCAGAGAGCCTCCAGGAAGGAGAAATAAATGGATAAATAAAGAAATATATTTGAGTGAATGAGCAAATACATGTCAATACAATGTAACATAGATAGGTCACTTTGGACTAAGATCAGGAGAAACAGCTTCACTCAGACAGTGGCGGCCCTGTGGAATTCTCTACCACAAGGATGTGGAGGCAAAAGCATTGAAAATATTTAAGAAAGAATTAGATAGATGTCCAGAGTATCAAGGGGTATGGGAAGAGTGTAGGCATATGGTGTTGAGATAGAGGATCAATCATGATCATGTTGAATGGAAGAACTGGTCAATGGATCAAACAACCTACTTAGTTCCAATTTTTATGTTTCTATTATTACAGTGAACTGATAAATTAACAGAAGGAATGTATTTATACAACATCAGAAAACTGTTGAGATGCTAAGTATGTTGAAAACATCTTACAAGGACTTGTTGGCAGTGATTCTATCCATTGGTAATTTATTGGTATATGGAAAAATGATGAAAATCATAAATATAAAGTACAGCAAAGAAACACTGGGAGTACTGCCAGATAGCAGTTGTATTCTCTATGTTGACTAGATCCATACCAATTTCAAGTTTTTTGGCCAACGCTTCAATCTGATTGCTGGGATCAGATCCCATGGACAGGAAACAGATCAGAGGAGTTTGTGTATCACTTTCTTCCCAGGTTGTCTCCAGGTTTAGGATCACTGGCTCTGCGTATTTTGCTTCCATTGCCTCAGAAATGTAGTTTCGAGCTTGAGACAAAATTCTGTCAGGACACCAAGACCTGAAAATTCAAAATAGTAATTCAAATCAAATAATAATTCAATCTTCATTAATTGCTGAGGAAGAGTTCAATACTCATGCACTAACGTGGAAAACAAAGTAAACTAAGGTCACTACAATATATGGCAGGAATCACAGCTTGAATGTTGGGATATCACTGACACTATCAGCACCCTCAGGCTATTGTTGAATCATAGAAAGAGGCCATTCAGCTTGTCATGATTGTCCCATGTTTCTTTTTGAACAATATATTATTATGCCACTCTCTGTTTTTTTTCTCTGTAGCTCTGTAAATTCTGCCTTTTTAGATAATAATTCAAGATCCTCATTAATATGTCAATTGAAACTGCCTCCACTGCATTCTCAGGCAGTGCATTTCAACTCGAACTGCTCACAGTATGAAAACCGTCTTCCTCATGTCGCTATTGTTTCTTTCAGCAGTTGACTTAAATCTGTGTCCTCTTGTTCTCGATCCTACTGCTTATTCGAATGTTATTTCCCCATTAAGGCCTGTCATGATCTTGGAAAGCTCCAACGAATCTCATCTCAACATTCTCTTCTTAAATGAAAACAATCCCAACATCTCCAATCTTTCTTCATAACTGACTTTTCTCATCCCACAAACTATTCTCAGAAATATTTTCTGCTCTCTGTAAAATTTTGTCAAATCTCAATACAGACAGCTTATCGTACACCCTCCTTTGAATTGCCTCCTTTTCCAGAATGACCTGCTCTGTATCTTGTTCCTTGGTAAAGTCAACTGCAAAGTGTTCATTTAGTACATTAGCCACACACTTTCCTGACTCCATCACTTTTGGTCCCTAATCAGCTATGACAAGGTTTTCTGCTTAACTATTCAGTTACTTCACCTCAGAGTCAGGGACAATTTCAGAGGGCAATTCCCCATTGGAAATTTCTTGGGCAATTATCACATAATCAATGTATCAATTATCACATAATCAGTGAGTGATCCCAATCTGCATCTATCAGAGTACTCTCTGACTATCTGGAGACTGGAAGATCTGGCCATTATCTTTCATCATTCTTCCAAACAAAAATTAATCATCTCTCACATTCCTGCATTTGTTTTCTTCTGCCACCTGTTTGACCATTCCACCTACCAGAACTGAAACCAACATGATAATTCTAAAAGATGAGAGACTTGACAAACCATCCAGGTCTTTTTCATAATGACAAGGGGATGGAATAAAACAGGAAATGTTTGCTGTGGTGGACTATATCAGTCATGAATGTGGCTTTGGAGAGACTGGTCATGGGGAGAAAGAAAATAGCCAAGAAATTAAGTAATTAGTTCAACTGTCAGGGGACATTGCTGAAGAAACTCAACAGGTGACAAGTAACATTAACATTACTCTCACTGAATGCCGCACTATAAACATCCTGAGGATTACCATTGATGGGAAACTCACCTGGACTCACCATATAAAGCAATTCACCTCCCGACTCTCCAAAGCCTGTCCACCATCTACAAGGCACAAGCCAAGAGAGCGATGGAATTCTCCCCAATTGCCTGGGTGGGTGCAGCTCCAGCAACACTCAAGAAATTTGACACTTTCCAAGGCAAAGCAGCCCGCTTGATAGGCATCACATCCACAAACATCCACTCCCTCCACCACAGATACTCAGTAGCAGTAGTGTGTCCTATCTATAAGATACACTGCAGAAATTCACCAAAGATCTTTAGTCAGCACCTTCCAAACCTCCAGCCTCTTTTATCGAGAAGGACAAGTACAATAGATACATGGGAACCACCATCTGCAAGTTTCCGTCCAAGCCACTCACTATCCTGACTTGGAAATATATTGCCATTGCTTCACTGTCACTGGATCAACATCCTGGAATTCCCTCCCTTAGGGCATTGTGGGTCAACCTAGAGCCTATGGACTGGAGCAGTTTAATAAGGCAGCTCATTACCACCATCTCAGGGGAACTGGTAACAGGCAATAAAGGCTGCCAACTCAGCATGCCCACGTCACATGAATGAAAAAGATGTGGCAGCCTTTTCTGTGAAGAGAAAGCAGAGTTAGAGTTTCGGGTCTGGCATGGGTTAGATTAGATTATATTACAGTGTGGAAACAGGCCCTTTCGGTCCAACAAGTCCACACCGACCCGCCAAAGCGCAACCCACCCATACCCCTACATTTACCCCTTACTTAACACTACGGGCAATTTAGCATGGCCAATTCACCTGACCTGCACATCTTTGGACTGTGGGAGGAAACCGGAGCACCCGGAGGAAACCCACGCAGACACGGGGAGAATGTGCAAACTCCACACAGTCAGTCGCCTGAGGTGGGAATTGAACCCGGGTCTCTGGCGCTGTGAGGCAGCAGTGCTAACCACTGTGCCACCGTGCCGCCCATGGGTTTGGCAGTACAAGCTGGAAGAACAGTTTCACATTTTCCAGTTGAGAACTGTGCAGCCTTCTGAACTCAATATCAAATTCAATCACCTTAGGGCCCGAACACCTTCTTTCCTGTTCTTACCGATACAATACCTCATGCCCTGTCATGACATGAGTTGCTTTTTAAACACAGCCAACTCATTTTCACTTGCTAACAATCCCTATCATCAGCTTTTCTTTCCCCCGGCTTACCATTATCTATCCCTTTGTCTGCTAAACTCTTTCTCTTCCTCTGAGTTCCAATTCCACCCATCTCATACTCCCTTTCCTCACTTCCCCAATCCACTGTCTTCAGCAAATGTACTAACCTAACCGAGCTGCCATCAGTTCTAAAGGGGCGTCACCACACCCAATGCAATTTCTGTTTTTGTTCCAGATTTCCAGCACCTACAGTTCTTTGTTTCACAATAGTCAGGAGCTGTTTGAAACAGTGGATCTACCTGGTATTATTGAATCATATTGTATGAAGGGGCTCTTCAGCCCATTGAGTCTGTACTGCCAAAAATATACCACAAACTACATTAGTCCCGCTTTTGGGCATTAGGTCCATAGACATGAATATCATGACACTTCACGTCCTCATCTTAGTTGTTAAAGTTTGTGAGAGTTCCTGCTTCAACTATCCTCCCAGGCAGTGCATTCAAGATTCCAAACACCCTCTTGATGAAAGACCTTTTCCTCAAATCCCTTCTAAACCTCCTGCCTTTCACTAAACTTTTGCCCCATTGTTATTGACACTTTGACTAAGGAGAATGGCTGATTTCTATTCAACCTGCCAACACCCCTCTATCAGGCCCCTCTCAAACCTTTTCTGCTTCAAAGAAAACACCCTGAGTTTATCTAGCCTTCTTCGTAACTGAAATATTCCATGCTAGGCAACATCTTGGTGAATCTCCTTTGTACCCCTTTCAATACAATCACATCCTTCCTATAGTGTGGTGCGCAGAACTGCACACAGAAAGCAAACACACAGATGCCGCAGGTAATCATGAAAACTATTGGAATGTTGGGCCTTATTTCAACGGAGAAAGTGAGGACTGCAGATGCTGGAGACCAGAGTTGAAAAGTGTGGTGCTGGAAAAACACAGCAGGCCAGGCAGCATCCAAGGAGCAAGAGAAGTCCTGAAGAAGGGCTTATGCCCAAGACGTCGATTCTCCTGCTCTTCGGATGCTGCCTGGCCTGCTGTGTTTTTCCAGCACCACATTTTTCAACCCTTATTTCAAGGAGTTTGGAACATAACAGTAGGGAAGTCTCAGTGTAATGTACAAGATACTGGTGAGACCACCTCTGGAGTACTTTGAGCAGTTTTGGTCCTTTATTAAAGGAAATATATCATTTCATTGGAGGCAGTTCACAGAAGGTTCACCAGCAGAATCCCTGGCATAGAGAGAAGGTCTTATGAGCAATGCCTAAACAGGTTGGGACTCTACTCATTGGAGTTTTGAAAAATGAGAGTTGATCTTATAAAAACATAGGATTATTAAGGGGCTTGACAGGGTAAATGTTAGAAAGATGTCTCCCCTTATGGGAGAGTCTAGGACCATAGGGCATAATTTCAGAATAAATGGTGACTTATTTAAGGCTGAGATGAAGAGAAAGTTCTTTTCTCAGAGGATTGTGAGTTTGGAACTCCTTGCCATAAAGAGCTGTGGAGGCAGAGCCCGTGGGTACACTTAAGGTTGAGAAAGATTCTTCATCAGGACGGGAATCAATGGATAAAGGGAAAAGGTAGTAAAGTGAACATCAGTTTTGTCCTGTTTAATGGCAGAACAGGCTTGAAGGGATGAATGTTCTACACCTGTTCCTATTTCCTTTGGTCTTAAAGTGTTTGATTTTTACTGCCATCCTTTAATAGAGCTGACAAGTCTATTTGGTACTTTACCAACTTTCATTTTGAAGAAATGAAAGGGAAATCATATCTTAGTAATTTCTTCCAGTTTTTCCTGGAAGTATCAATCAGAGTGGATCAAAGGGAACAAGGTCGATGTGTTATATTTTGCCTTCGACAATGTATATCACAAAAGATTAAGTTATAATAGCATATGGTGTTAGAGGTAGAATATTGGCATAAATAGAAAATTGGCTAATAGGCAGGAAACAGTGAAAGGGAATAATGGGTTCTTTTTCAGGTTGGCAACTGTAACTAATCATGTTCAGAGTGATTAGTGCTAAGGCTGTAACTATGTACAATATATATCAATGATTTGGAAGATGGAAGTCAACACATAGTATTCAAATTTGTAGCTGACTCAGAAATATGTGGAAAGGTAAGTTGTGAGAAATGTACAAATAGTTTACAGAGAGATATTGATAGGTCAAGTAAGTGGGCAAAAAGTTCACAAATGGAGTATAGTTTGGGGAAATGTGAAGTTCATTTTGGAAAGGTGGACAAAGGAACAAAAGAGTGTTCTTTGAATGGAGAAAAACAGCAGAAAGCACAAAGGGACTTGGAGATTCTTGTGCAAAAGGACAGAAAACTAGCACACAGGTTCAGCAGGTAGTCAGGAAGGCTATTGAAATGTTGGGCCTTATTTCAAGAAGGTTGGAGTTTAAGAGTCGGGAAGTCTCAATGCACCTGTACAAGGTGCTGCTAAGACCACATCTGGAGTACTGTGAGCAGTTTTGGTTCTCTTGTTTAAGGAAAGATAATTATTTTATTGGAATCAGTTCAGAGAAGATTTATTAGGATGATCCCTGGTAAGGAAGGAATGTCTTATGAGCAAAGGTTAAACAGACTCATTAGGATTTAAAAGATGACAGATGATCCCATTGAAATATATAGGCTTCTTAAGGGGAGAGGGGTGACTTGACAGGGAAAGTGCTGAGAAGATGTTACCCCTCATAGGAGATTCTAGGATCAGATGCCAAAGTCTCAGTTTAAGAAACACCAATATAAGACTGAAGAGGAGGAATTTCTTCTCTCAGAGGGTTGTGAGTATTTGGAATTCTTTGCCACAGAGAGCTGTGAGGATATTTATATATTTAAGGCTGAGATAGAGAGATTCTTGATCAGCATGAGAATGAAGGGTTATGGGAAATTGCAAGAAAGTGTATGTGACACATATAGATTAGCCATGATTCTTTTAAATGATGAAGTGGTCTCACGTGGCCAAATGTACCTATTTCTTATAGTCTTATTATGCTCTTTCTTTAAGACTATATAAGTTACATCAACAGCCTTGACCTCAGTGATGGTCTCTGCTGCCTCATTAAAAAAACACATAAAAAGCTAGTGAAACCTAATTTTCCCTTAAAGAATTTATACTGGATTTCCTAAATAAATCCCTATTTACCAAGTGGGTATTCATCTTGTCTTAAATTACTATTTTGCATGCTTTCCCATCACTGAGATTATACTGACTGGCCTACAGTGACTGAGTTTATTCTTATCTTTCTTTGAACAAAATTATAACATTTACAATTTCCAAGCCTTTGGCATACCCCTGTACCTGAGGAGGATTGGAAACTTATGACTAGAGTCTCCACAATTCCTCTTTAAATCATTCAGCACTTAGGATCAATCTTATCTGATCCTGGTGCATTGTCTATCTTAAGTACAGTCAACCTGTCTTCTAACTCTATTTTATTGATTTTTAGCCCAACTAGTTCCTACAGATTTATTCTTTTATCATGATGGGGGCAGCAACTTCTTCCTTATAAAGACAGATGCAAAATACTCACTTGTTATCTCAGCCATTCCTTTTGCCTCCATGTCTAAATCCTTGTTTGGTCCCTAATCAGCCATTCTCCATTGACTACCCTTTCACTGTTGATAAGCTCATAGAAGACATTTCAATTTCCTTTTATGTTAACTACTAGATTTCTAATTTGCAGATCTCTTTGCTCATCTCCTGTATGAACATTTTATTTCTCAATTGCTTTGTTCATCTGTCATTTCTGTCTCTTTTCAGCTTCAAATGAATTCATAAGCTACAAAGTTCAGGATTTTTCTTTTGCCTTATCCTGTCCGTCATGGAAATCCAGGAGACTTGTAGCTGAACTATCTCCTCTTTAGCTGCAGCCCATCATGCCATCACAGTTTTTCCTTCTAGCTCTTGATTCAATTGTCCTTGTCTTTTCTCAAAGCCAAGCTAAACCTTCTGATGCTATGATCATTTTTGGCTAAGTTCTCCACCAGGAGAGAACCCCACTGATCCTCACCTTCCACCCCACCAACCTCCGGATATATCATATCATCCTCCGTCATTTCCGCCACCTCCAAACAGACCCCACCACCAAGGATATATTTCTCTCCCCACCCCTATCAGCGTTCCGGAGAGACCACTCCCCCAGTGACTCCCTCGTCAGGTCCACAACCCCCACCAACCCAACCTCCACTCACGGCACCTTCCCCTGCAACCGCAAGAAGTGCAAAACTTGCACCCACACCTCCCCCCTCATCTCCCTCCAAGGCCCCAATGGATCCTTCCATATCCATCGCAAATTCACCTGCACCTCCACACACATCATTTACTGTATCCACTGCACCCGATGTGGTCTCCTTTACATTGGGGAGACAGGCCACCTACTTGCGGAATGATTCAAGGAACACCTCTGGGACACCCGCACCAACCAACCCAACCACCCCGTGGCTGAACACTTTAACTCCCCCGCCCACTCTGCCAAGGACATGCAGGTCCTTGGCCTGCTCCATCGCCAGACCCTGGCCACACGACGCCTGGAGGAAGAGTGCCTCATCTTCCGCCTCGGAACCCTCCAACCACATGGGATGAATGTAGATTTCTCCAGCTTCCTCATTTCCCCTCCCCCCATCTTATCTCAGTTCCAACCCCCGGATTCAGCGCCGCACTCTTGACCTGCAATCTTCTTCCTGACCTCTCTGCCCCCACCCCCTCTCTGGCCTATCACCCTCACCCTCACCTCCTTCTACCTATCGTATTCCCAGCACCCCGCCCCCAAATTCCCCCCCCCACCTTTTATCTTAGCCCGCTTGGCACACCAGCCTCATTCCTGAAGAAGGGCTTATGCCCGAAACTTCAATTCTCCTGCTCCTTGGATGCTGCCTGGCCTGCTGCACTTTTCCAGCACCAGACTTTTCAACTCTGGTCTCCAGCATCTGCAGTCCTCACTTTCTCCTAAGTTCTCCCGATTGACACTTGATTCACTTCACTAACCTCATTCTTCAGAAGCAGAGCCAGTGATTCCTTCATCCTTGCTAAGCCAGGAGCAGAAGAATCTAAATAATATTTTGAGAACACACTCTATAAACCATTCCCCACTCTGCTCCCTGCAACATTACCATCCCAATCTGTGTTCAGATAAGTAAATTCCTCATTCTGACTCATTATCTTCTAGATTCCCTACAGTGTGGAAACAGGCCCTTTGCCCCAACAGGTCCACACCAACCCTCCAAAGAGTAACCCACCCAGACACATTTCCCTCTGACTAATGCACCTAACACTATGGGCAATTTAGCATGGCCAATTCACCTGACCTGTACATCTTTGGACTGTGGGAGGAAACCAGAGCACCCGGAGGAAACCCACGCAGACACAGGGAGAATGTGCAAACTCCACACAGACAGTTGCCCGATGCTGGAATTGAACTTGGGACCCTGGTGCACTGAGCCACTGTGCCACCCATTATGACTGCTCCATAATTCATACACCTGTTTATACCTCCTCTGCCTCTGAGCCAGAGCTCCTTGTGGAAATATCATCCCAGGATTTGCTTTCCAAGAAATGTACGTTCATGAGATAGCAAACAGATTGCAAACTGACACTGAGAATTCACACAGCTCTGCCAGTGGAGCCATATACTTACAGACAGATGTAGTGGTGTTAAATATGGAGCTGTCATAAACATGTCATGGCTGTATCTCACCTGATAAGCAGCAGCTTGCAGAATGCATCTAAAGAGTCACTATATCCATTAGGAATAATCTCCTCTTCTGGAGCTTCAGCGTCAAACCAGACTTTCCAAGCCTTTTCATTCTTCGATATCTGTAAATATATACCAACATTAAGAGCCATATAAGTACTGTGGCTTCAAGTGCCCATCAGAGGCTAGAAATCCTGCATAAAAACATAGGAACAGGAGTAGGCCATTCAGCCCCTCGAGCATGTTGCCATTCAATGAGATCATGGTCGATCTTTGGCTTTGGTCCATATCCTAACAACTTAAAATTAACAATTGATCAAGAATCTGTTTCCAATTGCGAAAGAGAGTGCCAAATATCTGTTATCCTTTGTGTGTAGAAGAGCTTCCTAACATCTCTCCTGAATGGTCTGGCCTTATTTTTTAGACTATTTCCCGAGTTCTAGAATCTCCAACCAGTGGAAATAGTCTGTTTATCCACCTGTCATTTTCTGTTAGTATCTTGAATACTTCAATCAGATCACTCCTTGACTTTTTAAATTCTAGATAATACAGGCCTAATTTGTACAATCTCTTCTCATATCATAACTCTTGCAGTTCAGGTATCATTCTGGTAGACCTAGATCAAGGAACTCATCTCTTGACTCTACAAATCTGTCCACTATCTACAAGGCGCAAGCCAGGAGTGGGATGGAGTATTCCCCACTTTCCTGGATGAATTCAGTCCCAACAGCACTCAAACCATTCAGAACAATGCAGGCTGCTTGATTGGCACTACTTTGACAAACATTCACTCCCTTCACCACTGGCGCTCAGTCACTGTTTATGTATCTACAAGCCTTACACAAAATTCACTCAGCATCCTTAGATGATACCTTCCAAACCCATGACCACTACCAACCCAAAGGATAAAGGGAGTGGATACATGAGATCACTGATACTGCGAGTTCCCCTCTGATCCACTCAAAGCCCTGGCTTGGAAATACATTGCAGTCCCTTCGGTGTCATTCAGTCAAAATCCTGGAATTTCCTCCCTCGAGGGAGTGTTGGTCTACCTATAGAAAACGGACTGCAATGGTTCAAGAAGGAAGCTCACCACTTTCTCAAGGACAACTAGGGTGGGGCAATAAATCCTGGCTCAGCCAGTGATGCCGACATCCAGTGAATTAATATAAAATAATAAACCTTTTACAAATTAAAGATAAAACTAATTTTAAAGCACCTGGAATGTTGAAACTGGACTGTATTTTCAGAACTGTTGCCTGGAAGAACAGAAGATGGTAACATCCATAAAATGGTGAGCAGTAACCTGCCCTTCTCTCTCAGACAATATTCTCTGAGGCCGATTTCTGAATCCCCGCGTCAGGTTGAACAGTCGTTTAAAATGGAATTGGAATTCTATGACATTCTTAGAACTCCAAGTGGCATTTCTGGACTGAGTGGAGTGGAAAAATGTCAGGCACAATGTGGAAAATGTGAACTGATGGTTTGGCTAAAGAGAACCTGAAAGGAATATTTCTCATTCTTGTGGGGCAGAATGGTCCTTGCAGCCACATAAACACAGTTTCAGCCAATGTTACTTCAATCCCTTCCCCACGCTGTGTCGATTGGCCTTTCCCCACGCTGCCTTTCCTGCCAAGACCTTACATTCCTCTAAGCATGAGTGCAAGCAGATTGCTTGGTGGTGCAGTAGTCCAGAGCTGTTGAGGTGACGGAAGATGCTGGGTTCCTGGCTTTATGCAAATGAGGCAGAATCCTCAAAATGAATCAGGGTTTCTATGAGATAACTAGTTGGCTACTGCTCTGGGCAAAATAAATCCAATGTTTTCACCTCGAGCTATCACAGTAGGTTGTGATTATTAATAGCTGATTGCTGACAAATTTAAAGGAACCATTAATCGACAAAATGGAGGCCTGCAATTACTTTCAAAATCTCATCTTTGGTTCTTGTTCTTATCCCTGTTGCAGGTAGATAGGATAGTGAAGAAGGCGTTTGGTATGCTTTCCTTTATTGGTCAGAATATTGAGTACAGGAGTCGGGAGGTCATGTTGCAGCTGTACAGGACATTGGTTAGGCCACTGTTGGGATATTGTGTGCAATTCTCCTTCTTATCGGAAAGATCTTGTGAAACTTGAAAGGGTTCAGAAAAGACTTACAAGGATGTTGCCAGGGTTGGGGGATTTGAGCTATAGGGAGAGGCTGAACAGGTTGGGGTTGTTTTCCTGGAGCATTGAAGGCTGAGGGGTGACCTTATAGAGGTTTACAAAATGATGAGAGGCATGGATAGGGTAAATAGGCAAAGTCTTTTCCCTGGGATCGGGGAGTCCTAAACTAGAGGGTATAGGTTTAGGGTGAGAGGGGAAAGATATATTTTCACACAGAGGGTGGTACGTGTATCGAATGAGCTGCCTGAGGAAGTGGTGGAGGCTGGTACAATTGCAACATTTTAGAGACATTTGGATGGGTATATGAATAGGAAGGGTTTGGAGGGATATGGGCCAGGTGCTAGCAGGAGGGACTAGATTGGCTTGGGATGTCTGGTTGGCATGGACGGGTTGGACCGAAGGGTCTGTTTCCATGCTGTACATCTCTATGACTCTGTTGGTTATGACTCTGCTCTCTAATAATGCTGCTCACCAGATCAGCGTTTTTCTCTCACATAAAAAATTATGATAAAAGCATGAAAAATATTTTCAAATGATTAGTAAATACTGCCTTGTGATAATGTAAATAATTGCAGCTACTTTCATAATGGCATTTTCATGTTGCAAAACAAGGATCCAATGTGACCAGTTGCCTGCTTTAAAGTATAGTATTTTCTGCTTGTTCATCAAGTCTGTTTGTACTTTATATTCATGAGTAGGAAATAGCTACAATACCTGAGTCAGTATCTCTGCAAACTGAGAGAGTTTGCTCAGCTCCACCAAATTCAACCAAGTCATATCAAGGATCCATCGGAAAGGTTTCTGTGGACTGGCTTTCAGGTCAAGGGCTGCACCACCTGAACAATTTGGAAAATAGCTTCAATACATTATCACGTAAGACAGAGGGGTCAGATTTATTTTCCTTTAACATTTCCTTATCACATTATAGGAGGGGTGTGATATTACTAGAGAGGATGCAGACGAGATTTATCAGGATGTTACCTGTGGTGGAAAGTTGTAATCATGAAGAGAAATTGGACAGACTAATATTGTTTTCCTTAGAAAATAGAGGATTGAGAAGGGACTTGATAGATATATATAAAATTATGAGAGACATAGATCGGGTAGACAGGAAGCAACATTTCCTCTTTGGAGGGATCAATGACCCCAGAGGAGATAGATTTAAGTTAAGGGGCAGAAGGTTCAGGGGAGATGTGAGGAAAACCCTTTTCACCCGGTGTTTGTGGGAATCTAGAATTCACTGATGCAGGGTGGTAGAGGTAGAAACCTTCACAACATTTTAGAAATGTTCAGATGTGCATTTGTGATGTTGAGGCCTACAAAGCTGTGGGCCAAGAGCTGGAAAATGAGATTAGAATAGTGAGGTGGTTGTTTTTGACTGGCGAATAAGCGATGGGCTGAAGGGTCTTTTTCTGTAATGGACTTCTCTCGTACTCTCTCACTGTCCATGTAGTAAACAGGAAGCAGGACTATGGTGTGGTATAAAGCAGAGAGGCAGTTAAAATAGAGCAGATATATTTTTCACTCATTGAACTTTCATATTGACACAGTTGGTTTCAGCTAAAATGTCACTGATCAAAATTAGTCGGGGTTCCATGGTGTATATACAAACCTCATGGTGTCATTTTACCTGCTGATATTTAAATTTACCACTTAAGAAATTGTCTATAATCTTCCTATGAGGCCTATCTGTGATTTTACCGCCTCTTTTCTCATTGTCTGTAATTTTAAACAGTCCTTTGTGAGAAAGGCATTATTCATATGTTTGAGGTAATGTGTTTGAAGGATTATGCAAAATAGTTCATTTCAAGATAATTTTTTTTAAAAAATCACTGAAAGGCGATTGTGGCACACTTTAAAAAATACATTTACTGGAAGTCACATGACTGAAACGAACTATTAAAATGCTAAACTGGAAGTCACATATCTGAGTTTATGGCTGTCAAGAGTTGTGATAAAGAGAGATGTAGCCATATCAGTTGCGGTATCCAGTGGCTTCAGCTGCTTCTTGATATTTCATGGAGTGAATTGGTTTGACTGAAGACTAATCCTGTGATGTTAGGCATCACAGGAGAAGGCTGAGATAGATAATCTTTTAACTTTTCTGGCTGAAGATGCATGTACGTACATCAGCTTTATCTTTTGCATTGATGCACACTCTCCCCTGGAGTCTTCCTTCCTCTGGAATGCATCTTTGGAAACATGGGCTAGTATTTTTACATTTTTAGAGTCACAAAGTGGCACTTCTGTTGTGACTTGCAGTGAGCTATCCCATGCAATCAATCATTTTTTTTCTAGTCTTATCATTAGCAAACATAATTTAACTTCAGTTAACAGAAAACAAAGTGACTGCCCAGTGGCCATACTTCCTCTGCTAATGTTTCCAGGCTGAAGTTTCTGGAGCTATAACTGACTTCACCCATTACAAACCAACGAGGAAGAGAGCAGTCTGTGGCTGACACTCCCCCATTCTTCAGCTCACATGCACACTGCTTGGGTGATGTGTGAAACCCATCAGAAGATGGTGCAAAGCTTTGATGCCGCCCAATCTGATCCGAGCTGTCTAGGCTGGAATGACAATCTTCTTCCCTGGTCACAAGTGAAATGTGTTCGCCTAACAGACTTGGACATAGTCACTCAGCAAGTCAGCACTTGAGCAGACATAATGCAGGAAATGGATAAATCATTTCCTCTTCTCTGTAATAGGAGTACCACCATCTTGTCCATGCAAAAGCACTCATAAGCCAAATCTCAGTTTAACTTTACTACTGGAGCTGGAGAATCAACATTGCGGGCAAGAGCCCTTCATCAGGAATGCGGCTTGTATGCGGAAGGGGTGAAAGATAAATGGGAGGGAGGAGGGGCTGGGGAGAAGGTAGCTGAGAGTACAATAGGTAGATGTAAGTGGGGTTGAAAGTGATAGGTCAGAGGAAGGTGGAGCAGATAGGTGAAAGGAAGATGGACAGGTAGGACAGTTCATAGGGACAGTGCTGAGGAAGGTTGAATAATGTGGGGGAGGGGAAATGAGGAAACTGGTGAAATCCACATTGATGCCATGGGGTTGAAGAGTCCTGAGGCAGAAAATGAGGTGTTCTTCCTCCAGGATTCGGGTGGTGAGGGTATGGCGAAGGAGGAGGCATGTCCTTGGTGGAGTGGGATGGGAAGTTGAAGTGTTCGGCCACTGGGTGGTGGGGTTGGTTGGTGTGGGTGTCCCGGAGATGTTCTTTGAAGTGCTCTACAAGTAGGTGTCCTGTCTCCCCAATGTATCTCTGCAGGTAGTGTCTGTTTGCAGTTGGCTCCATATACATCGCATCATCGCCATCTACAAATGGACCCCAACACCAGAGATATATTTCCATCCCCTTCCCTATCCGCTTTCCGTCAAGACCATTCCCTCTGCGACTCTCTTGTCAGGTCCACACCCCCCACCAACCCACCCTCTGCTCCCAGAACCTTCCCCTGCCACTGCAGGAATTGCAAAATCTGCGCCCACACATCCCGCCCTCACCAAAGGAGCTTTCCACATCCATTAGAGTTTCACCTGCACTTCCACACGTGATTTACTTTATCCGTTGCTCCCGAAGTGCTCTGCTCTACACTGGGGAGACAGGACGCCTACTTGCAGAGCACTTCAGAGAACATCTCTGGGACACCCGCACCAACCAACCCCACTGCCCCATGGCTGAACACTTCAATCCCCCTCCCACTCCACCAAGGACATGCAGGCCCTGGGTATACAGTGACTACAGTAGGAGACTAAGTACACACTCCTGGGGGGCTCCAGTGTTGAGTGTTAGTGAGGATGAAATATTGTCCCCAATCTTCACTGACTGTGGCCTGTGGGTAAGGAAACTGAGGATCCAGTTGCAGAGAGTGAGGCTTAGTACGAGAGCACTAAGCTTAGTAATCAGTCTCAAGGGGATAATAGTGTTGAAGGCTGAACTGTAGTCAATGAGTAGGATTCTTACAGAGCTGTTCTTAGTGGAGAAAGTGAGGACTGCAGATGCTGGAGATCAGAGCTGAAAATGTGTTGCTGGAAAAGCGCAGCAGGTCAGGCAGCATCCAAGGAACAGCAGAATCGACGTTTCGGGCATAAGCCCTTCTTCAAGAATGAGGAAAGTGTGTCCAGCAGGCTAAGATAAAAGGTAGGGAGGAGGGACTTGGGGGAGGGGCGTTGGAAATGCGATAGGTGGAAGGAGGTCAAGGTGAGGGTGATAGGCCGGAGTGGGGTGGGGGCGGAGAGGTCAGGAAGAAGATTGCAGGTTAGGAAGGCGGTGTTGAGTTCGAGAGATTTGACTGAGACAAGGTGGGGGGAGGGGAAATGAGGAAACTGGAGAAATCTGAGTTCATCCCTTGTGGTTGGAGGGTTCCGAGGCGGAAGATGAGGCGCTCTTCCTCCAACCGTCGTGTTGTTGTGGTCTGGCGATGGAGGAGTCCAAGGACCTGCATGTCCTTGGTGGAGTGGGAAGGGGAATTGAAGTGTTGAGCCACGGGGTGGGTTGGGTTGGTTGGTCCGGGTGTCCCAGAGGTGTTCTCTGAAACGTTCTGCAAGGAGGCGGCCTGTCTCCCCAATATAGAGGAGGCCACATCGGGTGCAACGGATGCAATAGATGATGTGTGTGGAGGTGCAGGTGAATTTGTGGCGGATATGGAAGTATCCCTTGGGGCCTTGGAGGGAGGTGAGGGGGGAGGTGTGGGCGCAAGTTTTGCATTTCTTGCAGTTGCAGGGGAAGGTGCCGGGAATGGAGGTTGGGTTGGTGGGGGGTGTGGACCTGACAAGGGAGTCACGGAGGGAGTGGTCTTTTCGGAACGCTGATAGGGGAGGGGAGGGAAATATATTCCTGGTGGTGGGGTCCGTTTGGAGGTGGCGGAAATGACGGCGGATGATACGCTGTACATGGAGGTTGGTGGGGTGGTAGGTGAGGACCAGTGGGGTTCTGTCCTGGTGGCGGTTGGAGGGGCGGGGCTCAAGGGCGGAGGAGCGGGAAGTGGAAGAGATGCGGTGGAGGGCATCGTCGACCATGTCTGGGGGGAAATTGCGGTCCTTGAAGAAGGAGGCCATCTGGGTTGTTTGGTTTTGGAACTGGTCCTCCTGGGAGCAGATGCGGCGGAGACGAAGGAATTGGGAATATGGCATTTTTACAGGGGGCAGGGTGGGAGGAGGTGTAGTCCAGGTAGCTGTGGGAGTCGGTCAGTTTATAGTAAATGTCCGTGTTGATTCGGTCGCCCGAGATAGAAATGGAAAGGTCTTGGAAGGGGAGGGAGGAGTCTGAGATGGTCCAGGTGAATTTGAGGTCGGGGTGGAAGGTGTTGGTAAAGTGGATGAACTGTTCAACCTCCTCGTGGGAGCACGAGGCAGCGCCGATACAGTCATTGATGTGGCGGAGGAAAAGGTGGGGGGTGGTGCCAGTGTAGCTGCGGAAGATGGACTGTTCCACGTATCCTACATATCCTAGATGGTGGAGGGAGGAGCACCTGAGGTCTGTTACTCTGAACCATGTAAGGTCTGGCTCTACCAGCAAGTCTCTGCGCATGCCACAAATAATATTGTCTTCTGGAAAGACAGGCAGGGAAACATTGGACAGGAATGCTGGGAGCATCACTAGATCAAGTGAAAGGTATGTGAGTGAAATATTCATTGCCTGTCTGCTGTGCTATCTGCAGCATGAAAGCACATCTCTCTATCTGTGTAAAGTGTGTTGGCTATCTTGGACAGTTAGGTCCAACAGAACACTCAGTGGTTGCCTGATCTGCACTTCGACCTAACCATGGCACTTCTGCATCAAGGACACGGTGAGAGGGGATTGAGGCACTTCTTATTTGTGATAGGGAAAGAGGATGAGGGTTGGTGGGTGGGGATTGGAAAATAGAATTGAGGCTGAAGTCAGGTCAACCTTATCAAATGGCAAATCTATTCTGAAAAATGTTTTCCCTGTTCCACATTATCAGAGGCAAATAACGAGAGAAGATTTACCAAGTAATATGGAAGTTAGTGGGTCATTATTTAAATTATTAACTTTTTTCTCACTCACAATTATGACAGGATGCTGACTATTGTTGCAGCAAGGCTAATATAGTATCATGGCAGTTGCCAAAAAGCTCTGCTTTGTCAGTCTTCTGGCAACAGAATAGTCCATCAGAAACATTTAAGCTATTTAAAAACACTCTTTCAGTTTCATAATCTATGAATGCCAAACATTCAGATTTTAATATGGGATGTGTGATATTTCATTTTTTTATTTTTATGTGAGATCCCAAAGGAAGTGTTGTACCTTTTATAAGGGTCTGAAATTCATTATACTTGATGAATCCTCGCTCTAGGTTAATTTTCAGAGGCAGCAATAAAGTGAAAAGGAACTTGTGAGTTTCGTAAAGTCCTCGCACTGAATACTTAAAAACTTCATAGGTCAAGTAGTCAATAATGCTTCGGATTCGCTTTGCAGCAACAGGTGACTTCTTAGATCTAGAGGAAAGAAAAAGCAGAATCTCTCGCACATTGAACAGAATTTAAGATTGCTTTTGCTTAAAATATAACAGATGCACTTATTGACAACAAGCTCACAAATAAGAAGCTAAACTTGAAGTTGAAATCTCCCACTTTAATGATTTAATACTGACTGGACTGAGTATAGTACTCTTATGACAAAAGATATGTTCCACATCTCAAGTATGACTGACTGAACGATACTGTTTCCACCATTTGGTTTTAACTGATTTGTAGCATTAGAATCATTGAAAATAGGAGCATGAGTAGGCCATTTGGCCCATTAAACCTGGTCCATTGTTCAATATAATCATCCAACTCCAACCTGTTCTGGTTTTGACACATACCCTTCGATCCCTTTAGCCACACGAAGCAAAAGTAACCTCTTCTTGAAAATATTCATTGCTGTGGTCTCAGCCACCCTCGGTGTCAGAGAACTCCACATGTTCACCACTCTCTGGGTGAAGAAATTTCTCCTTGCCTCAGTCCTAAAAGGCCTACACCATTTGCTTAGGTTCTGGAGATCTCGGTCATTGGAACATGTTGCCTCTGTTTACCTTGACTAGACCTGCTAGAAACTTCAATAAGATGCCTTCCCCCTTCGTTCTTCTAAACTCCAGGGAATATAGTCCTACCAATCCAGTTTCTCTTCGTACTGTCAGTCCTGCCATCCCAGGCATTAGCCTGCAATTATTGCACTCCCTCATAGTGGGCTTTAAGGTACTAATAAGAGAAGTTTGCATTTTCATTGTACCATTCATGATTTGTGGATGTCTCAAAATGCTTTTGAGCAAAATTTGTTCAGTTTTAATAGTGCAGAAACTTGCCAATAAATTTGCACACAACATTCCACAATAGTGCTGAACTTAATCTCTGGACAATTTGGATTAGTGATGTTTATCAAGGGATAAACATTGAACAGGACATGGAAGATTAATAAGATGGAATAAGAAAATACTGGAGAACCTCAGCAGGTCTGGCAACATTGGTGGAGAGAAACTGTGTTAATGCTTTGGGTCCAGTATGACTTCTTCAGTACTGAAGACTCACTCCCTAAACACTCACTGTTGATTCACTGCTCTTTCTCAGACACACTCTTTAAATTTATTCCACGATGGTCCTGCCCTTTTACAGTCTAACTATTTAAGCTGTCACTACTGTCTCCTTGCTCTCTTTCAGATCTGCTATGAGACCGTACATCATAGGATGTGAAGTAAGCCATTTCGCCCAGAGAATTGCTCCACCATTCAATGAAATCATAGCTAATCTGATAATATTCAATTCCACTCTCCTGCCTTTTCCATACAAGCCTTGGTTCCATTACTGATTAAAAATCTCTCCATCTCGGCCTTGAATATACTTAACAACACAGCCTCAAAAGCCCGCTGTGGCAAGAATTCCACAGATTCAATACCCTCTGAAGAAAGAAATTCCTCTTCAGCTTTGACTTCAGTCACCCCTTCTCACTTTATGCTCTCTAGTCCTAGAGAACAAGGGGATACAAACATTCTGCATCTGCCAAGTCCCCGAAGGATCTTATATGTTTCAATAATGTTCTCATTCTTCTAAACTCCAACGGGTACAGACCCAACCACCTCATAACACAGCTTGGCAATACCTGGGATCAGCCGAGTGAACCTTCAATGGACTGCTGCCAATGTCAGTTTCTCTTTCCTTAGATAAAGAGCCCAAAACTCTCCACAGTCTTCCGGCTGTGGCTTTGTATAGTTTGAGCAAAAAGTCTCTATTTTTGTACTTCATCGTCTTTGACGGAAATGTCAAAATTCCATTTGCATTCCCCTTCCTTGCTGAACTTGGAATACTTTGAGGAGAAAGTGAGGTCTGCAGATGCTGGAGATCAGAGCTGAAAATGTGTTGCTGGAAAAGCACAGCAGGTCAGGAAGCATCAAAGGAACAGGAGAATCGACGTTTTGGGCATAAGCCCTTCTTCAGGAATGACAATCGACGTTTTGGGCATAAGCCCTTCTTCAGGAAGGATAATCCTAGTTACTTGTCATTCATGGATGATGACTCTCAAAGGCCTCATGCTGCAGCTTTCTGCAGTCTTTCTCCATTTAAACAATAACCAGCAGTTACTGAAGACCATCTGAATTCTTGCTGCTGATTCTCTGTTTGCTGTCACATGCACCTCTAACATTCACCGCTGAGTTGCTGTTGCATCTCATTCTGATTTTTAAACTTTTGGCAATGAATTCCTGTATACTCTCAGAGTTAGTATGAAAGGCCTTACTGCGAACTTGCACTTTTCTTTCACGCTCACAAATAAAACTCTGGTGTAGAGATTCCTTATCAGATAGGCCTTTCACACACTTGATGCAGTCTCCATTCGCTCTCTCTGACTCACTCTTTGCACTCACACTGCTGTCTCCCAGCACCCTCTCAGGCTCGCCCTTTGCACTCACACTGCTGTCTCCCAGCACCCTCTCAGGCTCGCCCTTTGCATTCACACTGCTGTGTCCCTGCTCCCTCTCAGACTAAGCCTTTGCACTCACACTGCTGTCTCGCTGCTCCCTCTCAGACTAACCCTTTGCACTCGCAAAGCTGTCTCCCTGCTCCCTCTGAGGCTCAACCTTTCCACACACACTGCTGTCTCCCAGCTCCCTCTCAGACCCACCCTTCACACTCACACTGCTGTCTCCCTGCTCCCACTCAGGCTCACCCTTTGCACTCAAACTGCTGTCTCCCTGCTCCCTCTCAGGCTCACCGTTTGCACTCACACTGCTGTCTCCCCGATCCCACTCAGACTCAACCTTTGCACTCGCACTGCTGTCTCCCTGCTCCCTCTCACGCTCAACCTTTGCACTCACACTGCTGTCACCCAGCTCCCTCTCAGGCTCAACCTTTCCACACACTGCTGTCTCCCTGCTCCCTCCCAGAATGACACTTTGCACTCACACTGCTGTCTCCATGCTCCCTCTCAGCCTCAACCTTTGCACTCACACTGCTGTCTCCCTGATCCCACTCAGACTCAACCTTTGCACTCGTACTGCTATCTCCCTGCTCCCTCACAGGCTCACCCTTTCCACTCACACTGCTGTCTCCCTGCTCCCTCTCAGACTCACCCTTTGCACTCACACTGCTGTCTCCCTGCCCCCTCTCAGGCTCACCCTTTGCACTCACTCTGCTGTCTCCGTTTTCCCTCTTAGACTCACCCTTTCCACTCACACTGCTGTCTCCCTGCTCCCTCGCAGACTCACCGTTTGCACTCACACTGCTGTCTCCCTGCTCCCTCTCAGGCTCACCCTTTCCATTCACACTGCTGTCTCCTTGCTCCCACAGAGACTCACCCTTTGCACTCATGCTGCTGTCTCCCTGCTCCCTCTCAGGCTCAACCTTTCCATTCACACTGCTGTCACCCAGCTCCCTCTCAGGCTCAACCTTTCCACACACTGCTGTCTCCCTGCTCCCTCTCAGACTCACCCTTTGCACTCAAACTGCTGTCTCCCTGCTCCCTCTCAGACTCAACCTTTGCACTAACACTGCTGTCTCCCTGCTCCATCTCGGACTCACCCTTTGCACTCACACTGCTGTCTCCCTGCTCTGTCTCAGGCAAACCCTTTCCATTCACACTGCTATCTCCCTGCTCCAGCAGCAAGGAGGTGACATGAAAGGTCCTTAGTTGGTAGGATTAGGGAAAACCCTAAGGCTTTCTATAGGTATGTCAGGAATAAAAGAATGACTAGGGTAGGAATAGGTCCAGTCAAGAATAGTAGTGGGAAGTTGCGTGTGGAGGCTGAAGAGATTGGGGAGACACTGAATGAATACTTTTCGTCAGTATTCAATCAGGAACAGGACATTGTTGTCAATGTGAGTACTGAGTCACAATTAAGTAGAATGGATGGTTTTGAGGTATGTAGAGAAGAGGTGTTGGAAATTCTGGAAAGGGTGAAAATAGATAAGTCCCCTGGGCCTGATAGCATTTATCCTAGGATTCTCTGGGAAGCAAGGGAGGAGATTGCAGAACCATTGGCCTTGATTTTTATGTCCTCGTTGTCTACAGGAGTAGTGCCAGAAGATTGGAGGCTAGCAAATGTGGTTCCCTTGTTCAAGAAGGGGAGTAGGGATAACCCTAGTAACTATAGGCTGGTGAGTCTCACTTCTGTTGTGGGCAAAATCTTAGAGAGAATTGTAAGGGATAGGATTTATGAACATCTGGATAGGAATAATGTGATCAAGGATAGTCAGCATGGTTTTGTGAAGGGCAGGTCGTGCCTCACAAACCTTATTGAATTCTTTGAGAAGGTGACTAAGGAGGTGGACGAGGGGAAAGCAGTAGATGTGGTGTATATGGATTTTAGTAAGGTGTTTGATAAGGTTCCCCATGGTAGACTACTGCAAAAAATACGGAGGTATGGCATTGAGGGTGAGTTGGAGGTTTGGATTAAGGGTTGGCTGGCTGGAAGAAGACAGAGGGTAGTAGTTGATGGCAAAGGTTCATCTTGGAGTGCCGTCACTAGCGGTGTTCCGCAAGGATCTGTTTTGGGACCATTGCTGTTTGTCATTTTTATAAATGACCTGGAGGAGGGGTTAGAAGGTTGGGTGAGCAAGTTTGCGGATGATACGAAAGTCGGAGGAGTTGAAGACAGTGAGGAAGGATGTGGCAGGTTACAGCGGGATATAGATAAGCTGCAGAACTGGGCAGAAAGGTGGCAAATGGAGTTCAATGTAGCTAAGTGTGAGGTGATTCACTTTGGTAAGAGTAATAAAAAGATGGGGTACTGGGCTAACGGTCGGATACTTGGTAGTGTGGATGAGCAGAGGGATCTTGGTGTCCATGTACACAAATCTTTGAAAGTTGCCACCCAGGTAAATAGTGTGGTGAAGAAGGCATATGGCGTACTGGCTTTTATTGGTAGAGGAATTGAGTTCCGGAGTACTGAGGTCATGTTGCAGTTGTATAAGACTCTGGTGCGGCCACATCTGGAGTATTGTGTGCAGTTTTGGTCGCCATACTATAGGAAGGATGTGGAGGCACTGGAACGGGTGCAGAGGAGGTTTACCAGGATGTTGCCTGGTATGGTAGAAAGATCGTATGAGGAAAGGCTGAGGCACTTGGGGTTGTTTTCATTGGAGAAAAGAAGGTTTAGGGGTGACTTGATAGAGGTGTATAAGATGATTAGGGGTTTAGATAGGGTCGACAGTGAGAATCGTTTTCCTCGTATGGAGTCAGCTATTACAAGGGGGCAAAGCTTTAAATTAAGGGGGGGTAGGTATAGGACAGATGTTAGGGGTAGGTTCTTTACTCAGCGAGTCGTGAGTTCATGGAATGCCCTGCCAGGAGCAGTGGTGGACTCTCCCTCATTATGGGCATTTAAGCGGGCATTGGACAGGCATATGGAGGATAGTGGGCTAGTGTAGGTTAGGTGGGCTTGGATCGGCGCAACATCGAGGACCGAAGGGCCTGTACTGCGCTGTATTCTTCTATGTTCTATGTTCTATGTTCTATGCTCCCACACAGACCCACCCTTAGCACTCACACTGCTGTCTCCCTGCTCCCTCTCAAGCTCATCCTTTCCATTCACACTGCTGTCTCCTTGCTCCCACAGAGACTCACCCTTTACACTCATGCTGCTGTCTCCCTGCGCCCTCTCAGGCTCACCCTTTGCACTCGCACTGCTGTCTCCCTGCTCCCGCTCAGATTCACACTTAGCACACACACTGCTGTCTCCCTGCTCCCTCTCAGACTCACCGTTTGCACTCACGCTGCTGTCTCCGTGCTCCCTCTCAGACTCACACTGCTGACTCCTTCTCATGCTCACCCTTTACAATCACACAGCTGTGTCCCTGCTCCCTCTCAAGCTCAACCTTTCCACTCACACTGCTGTCTCCCTGCTCCCTCTCAGACTCACCCTTTGCACTCACACTGCTGTCTCACTGCTCCCTCTCAGGCTCATCCTTTGCACTCACACTGCAGACTCCTCGCTCCATCTCAGAGTCACCCTTTGCACTCGCACTGCTGTCTCACTACTCCTTTTCAAGCTCAACCTGTCCCCTCACACTGCTGTCTCCCTGCTCCCGCTCTGGCACACACTTTGCACTCACATTGCGGACTCCCTACTCCCTCTCAGGCTCACCCTTTGCACTCACGCCGTTGTCTCCCTGCTACCTCTCAGACTCACCCTTGGCACTCACACTGCTGTCTCACTGCTCCCTCTCGGACTCAACCTTTGCACTCACACTGCTGTCTCCATGCTCCCTCTCAGACTCACCTTTTGCACACACCCTGCTGACTCCCTACTCCCTCTCAGGCTCACCCTTTCTATTCACACTTCTGTCTCCCTGCTCCCACACAGACTCATCCTTTGCAATCATGCTCCCTCTCGGACTCAACCTTTGCATTCGCATTGCTGTCTCCCTGCTCCCTCTCATACTCACCCTTTGCACTGACACTGCTGTCTCCCTGCTCCCTCTCGTACTCACCCTTTGCACTGACACTGCTGTCTCCCTGCTCACTCTCAGGCTCACCATTTGCACTCACACTGTTGTCTCCCTGATCCCTCTCAGACTCACCCTTTGCACTCACACTGCTGTCTCCCTGCTCCCTCTCAGACTCACCCTTTGCACTCAAACTGCTGTCTCCCTGCTCCCTCTCAGGCTCACCCTTTGCACTCACACTGCTGTCTCCGTTTTCCCTCTCAGACTCACCCTTTCCACTCACACTGCTGTCTCCCTGCTCCCTCTCAGACTCACCGTTTGCACTCACACTGCTGTCTCCCTGCTCCCTCTCAGACTCACCGTTTGCACTCACACTGCTGTCTCCCTGCCCCTTCTCAGACTCACTGTTTGCACTCACACTGCTGTCTCCCTACTCCCTCTCAGAATCACCTTTTGCACTCACACTGCTGTCTCCTTGCTCCCACAGAGACTCACCCTTTGCACTCATGCTGCTATCTCCCTGCTCCCTCTCAGGCTCACCCTTTCCATTCACACTGCTGTCTCCTTGCTCCCACAGAGACTCACCCTTTGCACTCACACTGCTGTCTCCCTGCTCCCTCTCAGACTCACCCTTAGCACTCAAACTGCTGTCTCCCTGCTCCCTCTCAGAATCAACCTTTGCACTCACACTGCTGTCTCCCTGCTCCATCTCGGACTCACCCTTTGCACTCACACTGCTGTCTCCCTGCTCTGTCTCAGGCAAACCCTTTCCATTCACACTGCTATCTCCCTGCTCCCACACAGACCCACCCTTTGCACTCGCACTGCTGTCTCCCTGCTCCCTCTCAGATTCACACTTAGCACTCACACTGCTGTCTCCCTGCTCCCTCTCAGACTCACCGTTTGCACTCACAATGCTGTCTCCCTGCTCCCTGTCAGGCTCACCCTTTGCACTCACGCTGCTGTCTCCGTGCTCCCTCTCAGACTCACACTGCTGACTTCTTCTCATGCTCACCCTTTACACTCACACAGCTGTGTCCCTGCTCCCTCTCAAGCTCAACCTTTCCACTCGCACTGCTGTCTCCCTGCTCCCTCTCAGACTCACCCTTTGCACTCACACTGCTGTCTTCCTGCTCCCTCTCAGACTCACCCTTTGCACTCACACTGCTGTCTTCCTGCACCCTCTCAGACTCACCGTTTGCACTCACACTGATGTCTCCCTGCTCTCTCAAAGACTCATCCTTTGCACTCACACTGCTGTCTCCCTGCTCCCTCTCATGCTCACATTTTGCACTCACACTGCTGTCTACCCGCTCCCTCTCACACTCACCCTTTGCACTCACTGTTGTCTCCCTGCTTTCTCTCAGACTCACCCTTTGCACACGCACTGCTTTCTCCCTGCTCCCTCTCAGACTCACTCTTTGCCCTCGCACTGCTGTCGCCATTCTCCCTCTCAGGCTCACCATTTGCACTCACACTGCTGTCTCCCTGCTCCCTCTCAGACTCACCCTTTGCACTCACACTGCTGTCTCCCTGCTCCCTCTCAGACTCACCCTTTGCACTCACACTGCTGTCTCCATGCTCCCTCTCAGACTCACCTTTTGCACACACCCTGCTGACTCCCTACTCCCTCTCAGGCTCACCCTTTCCATTCACAGTTCTGTCTCCCTGCTCCCACACAGACTCACCCTTTGCACTAATGCTCCCTCTCGGACTCAACCTTTGCATTCGCATTGCTGTCTCTCTGCTCCCTCTCGTACTCACCCTTTGTACTGACACTGCTGTCTCACTGCTCACTCTCAGGCTCACCATTTGCACTCACACTGTTGTCTCCCTGCTCCCTCTCAGACTCACCCTTTCCACTCACACTGCTGTCTCCCTGCTCCCTCTCAGGCTCACCATTTGCACTCACACAGCTGTCTCCCTGCTCCATCTCAGAATCACCTTTTGCACTCAAACTGCTGTCTCCCTGCTCCCTCTCAGGCTCACCCTTTGCACTCACACTGCTGTCTCACTGCTCCCTCTCGGACTCAACCTTTGCACTCACACTGCTGTCTCCGTTTTCCCTCTCAGACTCACCCTTTCCACTCACACTGCTGTCTCCATGCTCCCTCTCAGACTCACCCTTTGCACTCACACTGCTGTCACCCTGCCACCTCTCAGGCTCACCCTTTCCATTCACACTGCTGTCTCCTTGCTCCCTCTCAGACTCACCGTTTGCACTCACACTGCTGTCTCCCTGCTCCCTCTCAGACTCACCGTTTGCACTCACACTGCTGTCTCCCTGCCCCTTCTCAGACTCACTGTTTGCACTCACACTGCTGTCTCCCTACTCCCTCTCAGAATCACCTTTTGCACTCACACTGCTGTCTCCTTGCTCCCACAGAGACTCACCCTTTGCACTCATGCTGCTATCTCCCTGCTCCCTCTCAGGCTCACCCTTTCCATTCACACTGCTGTCTCCTTGCTCCCACAGAGACTCACCCTTTGCACTCACACTGCTGTCTCCCTGCTCCCTCTCAGACTCACCCTTAGCACTCAAACTGCTGTCTCCCTGCTCCCTCTCAGAATCAACCTTTGCACTCACACTGCTGTCTCCCTGCTCCATCTCGGACTCACCCTTTGCACTCACACTGCTGTCTCCCTGCTCTGTCTCAGGCAAACCCTTTCCATTCACACTGCTATCTCCCTGCTCCCACACAGACCCACCCTTTGCACTCGCACTGCTGTCTCCCTGCTCCCTCTCAGATTCACACTTAGCACTCACACTGCTGTCTCCCTGCTCCCTCTCAGACTCACCGTTTGCACTCACAATGCTGTCTCCCTGCTCCCTGTCAGGCTCACCCTTTGCACTCACGCTG
Organism: Chiloscyllium plagiosum; assembly: GCF_037043375.1. Taxonomy (NCBI): domain Eukaryota; kingdom Metazoa; phylum Chordata; class Chondrichthyes; order Orectolobiformes; family Hemiscylliidae; genus Chiloscyllium; species Chiloscyllium plagiosum. The sequence goes on from NW_028270141.1 coordinate 154,310,417, forward strand.
CTGTCTCCGTGCTCCCTCTCAGACTCACACTGCTGACTTCTTCTCATGCTCACCCTTTACACTCACACAGCTGTGTCCCTGCTCCCTCTCAAGCTCAACCTTTCCACTCGCACTGCTGTCTCCCTGCTCCCTCTCAGACTCACCCTTTGCACTCACACTGCTGTCTTCCTGCTCCCTCTCAGACTCACCCTTTGCACTCACACTGCTGTCTTCCTGCACCCTCTCAGACTCACCGTTTGCACTCACACTGATGTCTCCCTGCTCTCTCAAAGACTCATCCTTTGCACTCACACTGCTGTCTCCCTGCTCCCTCTCATGCTCACATTTTGCACTCACACTGCTGTCTACCCGCTCCCTCTCACACTCACCCTTTGCACTCACTGTTGTCTCCCTGCTTTCTCTCAGACTCACCCTTTGCACACGCACTGCTTTCTCCCTGCTCCCTCTCAGACTCACTCTTTGCCCTCGCACTGCTGTCGCCATTCTCCCTCTCAGGCTCACCATTTGCACTCACACTGCTGTCTCCCTGCTCCCTCTCAGACTCACCCTTTGCACTCACACTGCTGTCTCCCTGCTCCCTCTCAGACTCACCCTTTGCACTCACACTGCTGTCTCCATGCTCCCTCTCAGACTCACCTTTTGCACACACCCTGCTGACTCCCTACTCCCTCTCAGGCTCACCCTTTCCATTCACAGTTCTGTCTCCCTGCTCCCACACAGACTCACCCTTTGCACTAATGCTCCCTCTCGGACTCAACCTTTGCATTCGCATTGCTGTCTCTCTGCTCCCTCTCGTACTCACCCTTTGTACTGACACTGCTGTCTCACTGCTCACTCTCAGGCTCACCATTTGCACTCACACTGTTGTCTCCCTGCTCCCTCTCAGACTCACCCTTTCCACTCACACTGCTGTCTCCCTGCTCCCTCTCAGGCTCACCATTTGCACTCACACAGCTGTCTCCCTGCTCCATCTCAGAATCACCTTTTGCACTCAAACTGCTGTCTCCCTGCTCCCTCTCAGGCTCACCCTTTGCACTCACACTGCTGTCTCACTGCTCCCTCTCGGACTCAACCTTTGCACTCACACTGCTGTCTCCGTTTTCCCTCTCAGACTCACCCTTTCCACTCACACTGCTGTCTCCATGCTCCCTCTCAGACTCACCCTTTGCACTCACACTGCTGTCACCCTGCCACCTCTCAGGCTCACCCTTTCCATTCACACTGCTGTCTCCTTGCTCCCACAGAGACTCACCCTTTGCACTCATGCTGCTGTCTCCCTGCTCCCTCTCAGGCTCAACCTTTGCACTCACACTGCTGTCACCCAGCTCCCTCTCAGGCTCAACCTTTCCACACACTGCTGTCTCCCTGCTCCCTCTCAGACTCACCCTTTGCACTCACACTGCTGACTCCCTGCTCTGTCTCAGGCAAATCCTTTCCATTCACACTGCTATCTCCCTGCTCCCAAACAGACCCACCCTTTGCACTCACACTGCTGTCTCCCTGCTCCCTCTCAGACTGATGCTTAGCACTCACACTGCTGTCTCCCTGCTCCCTCTCAGGCTCACCCTTTCCATTCACACTGCTGTCTCCTTGCTCCCACAGAGACTCACCCTTTGCACTCACACTGCTGTCTCCCTGCTCCCTCTCAGACTCACCGTTTGCACTCACACTGCTGTCTCCCTGCTCCCTGTCAGGCTCACCCTTTGCACTCACGCTGCTGTCTCCGTGCTCCCTCTCAGACTCACACTGCTGACTCCTTCTCATGCTCACCCTTTACACTCACACAGCTGTGTCCCTGCTCCCTCTCAAGCTCAACCTTTCGAACTCACACTGCTGTCTCCCTGCTCCCTCTCAGACTCACCCTTTGCACTCACACTGCTGTCTCCCTGCTCCCTCTCAGACTCTCCCTTTGCACTCACACTGCTGTCTCCCTGCTCCCTCTCAGACTCACCCTTTGCACTCACACTGCTGTCTCCCTGATCCCTCTCAGACTCACCCTTTGCACTCACACTGCTGTCTCCCTGATCCCTCTCGTACTCACCCTTTGCACTCACATTGCTGTCTCCCTGCTCCCTCTCAGGCTCATCATTTGCACTCACACTGCTGTCTCCCTGCTCCCGCTCTGGCACACCCTTTGCACTCACATTGCGGACTCCCTACCCCCTCTCAGGCTCACCCTTTGCACTCACACCGTTGTCTCCCTGCTATCTCTCAGACTCACCCTTTGCACTCACACTGCTGTCTCCCTGCTCCCTCTCAGGCTCACCGTTTGCACTCACACTGCTGTCTCTCTGCTCCCTCTCGGACTCAACCTTTGCACTCACACTGCTGTCTCCATGCTCCCTCTCAGACGCACCTTTTGCACACACACTGCTGACTCCCTGCTCCCTCTCAGGCTCACTCTTTCCATTCACACTGCTGTCTCTCTGCTCCCTGTCAGGGTCACCCTTTGCACTCACACTGCTGACTCCCTGCTCCCTCTCAGGCTCACTCTTTCCATTCACACTGCTGTCTCCCTGCTCCCTCTCAGACTCACCCTTTGCAATCACACTGCTGTCTCCATGCTCCCTCTCAGACACACCTTTTGCACACACACTGCTGTCTCCCTGCGCCCTCTCAGACTCACCCTTTCCACTCACACTGCTGTCTCCCTGCTCCCTGTCAGGGTCACCCTTTGCATTCACACTGCTGTCTCCCTGCGCCCTGTCAGACTCACACTGCTCACTCCCTACTCCCTCTCAGGCTCACCCTTTGCACTCACGCTGCTGTCTCCCTGCTCCCTCTCTGGCTCACCCTTTGCACTCACAGTGCTGCCTCCCTGCACCCTCTCAGACTCACGCTGAACACTCACAATGCCATTTCCCTGCGCCCTTTCAGACTCACCCTTTCCACTCACACTGCTGTCTCCCTGCTCCCTGTCAGGGTCACCCTTGGCACTCACACTGCTGTCTCCCTGCGCCCTCTCAGACTCACACTGCTCACTTCCTACTCCCTCTCAGGCTCACCCTTTGCACTCACACTGCTGACTCCCCGCTCCCTCTCAGAGTCACCCTTTGCGCTCGCACTGCTGTCTCCATCTCCCTCTTAGGATCACCCTCTGCACTCACACTGCTGTCTCCCTGCTACCTCTTAGACTCACTACTTCCACTCACACTGCTGACCCCCAGCTCCCTCTCAGACTCAGCCTTTGCACTCACACTGCTGTCTACCTGCTCCCTCTCAGGCTCACATTTTGCACTCACACTGCTGTCTCCCTGCTCCCTCTCAGACTCACCCTTTGCACTCACTGTTGTCTCCCTGCTCCCTCAGTCTCTTCCTTTGCACTCACACTGCTGTCTCCCTGCTCCCTCTCACACTCACCCTTTGCACTCACACTGCTGTCTCCGTGCTTTCTCTCACACTCACCCTTTGCACTCACACTGCTGTCTCCCTGCTTTCTCTCAGACTCACTCTTTGCCCTCGCACTGCTGTCGCCATTCTCCCTCTCAGACTCACGCTTAGCACTCACAATGCTGTCTCCCTGCTCCCTCTCAGGCTCACCCTTTGTACTCACACTGCTGCCTTCCTGCTCCCTCTCAGTCTCACCGTTTGCACTCACACTGATGTCTCCCTGCTCTCTCAAAGTCTCATCCTTTGCACTCACACTGCTGTCTCACTGCACCCTCTCATGCTCACATTTTGCACTCACACTGCTGTCTTCCTGCACCCTCTCAGACTCACCGTTTGCACTCACACTGCTGTCTCCCTGCTCCCTCTCATGCTCCCATTTTGCACTCACACTGCTGTCTACCTGCTCCCTCTCACACTCACCCTTTGCACTCACTGTTGTCTCCCTGCTTTCTCTCAGACTCACCCTTTGCACACGCACTGCTTTCTCCCTGCTCCCTCTCAGACTCACTCTTTGCCCTCGCACTGCTGTTGCCATTCTCCCTCTCAGGCTCACCGTTTGCACTCACACTGCTGTCTCCGTGCTCCCTCTCAGACTCACACTGCTGACTCCTTCTCATGCTCACCCTTTACAATCACACAGCTGTGTCCCTGCTCCCTCTCAAGCTCAACCTTTCCACTCACACTGCTGTCTCCCTGCTCCCTCTCAGACTCACCCTTTGCACTCACACTGCTGTCTCACTGCTCCCTCTCAGGCTCATCCTTTGCACTCACACTGCAGACTCCTCGCTCCATCTCAGAGTCACCCTTTGCACTCGCACTGCTGTCTCACTACTCCTTTTCAAGCTCAACCTGTCCCCTCACACTGCTGTCTCCCTGCTCCCGCTCTGGCACACACTTTGCACTCACATTGCGGACTCCCTACTCCCTCTCAGGCTCACCCTTTGCACTCACGCCGTTGTCTCCCTGCTACCTCTCAGACTCACCCTTGGCACTCACACTGCTGTCTCACTGCTCCCTCTCGGACTCAACCTTTGCACTCACACTGCTGTCTCCATGCTCCCTCTCAGACTCACCTTTTGCACACACCCTGCTGACTCCCTACTCCCTCTCAGGCTCACCCTTTCCATTCACACTTCTGTCTCCCTGCTCCCACACAGACTCATCCTTTGCAATCATGCTCCCTCTCGGACTCAAACTTTGCATTCGCATTGCTGTCTCCCTGCTCCCTCTCATACTCACCCTTTGCACTGACACTGCTGTCTCCCTGCTCCCTCTCGTACTCACCCTTTGCACTGACACTGCTGTCTCCCTGCTCACTCTCAGGCTCACCATTTGCACTCACACTGTTGTCTCCCTGATCCCTCTCAGACTCACCCTTTGCACTCACACTGCTGTCTCCCTGCTCCCTCTCAGACTCACCCTTTGCACTCAAACTGCTGTCTCCCTGCTCCCTCTCAGGCTCACCCTTTGCACTCACACTGCTGTCTCCGTTTTCCCTCTCAGACTCACCCTTTCCACTCACACTGCTGTCTCCCTGCTCCCTCTCAGACTCACCGTTTGCACTCACACTGCTGTCTCCCTGCTCCCTCTCAGACTCACCGTTTGCACTCACACTGCTGTCTCCCTGCCCCTTCTCAGACTCACTGTTTGCACTCACACTGCTGTCTCCCTACTCCCTCTCAGAATCACCTTTTGCACTCACACTGCTGTCTCCTTGCTCCCACAGAGACTCACCCTTTGCACTCATGCTGCTATCTCCCTGCTCCCTCTCAGGCTCACCCTTTCCATTCACACTGCTGTCTCCTTGCTCCCACAGAGACTCACCCTTTGCACTCACACTGCTGTCTCCCTGCTCCCTCTCAGACTCACCCTTAGCACTCAAACTGCTGTCTCCCTGCTCCCTCTCAGAATCAACCTTTGCACTCACACTGCTGTCTCCCTGCTCCATCTCGGACTCACCCTTTGCACTCACACTGCTGTCTCCCTGCTCTGTCTCAGGCAAACCCTTTCCATTCACACTGCTATCTCCCTGCTCCCACACAGACCCACCCTTTGCACTCGCACTGCTGTCTCCCTGCTCCCTCTCAGATTCACACTTAGCACTCAAACTGCTGTCTCCCTGCTCCCTCTCAGAATCAACCTTTGCACTCACACTGCTGTCTCCCTGCTCCCTCTCAGACTCACCGTTTGCACTCACAATGCTGTCTCCCTGCTCCCTGTCAGGCTCACCCTTTGCACTCACGCTGCTGTCTCCGTGCTCCCTCTCAGACTCACACTGCTGACTTCTTCTCATGCTCACCCTTTACACTCACACAGCTGTGTCCCTGCTCCCTCTCAAGCTCAACCTTTCCACTCGCACTGCTGTCTCCCTGCTCCCTCTCAGACTCACCCTTTGCACTCACACTGCTGTCTTCCTGCTCCCTCTCAGACTCACCCTTTGCACTCACACTGCTGTCTTCCTGCACCCTCTCAGACTCACCGTTTGCACTCACACTGATGTCTCCCTGCTCTCTCAAAGACTCATCCTTTGCACTCACACTGCTGTCTCCCTGCTCCCTCTCATGCTCACATTTTGCACTCACACTGCTGTCTACCCGCTCCCTCTCACACTCAACCTTTGCACTCACTGTTGTCTCCCTGCTTTCTCTCAGACTCACCCTTTGCACACGCACTGCTTTCTCCCTGCTCCCTCTCAGACTCACTCTTTGCCCTCGCACTGCTGTCGCCATTCTCCCTCTCAGGCTCACCATTTGCACTCACACTGCTGTCTCCCTGCTCCCTCTCAGACTCACCCTTTGCACTCACACTGCTGTCTCCCTGCTCCCTCTCAGACTCACCCTTTGCACTCACACTGCTGTCTCCATGCTCCCTCTCAGACTCACCTTTTGCACACACCCTGCTGACTCCCTACTCCCTCTCAGGCTCACCCTTTCCATTCACAGTTCTGTCTCCCTGCTCCCACACAGACTCACCCTTTGCACTAATGCTCCCTCTCGGACTCAACCTTTGCATTCGCATTGCTGTCTCTCTGCTCCCTCTCGTACTCACCCTTTGTACTGACACTGCTGTCTCACTGCTCACTCTCAGGCTCACCATTTGCACTCACACTGTTGTCTCCCTGCTCCCTCTCAGACTCACCCTTTCCACTCACACTGCTGTCTCCCTGCTCCCTCTCAGGCTCACCATTTGCACTCACACAGCTGTCTCCCTGCTCCATCTCAGAATCACCTTTTGCACTCAAACTGCTGTCTCCCTGCTCCCTCTCAGGCTCACCCTTTGCACTCACACTGCTGTCTCACTGCTCCCTCTCGGACTCAACCTTTGCACTCACACTGCTGTCTCCGTTTTCCCTCTCAGACTCACCCTTTCCACTCACACTGCTGTCTCCATGCTCCCTCTCAGACTCACCCTTTGCACTCACACTGCTGTCACCCTGCCACCTCTCAGGCTCACCCTTTCCATTCACACTGCTGTCTCCTTGCTCCCACAGAGACTCACCCTTTGCACTCATGCTGCTGTCTCCCTGCTCCCTCTCAGGCTCAACCTTTGCACTCACACTGCTGTCACCCAGCTCCCTCTCAGGCTCAACCTTTCCACACACTGCTGTCTCCCTGCTCCCTCTCAGACTCACCCTTTGCACTCACACTGCTGACTCCCTGCTCTGTCTCAGGCAAATCCTTTCCATTCACACTGCTATCTCCCTGCTCCCAAACAGACCCACCCTTTGCACTCACACTGCTGTCTCCCTGCTCCCTCTCAGACTGATGCTTAGCACTCACACTGCTGTCTCCCTGCTCCCTCTCAGGCTCACCCTTTCCATTCACACTGCTGTCTCCTTGCTCCCACAGAGACTCACCCTTTGCACTCACACTGCTGTCTCCCTGCTCCCTCTCAGACTCACCGTTTGCACTCACACTGCTGTCTCCCTGCTCCCTGTCAGGCTCACCCTTTGCACTCACGCTGCTGTCTCCGTGCTCCCTCTCAGACTCACACTGCTGACTCCTTCTCATGCTCACCCTTTACACTCACACAGCTGTGTCCCTGCTCCCTCTCAAGCTCAACCTTTCGAACTCACACTGCTGTCTCCCTGCTCCCTCTCAGACTCACCCTTTGCACTCACACTGCTGTCTCCCTGCTCCCTCTCAGACTCTCCCTTTGCACTCACACTGCTGTCTCCCTGCTCCCTCTCAGACTCACCCTTTGCACTCACACTGCTGTCTCCCTGATCCCTCTCAGACTCACCCTTTGCACTCACACTGCTGTCTCCCTGATCCCTCTCGTACTCACCCTTTGCACTCACATTGCTGTCTCCCTGCTCCCTCTCAGGCTCATCATTTGCACTCACACTGCTGTCTCCCTGCTCCCGCTCTGGCACACCCTTTGCACTCACATTGCGGACTCCCTACCCTCTCTCAGGCTCACCCTTTGCACTCACACCGTTGTCTCCCTGCTATCTCTCAGACTCACCCTTTGCACTCACACTGCTGTCTCCCTGCTCCCTCTCAGGCTCACCGTTTGCACTCACACTGCTGTCTCTCTGCTCCCTCTCGGACTCAACCTTTGCACTCACACTGCTGTCTCCATGCTCCCTCTCAGACGCACCTTTTGCACACACACTGCTGACTCCCTGCTCCCTCTCAGGCTCACTCTTTCCATTCACACTGCTGTCTCTCTGCTCCCTGTCAGGGTCACCCTTTGCACTCACACTGCTGACTCCCTGCTCCCTCTCAGGCTCACTCTTTCCATTCACACTGCTGTCTCCCTGCTCCCTCTCAGACTCACCCTTTGCAATCACACTGCTGTCTCCATGCTCCCTCTCAGACACACCTTTTGCACACACACTGCTGTCTCCCTGCGCCCTCTCAGACTCACCCTTTCCACTCACACTGCTGTCTCCCTGCTCCCTGTCAGGGTCACCCTTTGCATTCACACTGCTGTCTCCCTGCGCCCTGTCAGACTCACACTGCTCACTCCCTACTCCCTCTCAGGCTCACCCTTTGCACTCACGCTGCTGTCTCCCTGCTCCCTCTCTGGCTCACCCTTTGCACTCACAGTGCTGCCTCCCTGCACCCTCTCAGACTCACGCTGAACACTCACAATGCCATTTCCCTGCGCCCTTTCAGACTCACCCTTTCCACTCACACTGCTGTCTCCCTGCTCCCTGTCAGGGTCACCCTTTGCACTCACACTGCTGTCTCCCTGCGCCCTCTCAGACTCACACTGCTCACTTCCTACTCCCTCTCAGGCTCACCCTTTGCACTCACACTGCTGACTCCCCGCTCCCTCTCAGAGTCACCCTTTGCGCTCGCACTGCTGTCTCCATCTCCCTCTTAGGATCACCCTCTGCACTCACACTGCTGTCTCCCTGCTACCTCTTAGACTCACTACTTCCACTCACACTGCTGACCCCCAGCTCCCTCTCAGACTCAGCCTTTGCACTCACACTGCTGTCTACCTGCTCCCTCTCAGGCTCACATTTTGCACTCACACTGCTGTCTCCCTGCTCCCTCTCAGACTCACCCTTTGCACTCACTGTTGTCTCCCTGCTCCCTCAGTCTCTTCCTTTGCACTCACACTGCTGTCTCCCTGCTTTCTCTCAGACTCACCCTTTGCACTCACACTGCTTTCTCTCTGCTCCCTCACAGACTCACTCTTTGCCCTCGCACTGCTGTCGCCATTCTCCCTCTCAGACTCACGCTTAGCACTCACAATGCTGTCTCCCTGCTCCCTCTCAGGCTCACCCTTTGTACTCACACTGCTGTCTTCCTGCTCCCTCTCAGTCTCACCGTTTGCACTCACACTGATGTCTCCCTGCTCTCTCAAAGTCTCATCCTTTGCACTCACACTGCTGTCTCACTGCACCCTCTCATGCTCACATTTTGCACTCACACTGCTGTCTTCCTGCACCCTCTCAGACTCACCGTTTGCACTCACACTGCTGTCTCCCTGCTCCCTCTCATGCTCACATTTTGCACTCACACTGCTGTCTACCTGCTCCCTCTCACACTCATCCTTTGCACTCACTGTTGTCTCCCTGCTTTCTCTCAGACTCACCCTTTGCACACGCACTGCTTTCTCCCTGCTCCCTCTCAGACTCACTCTTTGCCCTCGCACTGCTGTTGCCATTCTCCCTCTCAGGCTCACCGTTTGCACTCACACTGCTGTCTCCCTGCTGCCTTTCAGACTCACGCTTAGCACTCACACTGCTGTCTCCCTGCTCCCGCTCAGGCTCACCCTTAGCACTCACAGTGCTGCCTCCCTGCTCCCTCTCAGACTCACGCTGAGCACTCACAATGCCGTTTCCCTGCTCCCGCTCAGGCTCACCCTTTCCACTCACACTGCTGTCTCCCTGCTTCCTCTCAGACTCACACTGCTGTCTCCCTGCTCCCTCTCAGGCTCACCCTTTGCACTCACGCTGCTGTCTCCCTGCTGCCTCTCAGACTCACCATTTGCACTCCCAATGCTGTCTCCCTGCTCCGTCTCTGGCTCACCCTTTGCACTCACGCTGCTGTCTCCCTGCTCCCTCTCAGGCTCACCCTTTGCACTCACACTGCTGTCTCCCTGCTCCTTCTCAGACTCACCCTTTGCACTCACACTGCTGTCTCCCTGCTCCCTCTCAGACTCACCCTTTGCACTCACACTGCAGTCTCAATGCTCCCTCTCAGACTCACCCTTTGCACTCACACTGCAGTCTCAATGCTCCCTCTCAGGCTCACCCTTTGCACTCACACTGCTGACTCCCCGCTCCATCTCAGAGTCACCCTTTGCGCTCGCACTGCTGTCTCCCTACTCACTCTCAAGCTCAACCTTTCCACTCACACTGCTGTCTCCCTGCTCCCTCTTAGGATCACCCTCTGCACTCACACTGCTGCCTTCCTGCTACCTCTTAGACTCACCATTTCCACTCACACTGCTGACCCCCAGCTCCCTCTCAGACTCAGCCTTTGCACTCATTGTTGTCTCCCTGCTCCCTCAGTCTCATCCTTTGCACTCAAACTGCTGTCTCCCTCCTCCCTCTTAGACTCACCCTTTGCACTCACACTGCTGTCTCCCTGCTTTCTCTCAGACACACCCTTTGCACTCACACTGCTTTCTCTCTGCTCCCTCACAGACTCACTCTTTGCCCTCGCACTGCTGTCGCCATTCTCCCTCTCAGACTCACGCTTAGCACTCACACTGCTGTCTTCCTGCGCCCTCTCAGACTCACGCTTAGCACTCACAATGCTGTCTCCCTGCTCCCTCTCAGGCTCACCGTTTGCACTCACACTGCTGTCTTCCTGCTCGCTCTCAGACTCACCGTTTGCACTGACACTGATGTCTCCCTGCTCTTCAAAGACTCATCCTTTGCACTCACACTGCTGTCTCCTTGCTCCCTCACTGGCTCACATTTTGCACTCACACTGCTGTCTACCTGCTCCCTCTCAGACTCACCATTTGCACTCACACTGCAGTCTCCCTGCTCCCTCTCAGACTCACCCTTTGCACTCACACTGCAATCTCCCTGCTCCCTCTCAGACTCACCCTTTGCACTCACACTGCAGTCTCCCTGCTCCCTCTCAGGCTGACTCTTTGCACTCACATTGCTGACTCCCCGCTCCATCTCAGAGTCACCCTTTGCGCTCGCACTGCTGTCTCCCTACTCCCTCTGAAGCTCACCCTTTGCACTCACACTGCTGTCTCCCTGCTCCCTCTCAGACTCACCCTTTCCACTCACAATGCTGTCTCCCGGCTCCCTCTTAGGATCACCCTCTGCACTCACACTGCTGTCTTCCTGCTACCTCTTAGACTCACCATTTCCACTCACACTGCTGACCCCCAGCTCCCTCTCAGACTCAGCCTTTGCACTCATTGTTGTCTCCCGGCTCCCTCAGTCTCATCCTTTGCACTCACACTGCTGTCTCCCTGCTTTCTCTCAGATTCACCCTTTGCACTCACACTGCTGTCTCCCTGCTTTCTCTCAGACTCACCCTTTGCACTCACACTGCTTTCTCTCTGCTCCCTCACAGACTCACTCTTTGCCCTCGCACTGCTGTCGCCATTCTCCCTCTCAGACTCACGCTTAGCACTCACACTGCTGTCTCCCTGCTCCCTCTCAGGCTCACCCTTTGCACTCACACTGCTGTTTTCCTGCTCCTTCTCAGACTCACCGTTTGCACTCACACTGATGTCTCCCTGCTCTCTCAAAGACTCATCCTTTGCACTCACACTGCTGTCTCCCTGCGCCCTCTCAGACTCACCCTTAGCACTCACAGTGCTGCCTCCCTGCTCCCTCTCAGACTCACGCTGAGCACTCACAATGCCGTTCCCCTGCTCCTGCTCAGGCTCACCCTTTCCACTCACACTGCTGTCTCCCTGCTCCCTCTCAGACTCACACTGCTGACTCCCTACTCCCTCTCAGGCTCACCCTTTGCACACACGCTGCTGTCTCCCTGCTGCCTCTCAGACTCACACTGCTGTCTCCCTGCTCCCTCTCAGGCTCACCCTTTGCACTCACGCTGCTGTCTCCCTGCTGCCTCTCAGACTCGCCATTTGCACTCCCAATGCTGTCTCCCTGCTCCGTCTCTGGCTCACACTTTGCACTCACGCTGCTGTCTCCCTGCTCCCTCTCAGGCTCACCCTTTGCACTCACGCTGCTGTCTCTCAGACTCACCATTTGCACTCCCAATGCTGTCTCCCTGCTCCCCCTCAGACTCACCATTTGCACTCACACTGCAGTCTCCCTGCTCCCTCTCAGACTCACCCTTTGCACTCACACTGCTTTCTCTCTGCTCCCTCACAGACTCACTCTTTGCCCTCGCATTGCTGTCGCCATTCTCCCTCTCAGACTCACGCTTAGCACTCACACTGCTGTCTCCCTGCTCGCTCTCAGGCTCACCCTTTGCACTCACACTGCTGTCTTCCTGCTCCCTCTCAGACTCACCGTTTGCACTCACACTGATGTCTCCCTGCTCTCTCACAGACTCATCCTTTGCACTCACACTGCTGTCTCCCTGCGCCCTCTCAGACTCACCCTTTGCACTCACAATGCTGTCTCCCTGCTCCCTCTCAGGCTCAGCCTTTGCACTCACACTGCTGTCTTCCTGCTCCCTCTCAGACTCACCGTTTGCACTCACACTGATGTCTCCCTGCTCTCTCAAAGACTCATCCTTTGCACTCAAACTGCTGTCTCCCTGCTCCCTCTCATGCTCACATTTTGCACTCACACTGCTGTCTACCTGCTCCCTCTCATGCTCACATTTTGCACTCACACTGCTGTCTTCCGGCTCCCTCTCAGACTCACCGTTTGCACTCACACTGATGTCTCCCTGCTCTCTCAAAGACTCATCCTTTGCACTCACACTGCTGTCTCCCTGCTCCCTCTCATGCTCACATTTTGCCCTCACACTGCTGTCTACCTGCTCCCTCTCACACTCACCCTTTGCACTCACTGTTGTCTCCCTGCTTTCTCTCAGACTCACCCTTTGCACACGCACTGCTTTCTCCCTGCTCCCTCTCAGACTCACACTGCTGACTCCCTACTCCCTCTCAGGCTCACCCTTTGCACACACGCTGCTGTCTCCCTGCTCCCTCTCAGGCTCACCCTTTGAACTCACACTGCTGCCTCCCTGCTGCCTCTCAGACTCACACTGCTGTCTCCCTGCTCCCTCTCAGGCTCACCCTTTGCACTCACGCTCCTGTCTCCCTGCTGCCTCTCAGACTCGCCATTTGCACTCCCAATGCTGTCTCCCTGCTCCGTCTCTGGCTCACACTTTGCACTCACGCTGCTGTCTCCCTGCTCCCTCTCAGGCTCACCCTTTGCACTCACGCTGCTGTCTCTCAGACTCACCATTTGCACTCCCAATGCTGTCTCCCTGCTCCCCCTCAGACTCACCATTTGCACTCACACTGCAGTCTCCCTGCTCCCTCTCAGACTCACCCTTTGCACTCACACTGCTTTCTCTCTGCTCCCTCACAGACTCACTCTTTGCCCTCGCATTGCTGTCACCATTCTGCCTCTCAGACTCACGCTTAGCACTCACACTGCTGTCTCCCTGCTCGCTCTCAGGCTCACCCTTTGCACTCACACTGCTGTCTTCCTGCTCCCTCTCAGACTCAATGTTTGCACTCACACTGATGTCTCCCTGCTCTCTCACAGACTCATCCTTTGCACTCACACTGCTGTCTCCCTGCGCCCTCTCAGACTCACCCTTTGCACTCACAATGCTGTCTCCCTGCTCCCTCTCAGGCTCAGCCTTTGCACTCACACTGCTGTCTTCCTGCTCCCTCTCAGACTCACCGTTTGCACTCACACTGATGTCTCCCTGCTCTCTCAAAGACTCATCCTTTGCACTCACACTGCTGTCTCCCTGCGCCCTCTCAGACTCACCCTTAGCACTCACAGTGCTGCCTCCCTGCTCCCTCTCAGACTCACGCTGAGCACTCACAATGCCGTTCCCCTGCTCCTGCTCAGGCTCACCCTTTCCACTCACACTGCTGTCTCCCTGCTCCCTCTCAGACTCACACTGCTGACTCCCTACTCCCTCTCAGGCTCACCCTTTGCACACACGCTGCTGTCTCCCTGCTCCCTCTCAGACTCACCCTTTAAACTCACACTGCTGCCTCCCTGCTGCCTCTCAGACTCACACTGCTGTCTCCCTGCTCCCTCTCAGGCTCACCCTTTGCACTCACGCTGCTGTCTCCCTGCTGCCTCTCAGACTCGCCATTTGCACTCCCAATGCTGTCTCCCTGCTCCGTCTCTGGCTCACACTTTGCACTCACGCTGCTGTCTCCCTGCTCCCTCTCAGGCTCACCCTTTGCACTCACGCTGCTGTCTCTCAGACTCACCATTTGCACTCCCAATGCTGTCTCCCTGCTCCCCCTCAGACTCACCATGTGCACTCACACTGCAGTCTGCCTGCTCCCTCTCAGACTCACCCTTTGCACTCACACTGCTTTCTCTCTGCTCCCTCACAGACTCACTCTTTGCCCTCGCATTGCTGTCGCCATTCTCCCTCTCAGACTCACGCTTAGCACTCACACTGCTGTCTCCCTGCTCGCTCTCAGGCTCACCCTTTGCACTCACACTGCTGTCTTCCTGCTCCCTCTCAGACTCACCGTTTGCACTCACACTGATGTCTCCCTGCTCTCTCACAGACTCATCCTTTGCACTCACACTGCTGTCTCCCTGCGCCCTCTCAGACTCACCCTTTGCACTCACAATGCTGTCTCCCTGCTCCCTCTCAGGCTCAGCCTTTGCACTCACACTGCTGTCTTCCTGCTCCCTCTCAGACTCACCGTTTGCACTCACACTGATGTCTCCCTGCTCTCTCAAAGACTCATCCTTTGCACTCAAACTGCTGTCTCCCTGCTCCCTCTCATGCTCACATTTTGCACTCACACTGCTGTCTACCTGCTCCCTCTCATGCTCACATTTTGCACTCACACTGCTGTCTTCCGGCTCCCTCTCAGACTCACCGTTTGCACTCACACTGATGTCTCCCTGCTCTCTCAAAGACTCATCCTTTGCACTCACACTGCTGTCTCCCTGCTCCCTCTCATGCTCACATTTTGCCCTCACACTGCTGTCTACCTGCTCCCTCTCACACTCACCCTTTGCACTCACTGTTGTCTCCCTGCTTTCTCTCAGACTCACCCTTTGCACACGCACTGCTTTCTCCCTGCTCCCTCTCAGACTCACTCTTTGCGCTCGCACTGCTGTCGCCATTCTCCCTCTCAGGCTCACCGTTTGCACTCACACTGCTGTCTCCCTGCTTCCTCTCAGACTCAATATTTGCACTGGCATGCTGTCTCCCTGCTCCCTGTCAGGGTCACCCTTTGCTCTCACGCTGCTGTCTCCCTGCTCCCTCTCAGGCTCACCCTTTGCACTCACGCTGCTGTCTCTCACTCACCATTTGCACTCCCAATGCTGTCTCCCTGCTCCGTATCTGGCTCACCCTTTGCACTCACACTGCTGTCCCCCTGCTCCCTCTCGTACTCACCCTTTGCACTCACACTGCTGTCTCCCTGCTCCCCCTCAGACTCACCTTTTGCACTCACACTGCAGTCTCCCTGCTCCCTCTCAGACTCACCCTTTGCACTACACTGCAGTCTCAATGCTCCCTCTCAGGCTCACCCTTTGCACTCACACTGCTGACTCCCCGCTCCATCTCAGAGTCACCATTTGCGCTCGCACTGCTGTCTCCCTCCTCACTCTCAAGCTCAACCTTTCCACTCACACTGCTGTCTCCCTGCTCCTGCTCAGACTCACCCTTTCCACTCATACTGCTGTCTCCCTGCTCCCTCTTAGGATCACCCTCTGCACTCACACTGCTGTCTTCCTGCTACCTCTTAGACTCACCATTTCCACTCACACTGCTGACAACCAGCTCCCTCTCAGACTCAGCCTTTGCACTCATTGTTGTCTCCCTGCTCCCTCAGTCTCAGCCTTTGCACTCACACTGCTGTCTCCCTGCTTTCTCTCAGACTCACCCTTTGCACTCACACCATTTTCTCTCTGCTCCCTCACAGACTCACTCTTTGCCCTCGCACTGCTGTCGCCATTCTCCCTCTCAGACTCACGCTTAGCACTCACACTGCTGTCTTCCTGCGCCCTCTCAGACTCACACTTAGCACTCACACTGCTGTCTTCCTGCTCCCTCTCAGGCTCACCGTTTGCACTCACACTGCTGTCTACCTGCTCGCTCTCAGACTCACCGTTTGCACTGACACTGATGTCTCCCTGCTCGCTCAATGACTCATCCTTTGCACTCACTCTGATTTCTCCCTGCTCCCTCTCTGGCTCACATTTTGCACTCACACTGCTGTCTACCTGCTCCCTCTTAGACTCACCATTTCCACTCACACTGCTGTCTCCCTGCTCCCTCTTAGGATCACCCTCTGCACTCACACTGCTGTCTTCCTGCTACCTCTTAGACTCACCATTTCCACTCACACTGCTGACCCCCAGCTCCCTCTCAGACTCAGCCTTTGCACTCATTGTTGTCTCCCTGCTCCCTCAGTCTCATCCTTTGCACTCAAACTGCTGTCTCCCTGCTTTCTCTCAGATTCACCCTTTGCCCTCGCACTGCTTTCTCTCTGCTCCCTCACAGACTCACTCTTTGCCCTCGCACTGCTGTCGCTATTCTTCCTCTCAGGCTCACGCTTAGCACTCACACTGCTGTCTCCCTGCTCCCTCTCAGACTCACCCTTTGCACTCACACTGCAGTCTCAATGCTCCCTCTCAGGCTCACCCTTTGCACTCACACTGCCGACTCCCTGCTCCATCTCAGAGTCACCCTTTGCGCTCGCACTGCTGTCTCCCTACTCACTCTCAAGCTCAACCTTTCCTCTCAGACTGCTTTCTCCCTGCTCCCTCTTAGGACCACCCTCTGCATTCACACTGCTGTCTTCCTGCTACCTCTTAGACTCACCATTTCCACTCACACTGCTGACACCCAGCTCTCTCTCAGACTCAGCCTTTGCACTCATTGTTGTCTCCCTGCTCCCTCAGTCTCATCCTTTGCACTCACACTGCTGTCTCCCTGCTTTCTCTCTGACTCACCCTTTGCACTCACACTGCTTTCTCTCTGCTCCCTCACAGACTCACTCTTTGCCCTCGCACTGCTGTCGCCATTCTCCCTCTCAGACTCACGCTTAGCACTCACACTGCTGTCTTCCTGCGCCCTCTCAGACTCACGCTTAGCACTCACAATGCTGTCTCCCTGCTCCCTCTCAGGCACACCGTTTGCACTCACACTGCTGTCTTCCTGCTCGCTCTCAGACTCACCGTTTGCACTGACACTGATGTCTCCCTGCTCTCTCAAAGACTCATCCTTTGCACTCACACTGCTGTCTCCTTGCTCCCTCACTGGCTCACATTTTGCACTCACACTGCTGTCTACCTGCTCCCTCTCACACTCACCCTTTGCACTCACACTGCTGTCTTCCTGCTCCCCCTCAGACTCACCATTTGCACTCACACTGCAGTCTCCCTGCTCCCTCTCAGACTCACCCTTTGCGCTCGCACTGCTGTCTCCCTACTCCCTCTCAAGCTCAACCTTTCCACTCACACTGCTGTCTCCCTGCTCCCTCTCAGACTCACCCTTTTCACTCACACTGCTGTCTCCCTGCTCCCTCTTAGGATCACCCTCTGCACTCACACTGCTGTCTCCCTGCTACCTCTTAGACTCACCATTTCCACTCACACTGCTGACCCCCAGCTCCCTCTCAGACACAGCCTTTGCACTCACACTGCTGTCTCACTGATCCCTGTCAGGCTCACATTTTGCACTCACACTGCTGTCTCCCTGCTCGCTCTCAGACTCACCCTTTGCACTCACACTGCAGTCTCCCTGCTCCCTCTCAGACTCACCCTTTGCACTCACACTGCAGTCTCCCTGCTCCCTCTCAGACTCACCCTTTGCACTCACACTGCTGACTCCCCGCTCCATCTCAGTGTTATCCTTTGCCCTCGCACTGCTGTCTCCCTACTCACTCTCAAGCTCAACCTTTCCAATTACACTGCTGTCTCCCTGCTCCCTCTTAGGATCACCCTCTGCACTCACACTGCTGTCTCCCTGCTACCTCTTAGACTCACCATTTCCACTCGCACTGCTGTCTCCCTGATCCCTCTCAGACTCACCCTTTGCACTCACACTGCTTTCTCTCTGCTCCCTCACCGACTCACTCTTTGCCCTCGCACTGCTGTCGCTATTCTCCCTCTCAGACTCACGCTTAGCACTCACACTGCTGTCTCCCTGCTCCCTCTCACACTCACCCTTTGCACTCACTGCTGTCTTCATGCTCCCTAAGACGCTCACCGTTTGCACTCACACTGATGTCTCCCTGCTCTCTCAAAGACTCATCCTTTGCACTCACACTGCTGTCTCCCTGCTCCCTCTCATGCTCACATTTTGCACTCACACTGCTGTCTACCTGCTCGCTCTCACACTCACCCTTTACACTCACACTGCTTTTTCCCTGCTCCCTCTCAGACTCACTCTTTGCCCTCGCACTGCTGTCGCCATTCTCCCTCTCAGACTCACCCTTAGCACTCACACTGCTTTTTCCCTGCTCCCTCTCAGACTCACTCTTTGCCCTCGCACTGCTGTCGCCATTCTCCCTCTCAGACTGACCCTTAGCACTCACACTGCTGTCTCCCTGCTCCCTCTCAGACTCACGCTGAGCACTCACAATGCCGTTTCCCTGCTCCCGCTCAGGCTCACCCTTTCCACTCACACTGCTCTCTCCCTGCTCCCTCTCAGATTCAATATTTGCACTGACACTGATGTCTCCCTGCTCTCTCAAAGACTCATCCTTTGCACTCACACTGCTGTCTCCCTGCTCCCTCTCTGGCTCACATTTTGCACTCACATTGCTGACTCCCCGCTCCATCTCAGAGTCACCCTTTGCGCTCGCACTGCTGTCTCCCTACTCCCTCTCAAGCTCAACCTTTCCACTCACACAGCTGTCTCCCTGCTCCCTCTCAGATTCAATATTTGCACACACACTGCTGTCTCCCTGCTCCCTGTCAGGCTAACCCTTTGCACTCACGCTGCTGTCCCCCTGCTCCGTCTCAGACTCACACTGCTGACTCCCTACTCCCTCTCAGGCTCACCCTTAGCACTCACACAACTCTCTCCCTGCTCCCTCTCAGATTCACTCTTTGCCCTCGCACTGCTGTCTTCCTGCTCCCTCTCAGACTCACCCTTTGCACTCACTCTGCTGTCTCCCTGCTCGGTCTCAGGCTCACCCTTTCTACTCACACTGCTGTCTCTCTGCTCCCTCTCAGTCTCACCCTTTGCACACACATTGCTGTCTCTCTGCTACCTCTGAGACTCACCCTTTGCACTCACACTCTGCTGTCTCCCTGCTCCCTCTCAGACTCACACTGCTGACTCCCTACTCCCTCTCAGGCTCACCCTTTGCACTCACGCTGCTGTCTCCCTGCTCCCTCTCAGACTCAGCCTTTGAACTCACACTACTGTCTTCCTGCTGCCTCTCAGAGTCACCCTTTGCACTCACAATGCTGTCTCCCTGCTCCCTCTCAGACTCACCCTTAGCACTCACACAACTCTCTCCCTGCTCCCTCTCAGATTCACTCTTTGCCCTCGCACTGCTGTCTTCCTGCTCCCTCTCAGACTCACCTTTGCATTCACTCTGCTGTCTCCCTGCTCGCTCTCAGGCTCTCCATGTGCACTCACACTGCTGTCTCTCTGCTCCCTCTCAGTCTCACCCTTTGCACTCACGCTCTGCTGTCTCCCTGCTCCCTGTCAGGCTCACCGTTTGCACTCACACTGCTGTCTCCCTGCTTACTCTCAGACTCACCCTTTGCACTCACACTGCTGTCTCTCTGCTCCCTCTCAGACTCACCCTTTGCACATACACTCTGCTGTCTCCCTATTCCCTGTCAGGCTCACACTTTGTACTCACACTGCTGTATCCCTATTTCCTCTCAGACATACTCTTAAAACTCAGACCGCTGCCTACATACTCTCCCTGCTCCCTCTAGGCTCACTCTTTGCGATTGCACTGCTCTAACTCTGCTCTTTGTCAGGTTCACTCTTTCATTCACACTGCTGACTCCCCGCTCCCTCTCAGGGTCACCATTTGCACTCGTATAAGTACTTCCCAGCTCCCTCTCTGGCTCACTGTATTTGCAACCTCACTGCTGTCTCCCAGCTCTCTTTTAGGTTTACACTTTGCACTCACACCGCTGTCTCCCTGCTCCCTCTCAGACTCACCCTTTGCTCTCTCACTGATGTCCCCCTGCTGCATATTCACATGTGTTTGAAACATTGGTCTTCCTGATCAACTTGTCTCAGATTTTTTTTTCCCTAACCACGTCATGGTTAGGTCATTTAAACAGTCCTAAACCCTTCCACTAGAAACCAAGGTTGGAAACTAACAGACCTCTAAAACCCGATGTAACATTCCATCTGGGATTCAAATTACCTTTTTTGTGTTTTAGAAAAAAAGAGGGGAGGGTTAGGGCATATGCATCAGAGGCATAAACATTGTATTGTGTCAAAACTGTTCAGCTATTAAACAAAGATAACAACAGAAGCAACCTTGATCTCTCCCCAGGGTAACCATGACACTGCAGTCCACAAGCAAGAGATATTTTCAACTGGATCATCATCATCATTGGGAACAACACTCACAAGATAGCAGACAAACCAGGATGCAGTTCTCAATTCATTGCCTCTTTCTGTGGTTTTGATAGTTTGTTTGTTTTACCTGTAAGGTACTTGAAACAGACCCATGGAGACAGGACGTGGAGGTACTCGTGTTGGACTGGTATGGACAAAGTTTTTCTGACTTTTGGAAAAACAAATCAGAACAGGACTAATACACTTAATGGTAAGGTCCTGGAGAGTGTTGCTGAACACACAGACCTCAGAGTGCAGGTTCATAGTTCCTTGAAAGTAGAACCACAGGTAGATAGGATCATGAAGAAGGCATTTGGTATGCTTTCCTTTATTGGTCAAATCATTGAGTATAGGAGTTGGGAGGTCATGTTGCAGTTGTACAGAGCACTGGTTTGGCCACTTTTGGAATATTGCGTGCAATTCTGGTCTCCTTCCTAATGGAAGGATGTTTTGAAACTTTGAAAGGGTTCAGAAAAGATTTACAAGGATGTTGCCAGTTTTGTAGAGTTTGAGCTATCGGGTGAGGCTGAATAGGCTGAGGCTGTTTACCCTGGAGTGTCAGAGCCTGAGGGGTGACCTTGTAGAGGTTTATAAAATCATGAGGGGCATGGAGAGGATAAATAGACAAAGGTTTTTTTCCCTGGGGTGGGTGAGTCCAGAACTAGAGGCCATAGGTTTAGGGTGAGAAGTGAAAGATATAAAAGGGAGTGAAGGGGCAACATTTTCACACAGAGGGCATGAGTTGCCAGATGAGGTAGTAGAGGCTGGTACAATTACAGCATTCTGAAGGCACCTGGACAGGCATATAAATAAGTTTAGAGGGATTATGGGTCAAGTGCTGGCAAATGGGGCTAAATTAGATTAGGTGATCTGGTCAGCATGGACCGAAGGGTCTGTTTCTGTGCTGTACATCTCTCTGACTCTATGGCCAGGTTATAGTCCAACAGTGCTTCCAAATAAACCTGTTGGACTATAACATGATGTTGTGCGATTTTTAACATTACCAATTTAGACAGGTACTTAAGAATTGTTTGTTCAGCTACGTGGTTTAGACAATGTGTAGAGACAAAAACACTGCAGATGCTGAAATCCAAATTAGACAGGAGGAGTCGACGTTTCGGGTGTAACCCTTCTTCAAGACCCGGGCTGGGTGTAAGGGGAGCTGCACATAGATGGGCTGGTGGTGGGGGCAAGGTGGTGAAGTGGGGATGTGAAGACAGGAAGAGAATATGATTCTGGATCAGTGGTGCTGGAAGAGCACAGCAATTCAGGCAGCATCCAACGAGCAGCAAAATCGACGTTTTGGGCAAAAGTCCTTCATCAGGAATCCTGAAACGTCGATTTTGTTGCTCGTCGGATGCTGCCTGAATTGCTGTGCTCTTCCAGCACCACTGATCCAGAATCTGGTTTCCAGCATCTGCAGTCATTGTTTTTACCAGAAAGAGAATATGACCTGCCCTTTACCTGTCTTCACCTATCCCCACTTCATCACTCTGCTCCTACCACCCCCCTTTATCTGTAGCTCCCCCCAACATTCAACCCCGTCCAGAAGAAGGCTTACACCCGAAACATTGTCTTCTTCACCTCCTGATGCTGCCTGGCTTGCTGCCTTAGACCACGTGTGGACATTCCGTGGTGACCACTTGTTGTGCACTTCAGTGCTTTTTGACCACATGTGGATGTTCTGTGGTTACCTCCTGCTGAGTGCCCCAAGGCTTTTACAGTGTTGGACAGTCATGCCTGCCTGCCTGCTCTCTTTAGTTCCCTTATGTTGCTATTGTTACCACTGAAAACTTTAATTCTGATCTAATTACGTTTTCCTGATCTAATTAATTCCCTCCTTCGATTCATTCATGCCCTGTAGGTTTCTGCTGACCCTAGTGGTGCAGTGATGGATTGTTTTGATTTGGCCTACTTGTGACGTTAAAACATTGTGCAGAACCATGGTTTATTTGGCCATTTCTTCAATGTATAAGAAATTCCCCGGTTTTATAACGTATGTTGAATTTCAAGTTTCTCATTATGAAAATGTTTGTTACAAGCATTTTTGTAATTTTATTTAGCTTTGCCATTTTATTTTTTGTTTGATCAGACTGGTGAATCTTAGCCCCCCTCATGCATGAACACTTTTTTTTTATTAATAATGACTTCTTTATGGAGTCATACTGTCATAGAGATGTACAGCACGGAAACTGACCCTTCAGTCCAACTCGTCCCAACCGGATCTAGTCCCACTTTCCAGAACCTGGCCCATATCCCTCCAAACCCTTCCTATTCATATACCCATCCAGATACCTTTTAAATGTTGCAATTGTACCAGCCTCCATCACTTTCTCTGGCAGCCCATTCCACACACACACCACCCTCTGCATGAAAAGGTTGCCCCCTTGGGTCTCTTTTATATCTATCCCCTCTCACCCAAAACCTATGCCCTCTAGTTCTAGACTCACCCACCCCAGGGAAAAGACCTTGTCTATTTACCCTATCCATGCCCCTCATGATTTTATAAACCTCTTTAAGGTCACCCCTCAGCCTCCGATGTCCAGGGAAAACAGTCCTAGCCTATACATCTTCTCCCCATAGCCCAAATTCTCCAACCCTGGCAACATCCTTGTAAATCTTTTCTGAACCCTTTCAAGTTTCACAATATCCTTCTGAAAGTGGCCTAGCCAATGTCCTGTATAGCCACAACATGACCTCCCAAATCCTGTACTCAATACTCTGACCAATAAAAGAAAGCAAATCAAACGCCTGCTTCATTATCCTATCTACCTGCAACTCTACTTTCAAGGAGCTATGAATCTGCACTCCAAGGCCTTTTTTTCAGCAACACTCCCTAGGACCTTACCATTAAGTGTATAAGTCCTGCTTTGATTTGCTTTCCCAAAATGCAGCACCTCGCATTTATCTAAATTAAACTCCATCTGCCACTCCTCAGCCCATTGGCCCATCTGATCAAGAACCCATTGTAATTTGAGGTTACCTTCTTTGCTGTCCACTACACCTGCAATTTTGGTGTCATCTGCAAACTTATGAACTACACCTCTTAAGCTCAACATCCAAACTATTTTTATGAATCACAAAAAGTAGTGGACCCAGCACCGATCCTTGTGGCACTCCATTGCTCACAGGCCTTCAATCTGAAAAACAACCCTCCACCATAACCCTCTGTCTTCTACCTTTCAGCCAGTTCTGTATTCAAATGGCTAGTTCTTCCTGTATTCCATGAGATTTAAACTTGCTCACCAGTCTCCCATGAGGAACCTTGTCGAATGCCTTACTGAAGTCCATATAGATCACCTAGGTAAAAAACAAGGACTGCAGATGCTGGAGACCAGAGTCTAGATTAGAGTGGTGCTGGAAAAGCACAGCAGGTCAGGAGCATCCGAGGAGCAGGAAAATCGGCGTTTTGGTCAAAAGCCCTTCATCAGGAATGCTGCCTGAAACGTTGATTTTCTTGCTCTTCAGATGCTGCCAGACCTGCTGTGCTTTTTCAGCACCACTCTAATCTAAACTCCATATATATCACATCTACTGCTCTGCCCTCATCAATCCTCTTTGTTACTTCTTCAAAAAACTCAGTCAAGTTTGTGAGACATGATTTCCCATGCACAAAGCCATGTTGGCTATCCCTAATCAGTCTTTGCCATTCCAAATACCTGTACATCCTGTCCCTCAGGATTACCTCCAACAACTTGCCCACCACTGACGTCATGCTCACTGGTCTGTAGTTCCCTGGCTTGCCCTTACTGCCTTTCTTAAACAGTGGCACCACGTTAGCCAATCTACAGTCTTCCGGCACCTCACCTATGACTATTGATGATACAAATATCTCAGCAAGAGGCCCAGCAATCACTTCCCTAGCTTCCCACAGAGTTCTGGGGAACACCTGATCAGGTCTTGGGGATTTATCCACTTTTATACGTTTCAAAACATCCAGCACTTCCTCCTCTGTAATATGGACATTTTATGGCTTTGATGTGTTTGGCCATTGTATTTTCACAATTAATTTGTTTTGTATTTGCCCATTTCTCTGATACCTGAATTATTTTAGTTTCTAATATTAGTTAAATGTAGCTTTTGCATGCCATAGGTGACAGCTCAGTTGTTTAAGTATGTACAGAAGGGCACGGGCAGGGAGTATTTTGTTCAGTTAATTGAATTCCAGATAATCGAATGCTGGATAACAGAGATGAGCTCAGCATCGAGACTTTGTGACCTTGCCGGATAATCCGATATTCGGTTAATCACATGATGGATAATTGAAGTTCCTCTGTACTGTGCTTTACTTGAGCTTGAATGGCCGTACACCCACTGCACAGAGATTGGTCTTTTATTATGTGATCCATCATGCTTTGCGTTCAGGATCAAGAAGAAGGACTTAGGCCAGACAGGCCACTGAAGATGATAAATTTATGATGAATTTGATAAAATGGACCAGGGCTAATGCATGCTGTGAAATGGAAGCCAGCCTTGACTAAAGTATTGTGTCAATCCACCAGCTGCAGAATCCAGACAGACTGCAGCTGCCGACAGACAGTTTGCATAAAAACCTGGTAGCTGCAGACCCTGCAATATATACCCAAATTTGGATTTGAATGGGGCAATGGAATGTTGCCCTCGGGACAATTGGAAGCATCAAGTCATTCGACAGACATGCAGATACCTTGTACCTTTATTTGGAGGAGGCTACATGCACTCAACACCGACTGTAATAGATACTTTAGGGATCAATTTGCCAACACCTGGTTGGGTCTGATCAATCAGGGTAATCAAATCTGATTGAACTATTGACAGATCCTCAAGACCCTCCTAAAAAGGCACAAAGACTTTGAAGGATAAGAATTGCGACAAAGCCCCGCTCAGGGCAGTAACTCAAGAATAACCAATGAAAGAGAAGACACCCCTGAGACTCTCGAGAGAAGACTCACTTATCATCACCATGTGGAGCCCGGCCAAGTTCTTGTGTGATGCTATGTGATCATACAAAGTTAAGTTAAAGCATAAGGTAGATTGTAGTGTTTACTATTAGTTTTTAGTATACTTTATTGTTCTAACATTAATTGTATCAAACAAATGTGTATTATTGTGTATCATTATTAAGAGTCAACTCACTGTTCTTTTGCTGAATCTAAGAATTTAAACACACTGTATGGCAGGTACAACACAACCTTTGAAACTAATCCTGTCTTTCCAAGGTCATGTCATTACCATAGATAAAAAAAAACAGGTCCAACATGGAACTCTGTGGGGAACCAGTGTATACTTTTTTCAAACAAGTTGACTACGGCACTCTGCTTTCTGTCCTTCCATAACTCTTGTGTTGTACAGCTTTGGCCCTTTAAACCTATGCATTTATTATTGCTAACAAGCCTCAGAATTTATTTGATTACTATCTCTACATATTTGCTCTGAAACATCCTCATTACTTTCTATTAGTGAAGATTAGGTATTTGTCAATATTTCCTCTATTACTGGTGAGAAACATACCTTGCCATGGAGAGGTCAAATAATTTCAGAAATTGTGCAAGTGAGGTCTGGTACATCATATTAACCATGCTCATTTCAGTGATAAGGAAGTAGAGAATACTCCCACGAGTAGCTGCTGGTCGGTACTCTTCCTGTGCTGTGTTAATCTTTACCTCCGTCTCTGCTGCCACGTGCAGCTTCTCACTTACTTCAGTTGCTGTTGTCTTCGTTACCTGAAGAACTCCAATCAAAGACTCATCATCCACCAGTGAACCTGAAACAAAGTGCATAGAACAGATCTAAATCTCATTCCTTACTATTATTGTCTGAATGAAAAAAACACATTGTGAACTATACAAAAGTCACTTGAGCCATTTAATCCATGTCAGTGCTTATATGCCACTTGACGCTTATTGTTGTCCTTTTCAGAAATCTACAAATTCCAATCAATTTGAAGCTCTCTTCAGGACAGTGTATAATCAAACATATTTTGTCGATACCAGGGTGTCTTACCTTTGCCAGAGGTATGTGGGTATAAATCTTCAGGTGATAGCTTATTCAAATTAATGATTATTTTGTCTGACTGAGGTAAAATATCAGTTTCAGGGATTGCAACAGTGTAAAAGATGAAACTGAGTTATTTACCTTTGGTGGTGCTGAGCTTAAATAGTAGGTTATTTTCTAACTCTTTCATTTTGCGTTTATTCGCAGTGACTTCCTCGATCAGTTGCACACGCTCTGCTTCCAGCTCCTAAAAGATTGAACTTAAAACGATTAGTCCATAACTGATTCTATGCATCCATAACTGATTCTAGAAATGATCAAAAAGGAATGTAAAGAATTTGTATTAACTAGAAAACAATCAATTTGAGTTCCATTACGAGTAGGGAAAAAACTATTTCCAGAGGAGTGAAGAACCAGAGGACTCTGATTTATAACCACTGGCAAAAGAGCACAAAGCATCATAATCAAACATTTGAGCAGTGGGTGGTTACAAAGTCTGATGGATGATTGAGGATGGTTCAATCATGACTTTTAAGGGATATGCACCTGAAAGGTTAAGAAAATGCTGAGCTGTGGAGAAAGGGAGGGTAAGTGGGATTAGCAAAATTGCATGAAGTGCCAAAATTGAAGAAGTGACCAAAAAGATGAAGGCAGAGCAGTAAATGTTCTCTACATGGACTTTAGCAAGGCATTCCGCAAGGTTAATAAGGTTAGATCATATGGGATTCTGAGGGACATAGCCAATTGGATACAAAATTGGCTTGAAGGTAGGAGACAGTGGGTGGTGCTTGATGGTTGTTGTTTAGACTGGAGGCCTGTGATTAGTGGTGTGCCGCAAGGATCGGTACTAGGTCCACCATTGTTTGTTATTTATATAAATGATTTGGCTGAGAATATAAGAGGCATGGTTAGTAAGCATGTGGATGACACCATAATTGGTGATGTATTGGGCAGTGAAGAAGGTTATTTAAAAGTATAACTGGATCTTGACCAACTGGGCCAGTGGGCTGCTGAATGACAGCTGGAGTTTAATTCACATAAGTACAAGGTTAACGACTTACACAGTTATTAAACATATAAACATTGAAGATAGGAGCAGGAAGTAGCCATTCAGCCTTTCAAGCCTGCTCCACCGTTCATCACCATAATGGCTGATCATCCAACTCAATAGCCTGATCCTGCTTTCTCCCTGTAACCTTTGATCCTATTCATCCCAAATGCTATATCTAGCCGCCTCTTGAATCCATTCACTGTTTTGGCATTGTATGGTAATGAAATCTACAGGCTCACCACTTTTTGGGTGAAGAAATGTCTCCTCATCTCCATCCTAAATGGTCCACCCTGAATCCTCAGACTGTGACCTCTGGTTTTGAACACATTCACCATCGAGAACACCTTCCTAGCATCTACCCCGTCTAGTCCTGTTAGAATTTTATAAGTGTCTATGAGATCCCCTCCCCTCAATCATCTGAACTCCAGCAAAAACAATCCTAACCTAGTCAATCTCTGCTCATACGTCAGTCCCACCATCCCTGGAATCAGCCTGGTAAACCTTCAATGCACTCCCTTGAGAGCAAGAGAATCCTTCCTCAGAAAAGGAGACCAAAACTGCAGACAATATTCTAGGAGTGGCCTCACCAAGGCCCTGTATAACTGCAATAAAACATCCCTGCACCTGTACTTGAAACCTCTCACAATTAAGGCCAACAAGCCATTTGCCTTCTTTACTGCCTGCTGAATCTGCATGGCAGAATCTAGGCATCCTTCAGCGACTGGTGCTGAAGGATGCCTAGGTCCCACTGTACACTCCCCTCTCCCAATTTATACCCATTCAGATAATAATCTGTCTCCTTGTTTTTGCTTCCAAAGTGAACAAGCTCGCATTTGTCCAAATTGTACTGTATCTGTCATTGATTTACCCAACCACCCCAACCTGTTCAGATCATGCTGAAAGATCTCTGCATCCTTGTCACAGTTCACCCTCCCACTCAACTTGGTATTATCTGCAAACTTTGAGATGTTGCATTTTGTTCCCTCATCCAAATCATTAATATATATTGTGAATAGCTGGGGTCTAAGCACCGATCCCTGTGGCACCCCACTAGTTACTGCCTGCCAATTTGAAAAGTTATTGGTAGGGCCCTGGGGAATGAACAAAGAGACCTAGGAGTGCAGGTACATTGTTCCTTGAAAGTGGTATCACAGGTAGACAAGGTGGTGAAGAAGGCACACTTGCCTTCATCGGTCAGAGCATTGAATAGAAGAGTTGGGAGGTCATGTTACAGCTGTACAAGACATTGGTAATGCTACGTTTGGCATACTGCACTCAATTCTAGTCACCCTGCTATTGGAAGAATGTTATTAAACTGGAAAGGGTGCAAAAAATATTTACAAGCATGTTACTCACACTGCAGAGTTTGAATTAGGGGGATAGGCAGGATATGGATGTAGCTTTGCTCACTGAGCTGGAAGGTTCATTTTCAGACACTTCGTCACCATACTAAGTAGCATTATCAGTGAGCCTCCTGAAGAAGCACAGGTAGCATGGCCCACTTTCTATTTATGTGTTTAGGTTTCCTTGGGTTGGTGATGTCATTTCCTATGGTCATATCATTTCCTATGGTGACGTCATTTCCGGTTCTTATTCTCAGGTAGTGGTAAATGGGATCCAAGTCATGATGAAGGGCTTTGGCCCGAAATGTCGATTTTACTGCTCCTCAGATGCTGCCTGAACTGCTGTACTCTTCCAGCACCACTAATCCAGAATCCAAGTCAATGTGTTTGTTGATAGAGTTCCAATTGGAATGCCATTCTTCTAGGAATTCTTTGGCTTGTCCTAAGATGGATGTGTTGTCCCAGTCAAAGTGGTGTCCTTCCTCATCTGTGTGTAAGGATACTAGTGAGAGTGGGCCATGTTTGTTTGTGGCTAATTGATGTTCATGTATCCTGGTGGTTAGTTTCAGCCTGAGGACTGACCTTATTAGGGTTTATAAAATCATGAGGGGCGTAGATAAAGTGAACAGCCAAAGTCTTTCCCCAAGGTAGGGGAGTCCAAAGCTAGAGGGCAAAGGTATAAGATGAGAGAGGAAAGATTTAAAAGGGTCCTTTGGGGTAACATTTCACACAGACAATGGTATGTATATAGAACAAGCTGCCTGAGGAAGTGCTAGAGGTGCGTACAACTTTAAAATTTAAAAGACATTTGGGCAGGGACATGGATATGAAAGGGTTAGAGGGATATGGGCCTACTGCAGCCAAATAGGATGAGTTCAGTTCAATAAATCTGGTCAGCATGGAGCTAAAGGGTCTGTTTCTGTATTGTATGCCTCTATAATTGTAATTATTTGAATCAATGATAGTCATAGAAATCTTGAACACAACTGTCAAGGTCATTCAGCCTCTGATCTTCAGGTAAGCGTCCTCCAAGGCGGCCTTTGAGATTCATAACAATGCAAACTCCCCGAGCAGAAACTGATAGTCAAGTTCTATGCCCATGAAGACAGCCTCAATCATGATCTTGGGTTCATGTCGCACTACACATAACTCGACCATATTATTCTGTATTTGTAAAATCTTCCTTACTATTCTGCTATGACAACATCACCTTGATAACTTGTTATGATCGCTATACCTGAGTTGGTTTGTACAGTTTTGGATTATTTGTTACTTTGATTAGACTCTTGGCATGTGATTAATATACTGATCACGTTATTCCAGCCATTTGATTTGTCTCCAACACCATTATATTTGCAATTTTTTTGTAATTATCTCTCTGCCTCATTTAATTGGAGCATAGGTCATCCCTTCATTTGTTATTCAGCTATTGACATTTTATTCACACTGTCTGTCTCTGTTGATCACTGCAGTGACTTATTATTCAGCCTATTGACATTCTACTCACACCATTCGTATGATGTTTTGATCTCTCTGCTGATAAATTCTGTGCCTGTGTGCTTCTGTTCACTTCACCTGATGAAGGAGCAGTGCTCCAAAAGCTTGTGATTTGAAATGAACTTGTTGGACTATAACTGGTGTCATGTGACTTCTGACCTAATCCAGAAAGTAAATCCGTGTCTGTAGGTGCTAGAGAATGGAGGTTGATGTTTCAAGTTCTCTCATAATAAATCAGGTAAAAAACTGGATTTTGGGAACTCATGAGTTGATCTGAAGTTTACATCAGTGTGAGTTTAGTTTGCAATTTGTTTTAAGTATTTTGAGGAGAAATATGAGCTGGAGAAAATCACATTTTGTTATTAAAAGGAAACAACACTGGGTGAGAGGGTAAGCTGTGAGGATGCAAAGATACTTCAGTGTGACTTAGACAAGTTGAGTGATTCAGCCAATGGATATAAAGTTTAATGTGTATATATGTGAAACTATCCACTTTGACTGCAAAAAGAAGAAGGCAGGTTATTACCTGGATGGTGATAGATTGGGAAAGTGGGAGGTGCAACAAGGCCTGAATGTCTTTGCTCTTGTCCTTCTGGGGAGACAATGGTCAACTGGTATTATCATTGGACTGTTAATCCAGACTTCCAGGTGATGTTCTGGAGACCTGGGTTTGAATCCCACCACTGCACATAGTGGAATCTGAATTCACTCAATCTGAAAAGTCTGGAATTGAGAGTGTAATCCATGAATCCATATCCAACTGGTTAACTTATGTTTTTTAGGGAAGGAAACTGCCAGCGTTACCTGGTTTGGCCTACCTGGTTTTGACTTTAGGCCTATGGCAATATTTGTGACTCTTAGTTCTCCTCAGGAATGGGCAATAAATGCTGACTCAACAGGTGACATCCTCATCCCATCAATGAATTAAAAGAATACACCAATCGCTGAAGTTAAGCATGCAGATGCAGCAGGCGGTGAAGTTGGTCTTCATAGTGAGATGATTTGAGTACAAGAGCGGGGATGTCTTGCTGCAAGTCTACAGGGCCTTGGGACTACAGAGTTCTGTAATTTAACTTTTCTTTTCTGAGGAAGAATGGCAGGCTAGTTGGTCTGTACAATGAATATTTACCAGACTGATTCCTGTAATGGGAGGATGAATGTATAGGAAATGATTGGATTCATTAGAGTTTAGAAAAATTAAGGGTACTCTCACAGATACATAAAATTCTAATACGTCCAGACAGGATAAACCCAGGGATGATGTTTCTGATGACTGGGGAGTATAGAATCAGTGGTCACAGCCTAAGGATATGGAATAGGTCAATTAGGACTGATGTGAAGGTGCTGATGGCAGACTGGTGAAAGGTCACAAAATATCAGGTTATAGTCCAACACAGGTTTATTTGAAATCACAAGGTGTTGGAGCGCTGCCCCTTTGTCATGTGAAGTGACTTCACCTGATGAAGGAGCAGAGCTCCAAAAGCTTGTAATTTCAAAAAATCGGTTAGACTATAACCTGGTGTCAGGTAATCCAAGATGGAGGATGAGAAAAATTTGAAGCTGCAAGAGTTGCTCCTTTTTGAGGTATTTTAGGTATTGGAGGTGATTTCCTCAAATTCCAAGAGCAGCAATTGCTGTTTTATATGCTGTTGCATTGTTTTGGAACTTTAGAGGAAAATAAGTCAAAATAACAGCACTTTCAAAAGAGAGAAGGACAGGCAATAGGCAGTGAAGGAGAGGGAGAGCGATAGAGAGAAAGAACTGCACACTGCTAACTGACACAGCAGTGAATCTGTGCAGTTACTGCCTTTGCTATTTGATTCATGTGTCTCTAGACATCAGAGGGTTGTAGGTAAACAGTGAAATTAACAACTGATCTTGGTGGAACCTATGTGGGAGAGCTCATAGCACAGGAATAGATAAGTGCATAATTTTTAAGTGTAGCCTTGCTGTAAATCTACAATAGTGTGTAGAGTGGGTTCTTTCTTGATTATATGTTTTATTGAGATCTGTCTCTTGATTAAACTTTAAAAGTATAAGCCATAATTATTAAGTTAGCCTGGAGCAGTATTTTTTAGAGCAAAAAGAGTTATGTTTTCTGGGTCTGTAGATTGTGAAGGAGCAAAAATGGCCCTTAGCAGAGTGATATGCTCTTTTTGTCTGATGTGGGGGTTTAGGGAGAGTTCACATATTACTGAGGATTATATCAGCAATAAATGTCTTTGGTTGTGAATCCTATCATATCGAATGAATTGATTGGAGCAACAGTTGGAAGCAATGAGGAATTTACAACAGCAAGGGGGTGTGATGGATGACAGTTATAGGAAAGGAGAAAAACTGAAAATATAGTCACTTACTTGGGTTAACTCCAAGAAAGGTAGAGAGGTAGGCAGGTAGTGCAAGAGTCATCTTTGGCTATCCACATTTCAAACAAGTATGCTGTTTTGGAAAACTAAGGTGTCATAGACTCTCAAGGGATGTAGCATGGACAGTCAAGTTTCTGGTATCAAGACAGACTCTAATGTAATGGGGGTATGTCAGACTCCAAACAATCGAAGGGCTTTTCCTACTCCTCGGATGCTGCCTGACCGGCTGTGCTTTTCCAGCACCACTCTAATCTAGACTCTGATTTCCAGCATCTGCAGTCCTCAGTTTTGCCTAGTCAGAGACACAGACGGACATTTCTGTGGACAGCAGTGCAACATCTGGTGCCAGGATCAAGGGTATCTCAGAGGCAGTGCAGAATGTTCTCAAAGGGGAGGGGGCCCAACAGAAGGTCATTGTAGATATTGGAACCAATAACATAGGAAGGGAAAAGGTGAGATTCTGAAGGGAGAATATACAGAGTTAGGCAGGAATTTAAAAAGGTTTGCGAGGGTAGTAATATCTTGGATTACTCCTGGTGCTACGAGCTAGTGAGGGTAGGAATAGGAAGATAGAGCAGATGAATGTGTGGCTGAGCAGCTGGTGTATGGGAGAAGGATTCACATTTTTGGATCATTGGAATCTTTTCTAGAGGTGACCTGTAGAAGAAGGACCTGAATTGGAAGGGGACTAATATACTGGCAGGGGGATTTGCTAGAGCTGCTTGGGAGGATTTAGACTAGTAAGGTGGGAGAGGTGGGACCCAGGGGGATAGTGAGGAAAGAGATCAATCTGACACTAGCACAATTGAGAAAAGAAGTGAGTCAAACAGTCAGAACAGGCAGGAACAAAGCAGAGAACAAGGTATGACTGATAAATTAAACTGCTTTTATGTCAATGCAAGAGGCCAAACAGGGAAGGCAGATGTACTCAAGGCATGGCTAGGAACATGGGACTGGGATATCATAGCAATTACAGAAACATGGCTCAGGGATGGACAGGGCTGACAGCTTAATATTCCGGGATACAAATGCTACAGGAAGGACAGAGAGGGGGGCAAGAGAGGAGGTGGTGTAGTGCTTTTGACAAGCTTTATTACAGCTTTATTAGAGAGGATATTCCTGGGATTATATCCAGAAGTTATTTGGGTGGTACCAAGAAATAAGAAAGGGATAATCACTTTATTTGGATTGTATTATAGACGCTCAAATAGTCAGAGGGAAATTGAGAAACAAATTTGTTAGGAGATTTCTGTTATCTGTAAGAATTATAGGGGGTTAGAGTAGGGGATTTTAACTTTCCAAACATAGCCTGGGACTGTCATAGTGTTAAGGCTTTAGATGGAGAGGAATTTGTTGAGTGTGTACAAGAACAGTTTCTGATTCAGTATGTGGATGTACCTACTAGAGAAGGTGCAAAACTTGGCCTACTCTTGGGAAACAAAAGCAGGGCAGGAAACTGAGGTGTCAGTGGAAGAGCATTTTAATGCCTGCGACCATAATTCTATTAGTTTTAAAATAGTGATGGAAAAGGATAGACCAGATCTAAGTTGAACTTCTAAATTGGAGTAAGGCTAATTTTGACAATATTAGGCAAGAACTTTCAAAAGCTGATTGGGGCCAGATGTTCTCAGGTCAAGGGACAACTGGAAAATGGGAATCCTTCAGAAATGAGATGGTCCAGAGAAAGTATATTCCTTTTAGGGTGAACAGAAAGGCTGATAGGTGTAGGAAATGTTGGATGACTTAAGAAATTGAAGGTTTGGTTAAGAAAAAGAAGGAAGCATATGTCAGGTATAAACAGGAGAGATCGAGTGAATCCTTAGAAGATATAAAGGCAGTAGGAGTATACTTAAGAGGGAAATCAGGAGGGCAAAAGGGGGACATGAGATAGCTTTGGCAAATAGAATTAAGGAGAATTCAAATGGCTTACAAATACATTAAGGACAAAAAGGGTAACTAGGGAGAGAATAGGGGCCCTCAAAGATCAGCAAGGCAGCCTTTGTGTGGAGCCACTGGAGATGGGGGAGATACTAAATGAGTATTTTACATCAGTGTTTTACTGTGGAGAAGGACATGACAGATATAGAATGTAGGGAAATAGATGGTGACATCTTGAAAAATATCCATATTACAGAGGAGATGGTGCTAGATGTCTTGAAATGTGGATAAATCCTCAGGACATGATCAGGTGTACCCTAGAACTCCATGGGAAGCTCGGGAAGTGATTGCTGGACCCCTTTCTGAGATATTTGTATCATCGATCGTCACAGGGAAGGTGCCAGAAGACTGGAGGTTGGCTAACGTGGTGCCACTATTGAAGAAGGGTGGTAAGGACAAGGCAGGGAACTACAGACCAGTGAGCCTGAAGTCGGTGGTGGGAAAGTTGTTGGAGGGAATCCTGAGGGACAGGATTTGCACATATTTGGAAAGGAAAGGACTGATTAGAGATGGTCAACATGGCTTTGTGCATGGGAAATCATGTCTCATGAACTTAAGTTTATTGCAGCAGATAACACCAAATTTGGAGGCGTAGTGGGCAGTGAAGAAGATTATCTCAGAGTGCAATGGGACCGTGATTAGATGGGCCAATTGGCTGAGGAGTGGCAGGTGGAGTTTAATTTAGATAAATGTGAGGTGCTGATTTTGGTAAGGCACATCAAGACAGGACTTACACACTTAATGCTAGGGTCCTGAGGAGTGTTGAGAGTGTGGTGTTTGAAAAGCACAGCCAGACAGGCAACATCCTAGGAGCAGGAGAATTGACATTTCGGGCATAAGCCCTTCATCAGGAATCAGGGCTTATGCCCAAAATGTCAATTCTCCTGCTCCTACGATGCTGCCTGACTGGATGTGCTTTTCCAGAACCACACTCTTGACTCTGATCTCCAGTATCTGCAGTCCCCATTTTCTCCTGAGGAGTGTTGCTGAACAAACAGACCATGGGTGAAAGTTCAAGGTTCCATGATAGTGGAGTCAGGCATTTGGTACACTT
Organism: Chiloscyllium plagiosum; assembly: GCF_037043375.1. Taxonomy (NCBI): domain Eukaryota; kingdom Metazoa; phylum Chordata; class Chondrichthyes; order Orectolobiformes; family Hemiscylliidae; genus Chiloscyllium; species Chiloscyllium plagiosum. Next base: position 154,346,158 of record NW_028270141.1, read on the forward strand.
ACTTTTATTGGTCAATGCATTGAGTAAAGGAATTGGGATGTCATGTCGTGGCTTTATAGGACATTGTTAGGCCATGTTTTGAATACTGCATTCAATTCTAGTTTCCTTGCTATAAAAAGATGGTGTTAAACTTGAAAGGGATCAGAAAAGATTTAGATTACTTACAGTGTGGAAACAGGCCCTTCAGCCCAACAAGTCCACACCAACCCGCTGAAGCCTAACCAACACATTTTTGGATTGTGGGAGGAAACCCACACAGACACGGGGAGAATATGCAAACTCCACACAGAGAGTCGCCTGAGGCTGGAATTGAAGCCGGGTCTCTGGCGCTGTGAGGCAGCAATGCTAACCACTGTGCCACCATGCTGCCTACCTTTACAAAGACGTTGCTCAGGTTGGAGGATTGAGCTACAGGGAGAGGCTAACTAGGCTGGGGCTATTTTCCCTCGAACATCAGAGGCTGACAGGTGACCTGAAACAGGAGTTTAAATTCATTAGAGACAGGGATAGGGTGAATAGACAAGGTTTTTTTTCCAGGCTAGGGGAGTTCAAAACTAGAAGTAATAGCTTTAATGTGAGAGTGGAAAGATTTAAAAGGGACCACTGCTAGAGCTGCCAGAGGAAGTGGTGGAGGCTGGAGCAATTTAAAAGACATCTGGACAAGTATATGAATAGGAAAGGTTTAGGGGGATGTGGAACAAATGTTGGCAAATGGGACTAGATTGATTTGGGATATCTGGTCAGCATGGATGAGTTGGACCGAAGGATCAGTTTCCATACTGTGCATCTCTATGACTCTATGATAATGTGTTCCTGATATTTATAGTTCTGCACCACTTAAATTAGAGTAATAGGGACAGGAGGAACATGAATACAAAATTGGCTATATGATAATAGTAATGATTAATAGATATTTTTGGGCTACAGAAGGATTTGTATTGGAATTCACTGGGAGTCAGTACTGAAACCTGAGCATTTCCTGATCAATATTCATGATACAGACTTTGGTATATAGGAAAACATTTCAAAACTTGTAGATGATACAAAAATTTGGAAGTACAGTAAACTAAGGGGGGGGAGGCATTAAAAAAGTTCGAAAGGTTGTTGATAAAGTGGAGCAGTGGACAGATGAAGTTGAATATGAAGAAGTGTGATGAAATATATTTCAGTGAAAGAACATGGCAAGTCAGTGCAAAAGGAGTATTGTTGAAAATGGTGTGCAGAAAGACCAAAATATATAGGTGGATAAATTATTATTGATTAAAGAAAACAAAACAAAGAACAATACAGCACAGGAACAGGCCCTTCGGCTCTCCAAGCCTGTGCTGCCACATTTTGCCCTTCCATACTAAAACTGGCTTCACTTACGGATTCGTATCCCTCTAGTCCCTTCCTATTTATGTATTCATCCAGGTGTTTCTTGAATGCTGCTATTGTGTCTGGTTCCACCACTTCCCCTGGCAGCGTGTTACAGGCACTGACCACCCTTTGTGTGAAAAACTTGCCTTACTCATTTCTTTTAAACTTCCTCCCATGCACCTTAAACCTGTGTCCCCTAGCCATTGACCCCTCCACCCTGGGAAAAAGCCTCATACTTCCCACTCTGTCCATGCCATTCACAATCTTATAAACTTCTGTCAGGTTGCCCCTCAACCTCCTGCTTTCCAGTGAAAACAAACCCAGTCTATCTTACTTCACAGCTAAAATCCTCAATACCAGGCAACAGCCTGTAAACCTTTTCTGTACCGACTTCAAAGCATCCACATCCTTCTGGTAGTGTGGTGACCAGAATTGTATGCAATATTCCAAGTGTGGCCTAACTGAAGTTCTTTAAAGCTGCAGTAGAACCTGCCTATCCTTATTCTCAATGCCAATTCCAATGAAGGCAAGCATGCCATAGCCTTTTTTACTACGTTATCTACCTGTGTTGCCACCTTCAGTGATCTGTGGACTTCCACATCCAGATCTCTCTGCATATCAATATTCCTAAGGTTCTCGCATTCAATGTATAATTTCCACCTGTACTTGATCTTTCAAAACACATCACTTCACATTTTTCCACATTAAACTCCATCTGCCATTTTTTCTGCTCATGCTTGTAACTGATCTATATCCTGCTGTATCCTCTGACAATCCGCCTTACTGTCTGCAACTCCACCAATCTTTGTATCATCTGAAAACTTACTGATTAGACCAGCTAAATTTTCCTGCATTTATGTAGATCACAAACAGCAGAGGGCCCAGCACTGATCCCTGTGGACCAGCATTAATGACAACTCTTCATTCTGAAAGGTATCCTTCCTCCATTACCCTCTGTCTTCTATGACTAGGCCAGTTCTGCACCCATCTTACCAGCTCACCCTGATACCATGTGGCTTCACCTTCTGTACCAGTCTGTCATGAGGGACCTTTCAAGGTTTTACTAAAATCTATGTAGAGAACATCAACCACTTTTCCTCATCAATCAGCTTCATCACCTCCTCAAAGAAACAGATCAAGTTAGTGAGACATGACCTCCCATGTACAATACCATGCTGGTTATCGCTAATCAGTTCATTTGCTTCTAAGTGCTTATAGGTCTTGTTCCTGAGAATCTTTTCCAATAATTTCCCTACCACTAATGTGAGGCTCACATGGCCTGTAATTTCCAGGTTTATTCCCTGTTACAGTTAAACGATGGGACAACATTAGCTATTCTGCAGTCCTCTGGGAACTCAACTTTGGCCCAAGAAGATACAAAGATGTCTGTCAATGCTCCAGCAATTTGTTCTCTTGCCTCCCTCAACATTCTGTGATAGATCACATCTGGAACTGGGGACATATCTACCATAATAATTTTTAAGATGCACAACTCCTCCTCCTTTTTAATAGCAACATGGCTTAGAAATGCAAAGGTAGCTGCAGAGAGCTTTTCTTAAAGCATTACAGTATCTTCAGCTTTATTAAGATGGTAATTGACCACAACAGCAAGGTGGCAATGCTGAGTCTTGTGTAAGAGACTGTAATTATGGATACAGTTCTGGGTGCCACACTTCAAGAAGCATGTGACCATATTAGAGAGGATTCCCAGGGAACCATTCAGAAAACCTTAGAAAACTGAGAAAATTCAAGTATAAAGATAGATTGGAAATGTTGAAATTGTTTTTCTTGGAAAGGATAAGGCCAGGAGGAGAATTGACAAAAATGTTCAAAATCAAGAGTTGTCTGCATGAAATGAATACGGAGTAACTACTCCCACTCGTAAAATAATCAAGAACAAGAGGGCAGAGATTTGAAGCAATTCTCAAAAGAAACAAATAAGACCATAAGACATAGGGGCAGAAATTAGCCCATCGAGTCTGCTCTGCCATTTAGTGATGGCTGATAAGTTTCTCAACCCCATTTTCCCGTTTTCTTCCCATAACCCTTTACCCCCTTGATATTCAAGAACCCATCTATCTCCGTCTTAAATATACCCAATGCCCTGGCCTCCACAGCCTTCTGTGGTAATGAATTCCATAGATTCACCAATTTCTGGCTGAAGAAATTTCTCCCTATCTCCATTCTAAAGGGTCTTCCCTTTACTCTAAGTCTATGCCCTTGGGCCCTAGTCTCTCCTACCAATGGAAACATATTCCCAACATCTACTGTGTCCAGGCCATTCAGTATTCTGTACATTTCAATGAGATCCCCCTCATCCTTCTAAACTCCAATGAGTAGACACCCAGAGTCCTCAAACATTCTTCATCTGTTAAGTTAAAAATCACACAACAGCAGGTTATAGTCCAACAGGTTTATTTGGAAGCACTAGCTTTCAGAGCGCTGCTCCTTCATCAGAGGGTTGTGGAAGGAAGAAGCAACACTCTGAAAGCTAGTGCTTCCAAATAAACCTGGTGTTGTGAGATTTTTAACTTTGCCCACCCTGGCATCTCCAAATCATCTGTTAAGCTTTTCATTCCTGAGACCATTCTTGTGAATCTCCTCTGAACATGCTCCTGGGCCAGTATATCCTTCCTCAGATACGGGGCCCAAAACTGCGCACAATTCTCCAACTGTGGTCTGACCAGAGCCTTATAGAGCCTCAGAAGTGCAGAAGTACTCAACAGTACATCAGAAGTACATCTGGAAATGTGGTGGAGGCAGGTTCAATTGAGGAGTCAAGAGGCCATTAAATGATTATTTGAATAGAAACATTGTGCAAGGTTGCAGGAAAAAGGCTGGGGAATGACACTAGGTTGAAATATTAATTTGGACTGCAGGTATTGACACAATTAGCTGAATAGCCTCCTTCTATACTGTCACAGTTCTGTGATTCTGAGATTCTGTGATTACATGATACTCCGCAATCCCCGAATCAATCAGTCTCCTTTGGACCCTTTGCATGTGGGACTGAGAAATGCCCTGACTTTACCTGTTTCTCAGTAAGGATCACACGTCCAAGCAACTGGTTCTCAAGACCTTTAATGGTTACGGTGAAGTCAATGATGGATGTCTTGGCACTAATTTCTGGAGTGTAGGCTGGGTTTGGAAGTTTTGTAGTAATGTAGAACATGAAACCAGCCATGACATCAGTTTCTTTATCACCCACTTTCACCTATAAAATCAAAAGAAAAACATTTTATAGATAGTAATACTGACATTATGTATTTTATTCCCTCTCTTCTCATGGTGTAAGGTCCTTTGTTATCCGCCCTGGACCATGAAATGGAATAATATGGGGCAGCACGGTGGCTCAGTGGTTAGCACTGCTGCCTCACAGCACAAGGGACCGGGTTTGATCCCTGCCTCGGGCAACTGTCTGTGTGGAGTTTGCACATTCACCCCATGTCTGCGTGGGTTTCCTTCGGGTTCTCCGGTTTTCTCCCACAATCCAAAGATGTGCAGGTTAGTTGAATTGGCCATGCTAAATTGCCTCATAAGTAGGTTAGGTGTATTAGTCTGGGGTAAATGTAGGGGAATGGGTCTGGGTGGGTTACTCTTTGGAGGGTCAGTGTGGACTTATTGGGCTGAAGGGCCTGTTTCCACACTGTAGGGATTTTTTGTCTAAAACATCAGTTCCCTTTTGAACATGTGGCTTATTGCATTCATAACTTGAAGAAGGAAATGCTCTGAATTTTACTGGGGCTGAGATTGCAGAGATTAATTAGGAAGTTAATTATAATGTGGAGGGTCAGCCTGTTATTTTCTGTTTAACAATTCATAAAACTGGGAAGTCATGCAAAGATAAAGCAGCAACTAATGGAACAGTTTTCTGTTTGTTAGCTCTCAAACAAACCCTGGTGTTAAAACAGATCTCTGGGAATAATTGGAAACTGGTGGCTGTCCTATCCTTGGATTTCAAGTAGGCTTTTGATAAGGTTTCCAATCTATAAAATTCTAACCGCACAAGATAGGATGTTCCTGATGTTGGGGAGTCAGAACTAAGACTCACAGTCTAAGGATACAAGGTAAACCAATTAGGACTGAGATGGAGAAAAGTATCTTCACTCAGAAAGTGCTGAGCATGTGGATTCATTACCACAGAAAGCAGTTAAGGTCTAATCATTGTATAATTTCAAGAAGGAGATGGATACAGCACCTGAGGCTACAGAAATCAAAGGACAAGGGAGGAAAAGCAGGAACAGACTAATGAATTATATGATCAGCTATGATCATAATGAATGGTGGAGCAGGCTTGAAGGGCCGAATGGCCTACTTTTGTTCCTATTTTCTATTTTTATGAATGATATGTGCCACTTGTTAGCCTGAAGCTGGATATTGTCCGGATCTTGTTGCATTTGGACATGGCCTACTTCAGTATCTGAAGAATCATGAGTGGTGCTGAACATTGCAGTCATCAGTGAACATCCTCACTTCTGACCTTATTATTGAGGGAAAGTCCAATGAATTGATTTGTATTGCGTAATGAGAAAATCAAACTGTAAGAAGTTGGATGTGAATGCCTGCAATAATGCAGATGGTAATGACAGACCTTTATTAAATCAGCTCACCTTGAATGTGGTCCCAGATTTGATGAAATTTTTCTCCAGCACATTGTCCAATGCAGGATCTAATTCTTCCTGCACATCTTCCAATAGCAGAGGACGTCCAAGTGAAAGAGCATCCTCCAGGTGATTCCGGAAATACTTGTGATTGAGCGATGTTACCTTTATAACAAAAGTAATTTGTGTTTGTAGCTCAAACTCCACTCCCCCCGTGCTTTAAATGCACTGACTGCAATGTTGTTACATCTCTACAATCTGTCATGCAGCTAGTAACATATTTAAGCATGCTTATGTCTTTTAAGGCAGCTAGCCATATCTTTTTAGACATATCTGAAAATTACCTTGAGTAGGTGTGGCATCAGTGAGACAGTCTATTGATAGCTGCTCATTTCTCAGATGAGAAAAATGCACAAACAGTTAAAAATTACTACCAGGGTCTTAAAAAATATATCAGAGATATTTTAAAATATTAATAAAGATTATCAAGTTACTAGCCAGAATAATAATTTAACTTTACTTTCAGAAATTAACATCTAACATTTCAGTATATGACTTAATCCATTAAGTTTCTGAATTTTCATCAATATGCAGCTTTAGAGTTTGGAAATACATTTCCCTAGATTTCCATAATTATTAATGCATTATGGTAACTAGGTGAGCTGGCACTCACATAGCTAAGTCATATCAACAAAGCCAAGGTTTAATCCAAGGTTTGTGCTCAGTTAGTTGAACCACATACTCAAAGGATAAAGAGGTATTAAAATTAGACTCCATTCTCCAGATCATGAAGAGAAAGCCCCATTCTTTACTATCATCCAGAAAATTCCTATGAAACTGTTCATGTGTAGATACTGAGTGGGGAGAGAATTGAGCTCCCCAGTCTATTGACTTGCTGACATTCAATGTTGTGATTTATTTGTGAATAGTGACCACTTGAATAATTCATAGATTCATAGAGATGTACAGCATGGAAAAGACCCTTCAATCCAATCCTTCCATGCCGACCAGATATCTCAACCCAATCTAGTCCCACTTGCCAGCACTCGGCCCATACCCCTCCAAACCCTTCCTATTCATATACCCAACCAAATGCCTCTTAAATGTTGCAATTGTATCAGCCTCCACCACATCCTCTGGCAGCTCATTCCATACACACACCACCTTCTGCGTGAAAAAGTTGCCCCTTAGGTGTCTTTTATATCTTTCCCCTCTCACCCTAAACCTATGCCCTCTAGTTCTGGACTCCCCGACCCCAGGAAAAGTCCTTTGTCTATTATTCCTATCCATGCCCCTCATAATTTTGTAAACCTCTATAAGGTCATCCCTCAGCCTCCGACGCTCCAGGGAAAACGGCCTTAGCCTGTTCAGCCTCTCCCTATAGCTCAAATCCTCCAACCCTGGCAACATCCTTGTAAACCTTTTCTGAACCCTTTCAAGTTTCACAGCATCTTTCCGATAGGAAGGAGACCAGAATTGCACACAATATTCCAACAGTGGCCTAATCAATGTCCTGTACAGCCGCAACATGACCTCCCGACTCCTATACTCAATACTCTGACCAATAAAGGAAAGCATATCAAACGCCTTCTTCACTATCCTACCTACCTGCAACTATGGAATCAAAATCTTCAGCAAAGAAGGAGAGAAAAATGGAGAAAGAAAATAATGTGGCATTGATTTGTGGTAGTCAATTATTTTATGTTCATGATCAGTATACTGCTCAGATACTGAATATATGTTGAAAAAAATCTGTCCTTTCCTACCTGCAGTTCATTATGTTTCTCCTTCTTTTTGATCCAGGTTTTACCCTGTGTTTGAGGGTCAATGAGAAGTGGATACCTGGTTGCTTTGGTAACAATGATGCCATTCTGAACTGACAGGTCATCACTTGGTAATCCTTGTAGGTTCCACTCACCAATCTGAGAGGTTAGAATTGCATAGAATTAAAAAGAACATTCTTTGAAATAATTCTAGCCACCAATACTGATTATTCAATGATTACTGAGGACCATGCCAAAATTAATTTGGAAGAGATTGTATTCGACACTGCAATGTAGTTAATGGTAGCAAACAGCCCAGTGATTACAGTACTGAAGCAGCAGTCTAGAGAATCTTCCATATATAAGGTGCTAAACTGAAATCCATTAACCTGGTATCTGCAAAAAAAATGACAAGAAAGCTACTGAATTGTTGTAAACATTTATAAAATTGTTGTAAATGTTGTGAAATGCCCTTCGAGTGACAGATATAATTTCCACACCTCATATTGTGGCCTAAAGTGACTTCAAGTTCTCATGGCATAGTTGACATTTAATGGACAAAGGAAAAAAACTGTCTTGTCAGCATTCTTCTTCTTAGGCAGCCCATTGAATATGATCATTTTCCCCTATGGTTTAATATGTATTGAGGAGATGGGCCAAATCAATTGGGTGTCTGCAAAACATATTTAGGAGACTGTAATCATGAGTTATATAGTTTGACTTGGTTATTGTAAAGTAACAATTCAAGGTAGGAACAACTAACTTGAGAGAAAGCTAAAATTACTGAGTGAAAATGCATCTGGCTCAGATCGATTGAAATGAGCGATTTGCTGGCAAAACAGGATCTGAATAATGGGCTGCCATTTGAATGGATGCTGTTTGGGCACATACGCGGTCCTTTGTCATTAAGGTACGGGAGCACAAACAAATTCAGAGTTTACTTGCCAATAAAAGAGATAGTGATTAAAATGAAAAAAAAAATGTAATTTTAACAGACGTGAGGTGGGCAAACACCTATATTGAGTTTTGAAGTCCCACAGTATTATTGAAAATACAAATAAGAAAAGCAAACAGAGAATGTAAGAGACAAGCAATTAATATAAAAAGGAACCCAAATGGGATATGGGAACCAGGAGAGAATACGAGAGAGTAATAGAATGATGTGCAAAATACTTAGACAAATAACATAAGTAGAGCGCAGAAAATCAGTCAGTGAAGTCAGGTTAAGGGAGAAAGTAATGAAATCAAATCAGGATTTCTGTGCATTATGGAAATGCATGAAGTACAGTAAATAAGATTGGGGAGTCACAGGCACATATTGTCATGCAGAAATATGATATTGTGGTGATAACAGAGACTTTGCCAAGGGTAATACAAGGTGTTGAACATTCCTGTTTAGAATGATAGAAAGGAAGGAAATGAGGAAAAGTAGTATTGCTTAAGTAGTAAATTGCAGTGCTGGAAAAAGAACATGGCTCAGAGAGTTGAGGACAGGTCAATCTAGTTTGACCTAAAGAACAAAAGGGGTGTAATTATTTTCCTCGGAAGTCTGTAGAATATTAACTTGTGGGAAGATGTGAGGGAACAAACCTGCAGGAAAAATTCAGAAAGGTGCCAACATTATCAGGTGGTAATATTGAGGAACTTTAACTACCCAGCTAACTGTCAATAAACGAAAGAAAAAAAGTCACTACAAAAGAGGACATTTCTAAGGTAACTGACAAAGGAAACAATGGTGAAATGAGGAAATGCTTTTGAATGTTATGAACAATTAGGATTTAGAATTCACTGCCTCTATGTGATGAAGTAAGTTCAAGTGATTCCAAGAAGACATTAATAATTTCAGATACAGCTAAAATCATTGGAAACAAAGGTATTTGTTACATTTTATATCCCACTTCTAATAATTACATACTTCTGTATGGCTGTACAAATAATCAAACACTTTAGTTGATAGACAGATTGCCTCATCGTTGAAAAAAACATTCCTTCAGACAATTGCAAATGAAGCATGTGATGACAGTGCAATAACAGCTATAAATAAACACCAAGCCAAGGCAGAAAATTATCAATTGAGAGGGTATGTTGTTGAGGTGTGCAAAGGTTGTGATCTGTCACTTAAGACTGAGTGTAATAAACACTTAATATCACGTAACTCTGAGCCAATCTCACCATAGCCTGGTCCACCAAGAAGGCTATAATGTTTAGACTATCTGTATATGGAATCCTCTTCTTCTGGAGCTCTGCTTCCCAGATTACTTTCAGTAATATATCTCTGAATGTTTGATTGAAGGGACCACTATACGAAAGAAAACCAGTAGCCAACAGCACATCTCCCACCAACCTAGAATACAAGAGATGCAAAGAAATCAGTGTAAAGCATGTCAGTGTAAAGTAAAATAATACATTGATATAAAGTAGGAAATGGAAAAGACAATAGCAGGAATGTTTTTTCAATTGTTTAGTCACACAAAATGTAGAGATTATTAAAACAAAGACATGACGTCAAAGCTGATGGACACCAAGTCAAAACCGGAAAGGGAACAAACACCTCCAGCTAGACCATGTTGGCTTCAAAGGACAGTGAGATCTAGAAATTCATAAGGACCTCCACTGGTCTGGGCCTGTCTTTATTATTGTGCATAGTTTGCTCTGCAATAATTAAGGAAGGAGATGGCCCACTGGTATTATCAGGAAAATATTAATCGAGAAACTCAGCTAACGTCTGGGGGTATGAGTTTAAATCTTCTCGTGGCAAATGAATTAAAAACTAATCTGGAATTAAGAATCTAATGATAACCATGAACCCACTGCAGAATAACCCATCTGATTAATTCATGTTCTTCAGGCAAGGAAATCTGCCATCCTCAATTGATCTGGCCTATGTGTGATGGCAGATCCACAGCAATATGGTTGACTCTTGACTGGACTCTGAATTGGACTACTCGATTACATCAATTGACCCAAACTCGAAAGAAAGAATGAAAGTGGATGGGACCGCTTGGCATTAACATAAATACTGGAAACAACAAATGAGAAAAGTCTGTAGACCCTGCAAAGTCCTCGATACTAATATCACAAGGGTACACTCTCGGAATTACAAACAATATCCCAAATAGTGCCATCACCATCCCTAGGCCAGTAAGCTGTGCATGGTTAGGAAGATGAAATCCCATCCAGAGGGAGACACAGCCCAAATCAGTACATAGTTCACAGAGTATGAAGGCATCATGGGAATTCAGTGCAAAGGAGAATAGGTGCTTTTTGCTTACTTTTTTGACTCATAGCTTGTAAGTTTTTTTTAATTAGGTAAATTGAAGCCCAGGTTAGGGGTCAATGACAAAAGAGTGGCATCACATAAACTATAAGTTCATTGGTTTATAATAGCTACTAATTTGACAGTACATTACAGGTTACTTTCAGATTGAAGATAAATAAGGGAAAGATTTACAGGTTATAAACAAATAGACCAGTTGGATTTTTAAAAAAAACATTAAGAATTAAGTAAATAATGGAGAGCTGCAGGGCCAGGCGATGTGTTATAACTGTGGATGCTGGTGAGCCCCATTGAGGTTCATTGTGACTACATTGGCAGCAAGTGTTGGTTGCTTGAGGAACTCTGGCTCAGAGCTGATGAGCTACAGTCCAACTTTCAAACACTGCGACACATGAGGGATGGGGAAAGGTACCTGAATGCTGTGCTTCAGCAGGCGGTCAAACCCTTAGATTAACTAGTTGGAGTCAGTCAGTTGTCAGAGACAGGAAGGTGTGAGTACGAGCGAGATAGGAAGGAGGATCCAGGAGGTTGCGCTGAAGGAGCCTCAGTCCTTGAGCTTGACTAACAGATTTGAGATTCTTGCTCCCTGTGGGGACATGAGCAGAGGCTGTGAGGAGGATGAGCAAACTGACCAAAGCACTGTGGTACAGGGAACCATTCAAGAGAGGGGAGAAAAGAGAAATGAATTTGTAATTGAGGATAGCATAGTCCAGGGAATAACCACTGCTCTCTGTGACCAGGATCGAGAGTCGCCAAAGGCTGTGTTGCCTGCCTGGTGCCCAGGTTCAGGATATCCCATCTAGGCTGCAGAGGAACTTGGAGCGGAAGGGAAAAGATTCTGTAGTCATGGTCCATGTAGCTACCAACAATAAAGGTAGTCAGGGGAAAGAAGTTCTGCTGGAGCAATATGAGCAGGTAGGGACTAAATGAAAAAAGCAGAACCAAAAAAGTAATGATCTCCAGATTACTACCCGAGCCAATTGGCACAGGGCTAATTGGCACAGGGTCAACAATATTAAAGAGATATTGTACAATATCTCATGATTCAAAAACTGGGGGTGTGTGGGAGAAATGGGCTAGAATTTGAGCGACACTGGAACCAGTACTGGGGAGAAAGGGAGCTGTTCCCATACGACAGGCTTCACCTAAATAATGCTAGAATCAAAGTCTGCCTAATCACATAACTAGGGCTGTGGATAGGGCTTTAAACTGAATAGTGGGGGTGTGGATTCAGTTGTATGAAAAGGAGTTAAAGGTGGGGAGGGTTCATCAGAGTTTATTGAAGTTTCCAGAACAAGGCGTAGGACAGAGGGTATGGAAAGGGTCAGGAATCTAACTTCAGGCACAACAGGTAAGGAGACAACTATGAGAAGGAGGGGGCAGTCAATGGAGGACTGAGCATATTGTACTTAAATGCACACAGCATATGAAACTAGGTAAATGGACCTTGTAGTGTAGATTAAAATTGGCATATATGATGTCATGGATTTCAGAGATGTGGCTGCGAGGGGATCAGGATTGGGGAATACATATCCAAAGATATACATCCTCTCGAAAGGACACACAGATGGAAGAGGGAGAGGGATTGCCTTGTTTGTAAGAAATTAAATTAAATCAATAGTAAAAAATGATATAAAGTCAATAGTCGTAGAATCTGTGTGGGTAGAGTTGAGGAACTGCCTAGGAGAAAATAGTCTGATGAGAATTGTATACAGGCTTCTTTGTAGTAGTCAGGATGCAGGGAAAAAATAAATCAGGAGATAGAAAGGCATGAAGGCAGAAATACTTCATTACAATAATCACATGGTGCTCCCATACTTAGGAGGACTGGGAAAATCAGTTTGGTAAAAGATCTCAAGGAAAGGAATTTGAGGAATGTCTATGAGATGTTTCTTTGGAGCAACTTATGGTACAGCCCCGAGAGAACAGGCAATTCTGGATTTGGTGTAATGATCAGATGTGTACTGTGCAGATCATTCACCTTCTTCTGCATTAGGTGCCACTTCTCTTATTCCTGTTTGCAACTCTGACCTCCTGTTTGACCTCGGCTGAGGTCTAATGGGAAGACATCGTACACCCATCAGTTAAGAAGAAGAGCTTCTTTCTGGCCTGGAGCAGATTACCTCATGAGGCCTCAGTGAAGTGAGGTACAACATTTTGACAGGGTGAAGCCATCTCTAGAGGAAACAAGAAAGCTCTTATCGTGTTCCTGATTTGCAATGAAGGGTAGGATGCCGAAATGACATTTAAACGTGGTGCCAGGATCTTTGAGTCATGGAAGGTGCAGCCCACCATCTGCATGAGACATGCTTTAGGGTTTTCTATTTTTTAGCATACATAACATATACCACAGAGAGTTTAGTTCTTGTTATAGAAGTAGGAGGAGGCCATTTGGCCCTTTCAGCCTGCTCCAATATTTGATAAGATCTAGACTGATCCTCTATCTCAATGTTGTATCCCTGCTTTCTCCCACTGCACCAAAAATCTCACAATGTATGAATCTTTTTCTTGAAACAGATTTCTTAAGTTTTTTAAACAATAGCTGTTTACATGGCCAGAATATCAGAGATATAGTCTGGGTTCTGTGCTTACTAAAGTTAATGAGATTACAAACATTTATCCGACTGATTGGAGATGTTATACAATTCTATTACACCAAATGGTTGACTGAAGGTATATCAGAATGTCACGTACTGTGGTGTATGCAATTGTCTTTTATAGTTTCGCAGAATCAGGCCAAAAAGCACAGAAACAGACCCTTTGATTCAACCAATCCAACCCAAACATAATCCCAAACTAAACTAATCCCACCTGCCTCTGTTTGACCCATATCCATCCATTTTAAACGTTGTAACTGTTCTTGCATCCCTCACTTCATCTGAATGTTTATTCCACACATGAACCACTCTCTGTGTAAACAAAAATGCCCATGCCTTTTTAAAATCTTTCTCTTCTCTTCTTAAAAAATATTGCCCCACACAATGGAAAATACACCAGCCATTCATCTTATGTACACCCCTCATTATTTTATAAACCTCTATAAGATCACCTCTCAAGCTCGTACGCTCCAGTGAAAAATGTCCCAGCCTATCCAGCCCCTTCTTATAACTCAAACCATCCATTCCTGGCAACATCCTGGTAAATCTCTGATGAACCCTCTCCAACATGTCCAATAATATCCTTCCTATAATAGGATGACCATAACTGGACTCAGAACTTCATAAGAGAGTTAAAATCACACAACACCAGGTTATAGTCCAACAGGTTTATTTGGAAGCACTGGGTTTCTGAGCACTGCTCCTTGCCAGCTGATGAAGGAGCAGCCCTCTGAAAGCTAGTGCTTCCAAATAAACCTGTCAGGCAAAACCCTGGGTGTTGTGTGATTTTCATTGTTGGACACCCAGTCCAACACTGGCACCTCCAAATTACAGCATAAGAGACCTCCCCAGCTTCCTGTAAAACCTTAACACAATGCCCCAACTCCTACACTCAAGAGCAATGAAGGTACATATGCTAAACACCTTCTTAACCACCTGTAAGGGTTGCAAGCTTCAAAGAATTATGTACCTGAACCCCTATCTCTCTCTGTTTAACAACACTCTCCAGGGACCTGCCATTAATTATATAGGTCCTGCCCTTGTCTGTTTTACCAAAATGCAATACCTCACATTTATCCAAATTCAACTTCATCTGCCACTCCACAACTCATTGATCCAATTGATCAAGACCTTTTTGTAATCTTTGATAACCTTCTTTACTGAAAAATGTGTTGCTGGAAAAGCGCAGCAGGTCAGGCAGCATCCAAGGAGCAGGAGAATCGACGTTTCGGGCATAAGCCCTTCTTCAGGAATGAGGAGGGTGTGCCAAGCAGGCTAAGATAAAAGGTAGGGAGGAGGGACTTGGGGGAGGGGTGTTGGGAATGCGATAGGTGGAAGGAGGTTAAGGTGAGGGTGATAGGCCGGAGAGGGGGTTGGGGCGGAGAGGTCGGCAGGTCAAGAAGGCGGTGCTGAGTCTGAGGGTTGGGACTGAGATAAGGTGGGGGGAGGGGAAATGAGGAAGCTGGAAAAATCTGCATTCATCCCTTGTGGTTGGAGGGTTCCAACTTCTCTTTCCAATCCTCCCACTTCCTCCAAACCAAAAGAGTAGCCATGGGCACCCGCATGGGCCCCAGCTATGCCTGCCTCTTAATCGGATATGTGGAACAGTCCATCTTCCGCAGCTACACTGGCACCACTCCCCACCTTTTCCTCCGCTACATCGACGACTGTATCGGTGCTACCTCATGCTCCCACAAGGAGGTTGAACAGTTCATCCACTTTACTAACACCTTCCACCCCGACCTCAAATTTACCTGGACAGTCTCAGATTCCTCCCTCCCCTTCCTAGACCTCTCCATTTCTATCTCGGGCGACCAACTCAACACGGACATTTACTACAAACCGACTGACTCCCGCAGCTACCGAGATTACACCTCCTCCCACCCTGCCCCCTGTAAAAATGCCATTTCATATTCCCAATTCCTTCGCATCCGCCGCATCTGCTCACAGGAGGACCAATTCCAATACCAAACAACCCAGATGGCCTCCTTCTTCAAAGACTGCAATTTCCCCTCAGACGTGGTTGACGATGCTCTCCACCGCATCTCCTCCACTTCCCGCTCCTCCGTCCTTGAACTCCACCCCTCCAATCGCCACCAGGACAAAACCCCACTGGTCCTCAGCTACCACCCCACCAACCTCCAGATACATCGAATCATCCTTCCTCATTTCCGCCACCTCCAAACAGACCCCACCACCACGGATATATTTCCCTCCCCACCCCTATCAGCGTTCTGGAAATACCACTCCCTCTGCGACTCCCTCGTCAGGTCCACATCCCCACCCAAACCAACCGCCACTCCCGGCACCTTCCCCTGCAACCGCAAGAAATGCAAAACTTGCACCCACACCTCCCCCCTCACTTCCCTCCAAGGCCCCAAGGAATCCTTCCGTATCCATCCGAAATTCACCTGCACCTCCACACACATCATTTACTGCATCCGCTGCACCCGATGTGGCCTCCTGTACATTGGGGAGACAGGCCGCCTACTCGCGGAATGTTTCAGAGAACACCTCTGGGACACCTGCACCAACCAACCCAACCGCACCGTGGCTGAACATTTTAACTCCCACTCCCACTCCACCAAGGACATGCAGGTCCTTGGCCTCCTCCATCGCCAGACCATGGCAACACGACGCCTGGAGGAAGAGCGCCTCATCTTCCGCCTAGGAACCCTCCAACCACAAGGGATGAATGTAGATTTCTCCAGCTTTCTCATTTCCCCTCCCCTGACCTTATCTCAAGATAAGGACTCAGCACCGCCTTCTTGACCTGAAATCTTCTTCCCGACCTCTCCGCCCCCAACCCCTCTCCGGCCTATCACCCTCACCTTAACCTCCTTCTACCTATCGGATTCCCAACACCTCTCCCCCAAGTCCCTCCTCCCTACCTTTTAGCTTAGCCTGCTTGGCACACTTTCCTCATTCCTGAAGAAGGGCTTATGCCCGAAACGTCGATTCTCCTGTTCCTTGGATGCTGCCTGACCTGCTGCGCTTTTCCAGCAACACATTTTTCAGCTCTGATCTCCAGCATCTGCAGTCCTCACTTTCTCCTAACCTTCTTTACTGTCCACTGAACCAATCCTGATGTCATCCACAAACTTACTAACCATGCTTAATATGTTCTCATCTCAATAATTCATATAAATGACGAACAAAAGTGAACTCAAAACACCTGAAGAAGGGTTACTCGAATCAAAACATTAGCTCTGATTTCTCTCCACAGTTGCTTCCAGACTTGCTGAGCTTTTCCAGAAATTTCTGTTTTTGTTTCTGATTTACAGTGTCCACAGTTCTTTCAGTTTTTATCTCATATCCTCTCTTTGCCTTCCTGATCTCACACTTCAGAATGCCTCAACACTCTATATTGATCAAGAGATTTGAAGCCAGTTGTTTATACCTCATATACAATTCTTTTTTAATTCTTGGCTCTAACCTCAATATCTTTATTCATCCATTGTTCTGTAATCCTACCAGTCATACCTTTCACTCTAACAGGAACATAATAATTCTGAACGCTTGTTATTACACTTATGAAAGCCTCTCACTCCTCAGACATCCCTTTACCTGTGAACCGTCTACTCATATAACTTTTGAAAGTTCTTGTCTCAAACCATTAAACTTTGCCTTACCCCATCAAAAACTTTAATTTTTATGGAAGGCTTATCCTTTTCCATAACTATTTTAAAACAAATGTAATTATGATTATTAGACACAAAGTGCTCCCCTACTATCACTTCTGTCACTTTCCCTGTCTTATTACCCAAGAGAAGGTCAAGTTTTGCTCCGTCTTTAGTACGAACATTTACATATTGATAAAGAAAATTTTCATGAACTCGTTTGTCAAATTCTTCACCATCCAAATCTTTAACACTATAGTAGTCCGAGTCAATGTTTGGAAAATGAAAATCACCGATTATTACAACCTTATTATTCTTATAAATATCTGAGATCTCTCCACATATTGTTCCTCAATTTCCCTCTAACTATTGGGAAGATGCTGTTATCAAGGGTAAAATACATTCTGCCTTACACATTAATGAATAATGTCGTATTGGGATTTCAGAAATGGAGCACATACCTTCCAAAGACTGGGGGATGTATCAAACAGCAATAACTATAATAATATATAATGATATAATATAATGTATAACAATGTATAATTAAACTGACTATGTGTAACCAGCCTAAACTTTAAAATCAGTGTCCAACATTTGATGTGATTCTCTGATTGGGCAACATTTTTTAAATAACCATGAGTGTGTGAATTCAAGAGTGGTCAGACAGGCTGGTGGTGTGGTACTGGAAGTTACTTGTACTGGAAGTTACACATATTAATACACAGGGGCCAGTTCTTTGCAGACAGGAAGACCATGTACACCCTGTGTCTATTTCAGCCAGCTATTCTCTGATTCATTTCTCAGGGAAATCCCTTGATCAGAATCAGCCTGCTGGGTTTAAAATTTAACCACAGTTTGGTAGTTAATTATCATTTAGCAACTTGGTCCATTCTGTGAGACAACATCTCTCCCTATCAAAGGCCACTTGCTAACGAGTCAGTGTTTTCCTCTCATACATTATACATGTTACTTTGGTATTCTTCTGAAATGTCCCAGTGAGGGGAAAGCTTTGACAAAATGTAGCTATCTTCAACAAAAGCAAAATACTGTGTTTCATTTCAATCTCTAGTAACCACAAAGTGCTGGAGAAACTCAGCGGGTCTGGAAGTATCTGTGGAGAGAAAAACAGAGTTAACATTCCAAGTTCTCTCTGTCTCTTCTTTGGAACACTCCCTTAAACTTGTTTCAGTTCGAAACCGCAGGAGCTGGGACACTGGACTTTTGTGAATCATGCAAATAGGCCATTCCTTCTGAGGTTTTGGCATCTGCCCTCTGGGACAAATTGCCCAATCTGATAGACTCCATGCCTTTGGAGGTCAGTTGGGAACATTAAACATTAGCAATAGTGGAATTTTGGAAGTCAGGAGAACATCATGAGAACTCAGAAGAATGGTCCTCGATGGTAAATAGTTGGGACAGAGGAAAAGGAGGGGATGCAGGAGCAGGCAAGATCCATATGAATAAAAACAAAATACTCCAGATTCTCGACATCAGAAATACACTGTAAAGAGAAAAGGGTGCAGTTTTGACAGCTGTGGAATTATTGGCTTTGATTCTCCTTGGAGTGGCTATTATCGTTAGAGCATTACTCCAGTTGAACCTTGCCCCCTCCACAACATTGCTCCATATTTCTAGCCAGGTGCTTTGGACTTGGCTTCTCCAGAATTGCAGAGTGGTTGTGGGTTTGTAGTGTGCTGTCTAAGGAGATTTGGCTAATTTCTCTTGTGCATCTTGTAGATAATACACACTGCTGTTACTGAGCATTGGTTGTGGAGGGATTGCAGGATGGGGGTGGGGTTTTGGACCTTTCCCTGGGCACATCACAGCGAGGACTGAAACCTCGGAGTGACCTGAAAGGTTCATAACAAAATCTGTGACCATAAACGGATAAGAGGTTATTCAAAACGACCCTGAGGGCTTCAGAACTATTTGAAAACAATTCTTTATTCTTGAGCATGAGGATGTTGGCTTGGGGATCAAAAATACTCTCCTGAAACTCTGATTCAAAGACCAAAGCAGGAGAGGGAAAGGAAGCAAGAGAACTAGATATAGGAAGAGAAAGAGAGAAAGACAGATTGAAATAAAAGGAGAGAGAAAAAAACAAGTTGGAGAGGCTGAGAGAAAACTGAGAGACACACACAAGCTAAAGGAAACAGTAAAAGAAAAATGAAAAATTAAACAAAATACTTCATTTTCTGTGTATCGTCGAGCTTCGAGGGCAGCATGGTGGCACAGTGGTTAGCACTGCTGCCTCACAGCACCAGAGACCCAGGTTCAATTCCCGCCTCAGGCAACTATCTGTGTGGAGTTTGCACATTCTCCCCGTGTCTCCTCCGGATGCTCTGGTTTCCGCCCACAGTCCAAAAATGTGCAGGTTAGGTGAATTGGCCATGCTAAATTGCCCGTAGTGTTAGGTGAAGGGGTAAATGTAGAGAAATGTGTCTGGGTGGGTTGCTCGTCGGGGGGGGGGGGGAAACTTGTGGGGCCGAAGGGCCTGTGTCCACATTATAAGTAATCTGATCTGATCTTTCGAGCTGTTTGTTCCATTGTTAATGCACTACTCCATCACTTGCCTATGATTTGGGGTCAGTTTGTTGAGTTGGCTGGATGGCTGGTTTGCGATGCAGAGTGATACGGACACAGTTCCATACATTCATGGTAAGAGAAGCAGGAGGAGGCCATTTGGCTCATTGCACCTGCTCCGCCATTCATGACGATCATGGCTGATCTATCCATCGACTCAGCTCCTCCTGCATTATCCCCATAACCCTATTTCCCCTGTCATGCAAAAATCCTAATTCCCCGATCATTCAACTATGTCTTGCCACTGCTTCCTTGGGCAGAGAATTCCATAGATGCATTACTCTCTGGGAAAAACAGTTTCTCCTCAACGCTGTCCTAAATCTACTCCCCCCTAACCTTCAGGCCATGTCCCTAGTCGCACTCACCAGCAGATAAAACTTGTCTGCCTCTGTCTTATCTGTCCCTGTCATAATTGTATATGTTTCTATAGGATGACCTCTCATTCTTCTAAATTCTAGCGAGTACAGTCGCATGCGGCTCAACCTTTCTTCGTAGGGAAACCCCCTCATCTCCAGAATCAACCTTTTGTGAACCTCATCTGCACTGCCTCAAAAACCAGTGTATCCTTTGTTATGGACAAGGCCAGATCACTCAAAACATTCTCAAGCAGGCAGCTCTGGACCTAACTTTGCAATTTGTTTCAGTAAGTGTACAGTGAAAATTATCAGGTGTAAGTTAACTAGGTTGAGTACTAGATTTTAAAGCAGACAAACAAAAAGCATTCACAAAATTACACAATGAACACAAAGAACAGAATAAAGAACCCCGATAGAACTCAACCTATCCAGCTAGACTTAGTTATGCTGTTCCGAACACACACACACACACACAGTATAAATGGAACACATGCTTACAGGTTGAAGTTGAAAGGCAGAAAAGAGAGAGAGAGAGACAGTTTCCATACAGCTCCCTGTTGAACTTCCCAGTTCAAGACTGAACTAAAACTGCTCAGCTCAGCTAGCTAAAGAGCTGACCACTCCCCTCCCTTTATACAGGTCACTTCTAAAGCATTACATGGAAGGTATAGAATGTAGGAAAATAGATGGTGATATCTTGAAAAATGTCCATATTACAGAGGAGGAAGTGCTGGATGTCTTGAAATGCATAAAAGTGGAGAAATCCCAGGACCTGATCAGCTGTATACCTGGAACTCTGTGGGAAGCTAGGGAAATGATTGGGCCCCTTGTTGGGGTATTTGTATCATCGATAGTCACAAGTGAGGTGGTGGAAGACTGGATAAAAGCAATTTACTGTGGCTATTGGAATCTGTTACCAAAAGAGAAAATGCTGGAAAATCTCAGCGGGTCTGGCAGCATATTTAAGGAGAGAAAAGAGCTGATGTTTCGAGTCTAACTGACTTTTTGTCAAAGCTAAAAAAAAGTATAAATACCTCCTTATTTCTCCCATTTTTTAGCTTTGACAAATAGTCAGTTAGACTCGAAACATCAGCTCTTTTCCCTGATTTGGATACGAACATAGGAGGTATAGTTAGTAAGTTCGCAGATGACACCAAAATTGGAGGTGTAGTAGACAGCGATGAAGGTTACCTCAGATTATAACAGGATCTCGATCAGCTGGACTAATGGGCTGAGAAGTGGCAGGTGGAGTTTAATTTAGCTAAATGTGACATGTTGCATTTTGGGAAAGCAAATCTTAGCAGGACTTATACACTTAATAGTAAGGTCCTAAGGAGTGTTGCTGAACAAAGAGACCTTGGAGTGCAGATTCACATCTCCTTGAAAATAGAGTCGCAGTTAGATAGGATAGTGAAGAAGGCGTTTGATATGCTTTCGTTTATTGGTCAGAGTATTGACTACAGGAGTTGGGAGGTCATGTTGCTCTGTACAGGATGTTGGTTAGGTGACTTTTGGAATATTGCGTGCAATTCTGGTCTTGTTCCAATCGGAAAGATGTTGTGAAACTTGAAAGAGTTCAGAAAAGATTTACAAGGATGTTGCCAGGCTTGGAGGATTTGAGCGATAGGGAGAGATTGAATAGGATAGGGATGTTTTCTCTGGAACGTCAGAGACAGAGGGGTAACCTTATAGAGGTTTATAAAATCATGAGGGGCATGGATAGGATAAATAGGCAAAATCTCTTCAATGGGGTGGGGGAGTCCAGAACTAGAGGGCATAGGCTTAGGGTGAGAGGGGAAAGATATAAAAGAGATCTAAGGGGCAATTTGGTACGTGTATGGAATGAGCTGCCAGAGGAAGTGGTGGAGGAAAGTACAATTGCAACATTTAAAAGGCATCTGATGGATATATGAATAGGAAGGGTTTGGAGGGGTATGGACTGGGTGCTGGCAGGTAGGACTAGAATGGGTTGTGTATCTGGTCGACATGGACGATTTGGACCGAAAGGTCTGCTTCCTGCTATACATCTCTATGACTCTATGACCACTTTGGCCTGAAGTCTCATCTGTTTACATCGAAACAAAAGGCCTCTCAAAATCCTTTTCATCGCTCTACCAAACCTGACTGATTGGAGTCCAACCCAGTTTATTGTCCCTCTGAAAAAAAAAATCAAGGCCAGAGTCTCCTTGAGACAAGGAACAGCTTTTAGAAAAAAAGGACTAGCTTTGTGACACCTCCCCCCTTAAAACAAAATCAATACCAAAAGATGGCTTAATTTTTAATCCTTCAAAACCCAGTTAGTAGTTTAAACACACTTATACACAATGAAGAGGATTAACTGCAAATCCTCTTGCAAGGATACCTACCTTGAAGAAGTTCTCCTCTCTCCACAAAAATCTTAGTGAGTCTCTCTCTCACTGCAACCCCCAGGTCATCTCCTCTGCCCTAACTTCACACTTCAACCACACAACACACCTCAACCCCAGGGCATCAATGTGGACTTCACCAATTTCCTCATTTCCCCTCCCCCCACCTTACTCCAGCTCAGTACTGTCCTCATGATCTGTCCTACCTGCCAATTTCCCTTCCTACCTCTCCGCTTCACCCTCCCCTCTGACCTATCACCTCCATCCCCACCCCTATTCACCTATTGTACTCTTTACTACCTTCTCCCACCCTCTCCTCTGACCTATCACCTCCATCCCCACCCCTATTCACCTATTGTACTCTTTGCTACCTTCCCTCACCCTCCCCTCTGACCTATCACCTACATCCCCACCCCCATTCACCTATTGTACTCTTTGCTACCTTCCCCCACCCTCCTCTCTGACCTATCACCTACATCCCCACCCCTATTCACCTATTTTACTCTTTGCTACCTTCTCCCCAGCCCCACCTCCCCCCTCCCCCCCACTTATCTCTCCACCTTGGAGATTCCCAGCCTCCATTCCTGATGAAGGGCTTTTGCCCAAAATGTCGATTTCCCTGCTCCTCAGATGCTGCCTGACCTGCTGTGCTTTTCCAGCACCACTCTCATCTAAACTGCAGTCCTCACTTTTGCCTACACATATACACCATACCAACTATAAACATGCATAACCACGTGAAAATTCAGGCCACGGCACACTCGCCACCGAATATCTCCATATCTCATTCGAGGCTCGATAACGCATCAGCAATCACTTTTTCACAACCTGCCACCTGCACAATTGTCAAATTGAATGGCTGCAACAACAAGCTCCATCTAAACAGTCTGGCAATTTTGTCCTTACATTTTTCCACAAATGTTAATGGGTTCTGTCCAGTATATATGATTGTCTCAGATGCATTGCTGGTAATATAAACATTGTAATGTTATAATGCCAACACCAAGCTTAAAGTCTCTTTCTCACTGTTGAATATTTCTGTTGATGAATGTAACACTTCCTGGAAAATTACCCAATGGGTCTTTCTATCCCCTTGTCATCCTCCTGCATGTGCACTGCACCAACACCCACATCACTGGCATCGATAGCCACCTTAAAAGGCATCGTGTAATCCAGTATGGCTAATACTGGAGCAGTGGTTAACACAGTCTTTAGACTGTCAAATGCCTTTTGACAGTCCACTGTCCACTGAAACCTCTTGCCCTTTTTAACAATTCGGTGAGTGGAGTAGCCACACTGCTAGAGTTCTTTACAAACATTTGGTAAAATCCACTCAACCCCAGGAACTGTAGTATTGCTTTTTTTGTTGACAGTGTGGGAAACTCCCCAATTACTTTCAAAGTCACTTCCTGTGGGGACATTTGTCCATGTCTAATAACATGGCCCAGGAAGGTGACTTGGACTTTGGCAAATTTACCAAGTCCGATAAATGCTGTAAATGTTCCTTTCATGAGTGACTAAAATCACCAGGTCATCAATATACACCACACAGTTGAGGAATCTGGCAATGACCTTATTAGCCAGTCTCTGAAATGTGGCTGGAGAGTTTTTCATACCAAATGGCATGACTTTGAACTGATATAGCCCCATTTGGCGTTACAAAAGCCGAAATTGCCTGTGCTCTCTCTGACAGAGGCACTTGTCAGTAGCCTCTGAGCAAGTCCAATTTTGAAAGGTAAGTTGTTTGCCCCACTTTTTCGACACAGTCCTCCAATCGTGGAATGGGATATGCATCAATCTTTGTAAACGACTTGACTTTGCGATAGTCCACAATAACTATTGAGTACCATCTAGCTTTGGCACCATGACTATGGGTGAGCTCCAGTCACTGTTACTCACTTTGATTATGCCATCTTGGAGCATGTGCTTTATCCCCTTCTGAACCTGTGCCAACTTTAGAGGGTTATGCCTATAAGGATGTTGCTTAATTGGAACAGCATTTTTTCTATCTACATCATGCACAATAATTCCCATTTTAATTTTGAATATCTCCTCATGTGATAGTAATAACTCTTTCAGGTCATTTTGATTTTCTTGTGGAAGGTAAGTCAATAATTTATCCCAATTTGCAACAGCTTCCATATTGTCTAATTTGATTTGAGGAACATCCAATTCAGACTCCTCTGAACTTTGTCCTTCTGTGTTGCAATCATTAACACCTTCTCCTCTTGCTTTCCTTCCCTATCAAAATACCTTTTGAGCATATTCACATGACATACTCTGTGAGATTTCTTCCTGTCTGGAGTCCTCATCAAGCAATTCACCCCACCCCATTTCTTCTCAATTTGATAAGGTCCACTAAACCTTGCTATTAAAAGCTCACCTGTCACTGGAAGTAATACCAATACCTTATCCCCAATTGGAAAATTGTAAATTTGTGATTTCTTATCTGGTTCTTGTTTCATTGTATACTGTGATTCTTTTAAATACTATCTCGTCAACTCTGTAAAATTTGACACATAGTCCAAGTGGATGGTCTCTGAATTCTGACTTACTCATTTCTCCTTAGTCAGTTTTAACGGTCCTCTTACTTCATGCTCAAAATTAATTCAAATGGACTGAATTTGGTCAATTCATTTGGTGCATCTCTGAACACAAAAAGTACAAACAGAACTTCTTTATCCCAATCCTCTGGATAATCCTGACCATAAACCCTTAACATGGCCTTCAGTGTTTGATGTCATCTCTCTAGCACACCCTGTGATTCCGGATGGTACGCAGTAGATTTGAATAGCTTTATTCCCAAGTTATCCATGACCTCCTTAAATAGTTTGGATGTGAAGTTTGATCCATATCTAGTAAAACAAGTAATTTTCCAACAACCTTTTTAGAGGTGATGTTGCATAATGGGATTCCCTCTGGAAATCTAGTCGACATATCCATTATTGTTAATAAATATTAACAATATTTGTTTGAGATAGGAGATCTATGCAATCAATTAAGACTCTTGTGAAAGGTTCCTCAAATGCTGGAATAGGAATTAAAGGTGCAGGCTTTATTACTACCTATGGTTTTCCGATTAACTGACATGTATGACATATCTGGCAAAATTCAACAATATCTTTGTGTATTCCAGTCTAGTAAAAATGTCTTTCTATTTTAGCCAGTGTTTTCCTCACCCCTAAATGACCTCCAAGTGGTAGCTCATGCGCCACCCGCAGCACCTCCTTTATATACCCTAATGGCAAAACAATTTATGAATCACTGCCCATTTCTCATCTGCTTGAATGTGTGGTTGTCTCCATTTCCTCATTAGGACATCAATTGTTAAGTAATAACACACAGGAAGGCATTCATTTTCTTCCTCTGTAAATGCTTTTTCCAGAGCTGTTTTAACTCATCATCTTCCAGATATAATTCAATCAGTTTAGCAAAGCTAAAAATACTGGCATGTTTACCTATTTGCTCCTTCTCTGTTCCATTTATCTGATCATGTTTCAGGTAATACTACGTCAGCTTCCTTATCTGTGCCTTTTGATCCCTCCTGCTTCAACTTGTGCCTCTGTAATCTTGTGATTACACAATCAGGAAAAATTCCTGGATAAACACTCTCCATGTCTTCAGTTGGCTGCATCTCCACTGGCTTTTCAACTAGAGTAGCCAGCATGCCTACCTGTGAATCAGCTATATCATTTGCAAGGACAAATTGTAATCCTGGAGCTGACAGTTTGTCCAGCACTCCTACCACAAATTCTCCACTCTTCTCTTGACTGTCTCGCCTCACTTTACATAACTGAGCACTTTTTGTCTCACCATGAATTCCTTTTACCAGCACTTTTCTGGCAATAATCCCTCAGGAGTGCATATCTCCTCATCGCTCAGCATTACAGACTGAGAGGATCCTGTGTCCCTTAATATTGCAACCATCTTACCTTTTAATCCTGGCCTATGTGAATAAACTTTACCCTTGCATCTATATTTTTTAAGCAGATCTGGCACTTCCTCTTTAGCCAGCCTCTGATCATCTTGTGCACTCGTAGGCAGTTATCTAACTTCCCTTGTGCTTTTTGTTAGTGGTCCAACAAACTCCCAGGCTTGTCTATTTTTCCTTTCTGTGGCTTTCTCCGAGCCTACCAACACTGTGATTTTCTGTGGCCCACTTAATTACAATGAAAGCACCAAAGCCTTTTAACTCCTTTGTCCCCCTCAAGGGTTTCTTTTTTACCCTGTGGTAAGTTCTCCTTATGATCTTCACTGAGATCTACCTTTCCCTTTCCATGTGAGGATTTCTCTTTATCCCAATTTCTATCTCTCATGGATTGAAACTGATTCTGGAAGCCAAACCGTGTTTAAGGACCAGCTCATAATCATCAGCGACTTCAGCTGCTAACCTTACTGTTTTAACTCTCTGCTCTTCCACATGAGTTCGCACTACTTCCTCACTGAGCCTACCCTCAGCCTTTATCTCCAGCCTTTTAAGCTGACTTTCCTTTTCAAATGTCAGTTTTTGAAGTTCAAACACTCTTTGTTTTTCTTTCTCTCCTCTTTCTTTTCCCCTCTCTTCTGTTTTTAATCGGAACTCAAACTGCTTCATTTCTGCTGCCCTTTAGAGTCATAGAGTCATAGAGATGTACAGCATGGAAACAGACCCTTCGGTCCAACCTGTCCAAGCTGACCAGATATCCCCGTAGGTCTCTTTTATATCTTTCCCCTCTCACCCTAAACCTATGCTCTCTAGCTCTGGACTCCCCCACCTAAAGGAAAATACTTTGCCTATTTACCCTATCCATGCTCCTTATAATTTTGTAAACCTCTATAAGGTCACCCCTCAGCCTCCGACACTCCAGGGAAAACAGCCCCAGCCTGTTAAGCCTCTCCCTACAGGTCAAATCCTCCAACCCTGGAAACATCTTTGTAAATCTTTTCTAAACCCTTTCAAGTTTCACAACTTTAGAAAAAAAAGGACTAGGTTTGTGATACCTTCCTCAAGTAAGGCGATTGGAACTGCGCACAATACTCCAGATGTGGCCTCATAACCCCTTGTACAATTGCAGCAGAAACTCCCTGTTCTTAAATGCAATCTCTCTGTCAATGAATGGCTTCCTGTTTATCTGTTGCACTTGCAAATCAACTTTTAGTGGTTTATATACGAGCTTGCAGTCCATATGCTGCAATCTTTCACCATTTAAATTACACTCTGACCTACTATTTTTACTTCCAAAGTGGATCACCTCATATTTACCAACATTGTACGCCATCTGCCAGACCTTTGCCCACCCACTTAACCTATCTACATCTCTCTGCAGACCCTCCACATCCTCAGCACAGTTTGTCTTTCCACTCAATTTAGTGTCAATAGCAAACTTGGATATGTTACACTCGGTCCCCTCTTCCAAATCATTGATATATATCATGAACAGTTGCGGGCCCAACACCGACCCCTGTGGCACCCTGCTCACTACTGATCTCCAACCAGAGAAACACCCATTTATCCCAACTCTCTGCTTCCTATTGGTTAACCCATCCTCCATGTATGCTAATACATTCCCTAGACTTCTATACATTCTTATCTTATAGATGAGTCTTTTATGTGGCAGCTTATCGAACACTCTCTGGAAGTCCAAGAATACAACATCCACCTGCTCCCCTCCATCACCTGCGCTTGTTACATCCTCAAAGAACTCCAGTAAGTTTGTCAAACACAACCTTGCCTTCGTGAATCCATGCTGCATCTATCTGACGGAGCCCTTTCCATCCAGATATCTCGCTATTTCTTCTTTAATGATAGTCTCCAGCATTTTCCCGACTGCAGGTGGTCTGTAGTTACCTGCCTTTTGCCTACACCCTTTTTTAAACAACGGCATGACATTCGCTGTCTTCCAGTCCACCTGGACCTGCCTGGAGACCAGTGAATTTTGGTAAATTACCACTAACGCATCTACTATAACTTCTACCATTTCTTCCAGCATCTGGGTTGCATTCCATCAGGACCTGGGGACTTATTTGCCTTTAGACCATCAAGTTTGCTGAACACTACCCCTTTAGTAATAATAATTGAATTGAGATCCTCACCTCCCATTGTATCTGTAACATCATTCTGTGGCATGTTATACACATCTTCCATTGTGAAGACTGACACAAAATAGTTATTCAAGGCTTCGGCTGTTTCAGCATTGCCCAATATTAATTCCCCTTTCTCATCCCACAATAGGCCTACCATCCCTTTTATAAAAACCTTTCTGACCTGTTTTTATATTCTGTGCTAGTTTGCATTCATAATCTATCTTTCCTTTCTTTATTGCTTGCTTTGTGGTTTTCCCAAACTTTCTGTTTCCCACTACTAGTGGCTACTTTGTAAGTCTGTGCTTTTAATTTTATGCCTTTCTTCAGTTCATTGGTTATCCAAGGCTGGCTCTTTCTACCCTTGCTGTCCTTGTTTTTGACCGGAATATGCTTTCCTTGAGCTCTGTGAAAAAAATCTCTTGAAGGTCCACCACTGTTCCACCATTTTACTTGTGTTCCCAATCTAATTTAGCCAACTCCTTCCTCATCCCATTATAGTCTCCCTTGTTTAAGCAGAGCACCGTAGTTTTAGAAGATACAATTTCATCCTCCATTTGTATACAGAATTCAATCATACTGTGATCACTCTTTCTGAGAGGATTCTTAACTACAAGATCATTAATTTTACCTGTCTCATTACACAGAACCAGATCTAAGATTTCACGCCCCACAGTGTGGGTTTACTTCCCCAAATCAGCAGAAATCACATGATGGCCCTGCTTTCTCAACCTCACCTGAGTCATGGTGACCCTCAGGTTAAACCTGCCATCTTCTCCAGTGAGAGTGTGGCGTCTGGGACTATGGTGATTTTCACTTCACATGAGTGCTGTATTTCCACTACATTATAGAATCCTGATTTGAGATCATATATGAAATCCCAGATGTCTCACTATTCTGGAAGAATATGGTTTTGTAAATTGGTTATGGTAGATGTGTGTGCCAGGAATTCAAAATGAAGTATTCTATTGCAATTAATTTGCCCCTATTGGATAGGCTTTAAATCAGGGTTCTGCAATCTTCAATATTACTGACAGCTAGTGACCATCTCTTGCCTATTGATTTGTGCTTTAAACTCCTTGCATTGCTCTGTCCATCTGATTTTCTCACCACTCAGACCATCAATGAGTGCTGATGCTGCTTCCATCTTTCTTCTACATGTTTCTGCATCTTCCAATAGGTCCTAAACAATAGAAAGCAGATTCAGTTTAGTCATGGCTACTTAGTTGTCTGGGTTTCATCTCAACATGCCTATCTAGAATTTCTGTGGAGGTTTCCTAATCCTTCACCAAAGCCCTCATCACACGAACCTTTGAAATTCAACCTTTGAAAACTTTTGGAGTATTTAAAGTTCTATATTTCTGTTTTGGCTTTAGTGATGAAACCCCTCCCAGCTCTGTGATCTTTACCGGGCAAACAAATCTCCAAGACCTTTGTCCTTCCCTAATGCTACCTTTTTTGGTGCATCTCGACAGTATGTCCAATTACCTGGGTCCTAATCTTTGGAATTGCTTGCCAATTCATGTCTTTTTTTAGAAATAGACATTTGGACTCACTAAGAACAGGAGGAGGCCATTTGGCCCCCACAAGCCTGCTCCTTCATTTGAGAAGAGCATGGCCGATCAGATTAGAGCCCCAACTCTGTGTGTCTCTCTCTTCACCCCTATAACTTTTGATTCTTTTATTATTAAAGAATCTAGATAACCAAGGCTTAAAAATATACAATAACCTCCACCCTCTCCCCCCCTCCAAAGTCTCTGGGGAAGAGAATTCCACAGATTCATGATCCTTGAGAGAGAAACACTTGCTCTCATCTCTGAGTTTAACATAACCTATTGTTTTTAATTTGTGTTCTCTCGTCTCTCCCACGATGATGATTCATTCCCTCTGTCATGTCTTACATGCCCATAAATTCATCTTTTATTCTTCCAAACTCCAAATGTTTCATTCATCTGTAATCTTTCCTTATAAGATCAGCCTGATTTCCCAGGAATGATTTGAATTAATCTTCGCTGAACTTCTTTGAGTACATTCTTTCTCAAGGAAGGAGGTCAAAACTGTGTACAGTACTTTAAATGTGGTCTCATCAATGCCCCCTACAGCTGTAATAATATTTTTACATTTATATTCAGAATTGCTATTGTCTAGAAATTAACCATTCAGCCCATCACATCGTGCCAGCTTACTGAATGAGCATTATGACTTAGTTCCATTTCTCTGTCTTTTTCCTGGAACCCTGCACTTTCCTCATTTTAATAATCACTTAACTGGTTTGATTAAACATCTCTCATCCACACAGAGCATTCCATTCCTGAACCATTTGGTTCTTTTGCAAATTTCTTGAAACATATTCTTTTTGATTTCAAACCTTATGCAAGTGGAAATAATTTATCCCTGTCTACTCTGTCCAGACTACTCCTGATTATGAAAACATGTCAAATATCTTCTTAGCCTTTTCCTGTGCAAAGAAAAGCATTTCCAACTGCTATCAGTTCTTCAGCTCTGGAACCATTCTTGGAAACCTCTTCTACAATCTCTCCAATCTGTTCCTGTCTTTCTAAAATTATGGTGTCTAGACCTGGCATAATAATTCAGTTAAGGTCTAACTAGGGTCTTAAAGAGGTTCAAACTAATTTATCTCTTGTAATCTCTGCCACTGTATATAAACAAAGCTTATTCGTAAGGCATGTTTTGTTAACCATTCTCTCCACCTGTCACTATGCACATTTTCACCCAGGTTTTTGATTCTGTCCCCCTTTAAAATAGAATCCTTTATTTTATACTATTCCTCCATGTTCTTTCCATCAAAATGTATCACCTCATATTTCTCCACACTGAATTTCATTTACAACTATTTGCCGTCTCGTTCACTCAGATTTGGGCATGACTGGTTAAGAGGCCATTTATTCATCATTCTGAATTACCCAGAGGGCAATTAAGAGTCAACCACATTGTTGTGGGTCTGGAGTCACATGTAGGTAAGACCAGGTAAGAACAGATTTCCTTCCTAAAGGAGATTACTACACCCGATTACTTTTTCCCCAATAATTAACAATTGTTCTATACTTATCATATACATATCTAGTTATATTTGTCATATCATTTACATTTTGTTTTCCAATCAATGCAAATCCCTGACTAACAGCAGGCAGTCTACTGTCAAGCAGTGTGAATAGGTGCATTTTCTATGGCAACCAATCACAGTCCACTTGCCAATCAATCAACACACCTTTCTTGTGCAGTACACATGTTGGTTATCCCTCATTGAATTGGCATTCTTGTGAATTGTCCTGATGAGTGTGAGATGAAATATTTTTGGCAGCTGGCAAATGTTACCTGTCCATCTCTTTGTTGTTCAGTGATATGGTGAGCATAATTAGAAATATACTGAAATTGCTGAGGGAAACTTCAAACTGTGTAAGACGGTATACAAGCTAGCCAATTACAAAGGGCTGACTCAGTGCTACTGACCAATTGTAAACAAAGGGGGGCATGTATGCATTAAATTTAAACTGTATAAGTTAAGACATTCTAAAACATTGTGTCTCTTGTTGCTCTGAAGAAATGAACCAGTAAATTACATTGAAGTTTACCTGAAACCACCCTGCAACTCAGATTCTCATTGGTAAATATGAGATCTAACAGTGGTGGACAAGCTTTGGAGGGCCAGGAAGCGAGCTATTCAACATAGTGATTTCAGCTTCTGACCTAGTCTTGTAGCCACTACATTTATATAGCAAGTTCAGTTGAGTTTCTGGTCAATTGAAAACTGTAGGATGTTGACAGAAGGGAATTCAGTGATGGTAACACCATTGAATGACATGGGATGGTGGTTAGATTGGAGATGATTCTGGCCTGGCATTTATATGGCATGAATAATTTTTGCCAGTTGTTAGACCAAGCCAAAAGAGATGGAGGAATGGCATGGCTAATCAGGAATAGTATCACAGCTCCAGAAAGAGAGATCGTCGAAGAGGCTTTATATACAGAGTCAGTATGGGTGGAAGTCAGAAACCGGAAAGGAGCAGTCACTTTATTGGGAGTTTTCTACAGGCCCCTCAATAATAACAGAGACACAGAGGATTGGGAGGCAGATTTTGGAAATTTGCAAAAGTAGCAGGGTTGTGGTCATGGGTGACTTTAACTTTCCTAATATTGATTGGAACCTCCTTAGTTCATCAAGTGCGCCCAGGAAGGGTTTCTGACGGAATATGTAGATAGGCCGACTAAAGGGTAATGCTAAGCAATGAACCATGTCAGGTGTCAGATCTCTCAGTGGGAGAGTATTTCGGGTGATAGTGATCACAACTCAATGACCTTTACAATACTCATGAAGAGGGAGAGGAGCAGAAGATATGGAAAAGTATTTAATTGATAGGGGGGATTACAATGCTATTAGGCAGAAACTGGGGTGCCTAAATTGGGAACAGATGTCCTCAGGGAAATGCACAACAGAAATGTGTTTAGGAAACAACTGCTGATAGTGCTGGACAGGTTGGTCCCATTGAGGCAAGGAGGAGATGGTAGGGTGAAAGAACCTTGGGTGACAAGGGATTTGGAACATCTAATCAAGAGGAAGAAGGAAGCTTACTTAAGGTTGAGGAGGCAAGGATCAGACAGGGCTTTAGAGGGTTACAAGGTAGCGAGAAAGAAACTGAAGAACGGATTTAGGAGAGCTAGAAACGGGTATGAAAAAGCTTTTGCAGGTAGGATTAAAGAACACCCTAAGACATTCTACACTTATGCGAGGAACAAGAGGATGGTCAGAGTGAGGGTAGGGGTGATCGGGGATAGTGGAGGGAACTTGTGCCTGAAGTTGGAGGAAGTAGGGGAAGTCCTTAATGAATACTTTGCTTCAGTATTTACTACTGAGAGGGACATTTATGTTTCTGAGGACAGCGGGAAACAGACTGATATTCTAGAACAGGTTGATGTTCAAAAGGAGGATGTGCTGAAAATTTTGAAACACGTACTCTGGGCCAGACGGGATATATCCAAGGTTACTGCAGAAGAGAGGGGAGAAATTGCTGTGTCTTTGGCATCCTCACTGTGCACTGGGGTAGTGCCTGATGATTGGAGAGTGGCAAATATTATTGCCTTGTTCAAGGGAATTATCCCAGGGATTATCCTGGGAATTATAGACCAGTCAGATTTACGGCAGTGGTGGGCAAAAGTTTTGTTCTAAGTTCTATGTTCTAAGCCTGTATATTGTCTAGATCTTGTTGAATTTGAACATAGACCGCTTATGTATTGGAGGAGTCACAAATGACACTGAACATTGTGCAATCATCGGCGACCATCCCTACTTTTGATCTTACAATATAGGAAATGCAGTGATTGCAACAAGATCATTCAGGTAGACATCATAGAATATGAATTCCTTGACTGGGTCTGTTAATCTGGTCCAATCAGGAAGCCCTGGCAGACAGATAAAAATAATAGTGTCAGACATCCTGTTCATTCTGAGATCTGGCTCTGAGGGAGCTGGATCAGTCTCATGGACTTTCCACATGAATTGGGGGGGTGAGGGAGAGTGGCTTAATGGGAGAAACAGGCCTCAGTGGAGTTAGAACAAAGAACAAAGAGCATTACAGCACAAGGACAGCTCTTCAGCCCTCCAAGCCTGCACCAATCCAGATCCTCTACCTAAACCTGCCGCCTATTTTCTGAGGATCTGTATCCCTTTGCTTCCTGCCCATTCATGTATCTGTCTAGATACATCTTAAATGACGCTATCATTCCCGCCCCTACCACCTCCTTCGTTGGCAACATGTTCCGGATACCCACCATCCTCTGCATGATGAACGTTCCACGTATATCTCCACGAAACTTTTCCCCTCTCATTTTGAACTTGTGACCCCCAGTAATTGAATCCTCCATGCTGAGAAAAAGTTTCTTGCTATCCACCCTGTCTAAACCTCTCATGATTTTGTAGGCCTCAGTCAGATGCCCCCTTTTTCTTTCCAATGAAAATAATCCTAATCTACTCAACCTCTCCTCGTAGCTAGTACCCTCCATACCAGGCAACATCCTGGTCAACCGCCTCTGCAGTCTCTCCAAAGCATCCGCATTCTTTGGTAATGTGGTGACCAGAACTGTACACAGTATTCCAAATGTGGCCAGACCAAAGTTTTATACAACTGTAACATGACCCATCAACTCTTGTACTCCATACCTGCCCGATGAAGGAAAGCATGCCGTGTGCATTCTTGACCACTCTACTGACCTGCATTGCCACTTTCAGGGAACAATGGACCTTAATACCCAGATCTCTCTGTATATCAATTTTCCCCAGGACTTTTCGATTTACTGTATTGTTCACTCTTGAATTGGATCTTCCAAAATGCATTATCTCCCATTTGTCCGGAATGAACTCCATCTGCCATTTCTCTGCCTAATTCTCCAATCTATATTCTGCTGTATTCTCTGACAGTCCCCTTCACTATCTGCTACTCCACCAATCTTACTGCC
The DNA here is from genome assembly GCF_037043375.1 of Chiloscyllium plagiosum. Lineage (NCBI taxonomy): Eukaryota > Metazoa > Chordata > Chondrichthyes > Orectolobiformes > Hemiscylliidae > Chiloscyllium > Chiloscyllium plagiosum. Next base: position 154,381,211 of record NW_028270141.1, read on the forward strand.
ATCTGCAAACTTGCTAATGAGGCAATCTACACCTTCCTCCAAATCAGGAAGGTCATTGATGAAGCAGCTGAAGCTGGTTGGGCCTAGGACACTACACTGAAGAACTCCTGCAGGGGATGTTCTGGAGCTGAGATGACTGACCTTCCACAACCACAACCTGTCTTCCGATGTGCTCAATAATCTCTAACCAGCAGATAGTTTCCCCCAATTCCCATTGATTCCAGATTTGCTAGGGCTCCTTGTTACCATACTCAGTCATATGCAGCCTTGATGTCAAGAACTGTCACTCTCCCCTCCCCTCTGGAATTTAGCTCCTTTGTCCATGTTTGAACCAAGATTGTAGTGAGGCCAGGAGCTGAGTGGCCCTGGCAGAACCCAAAATGGATGTTACTGAGCAGATTATTGCTTAGCAGGTGCCGCTTGATAGAATTGTTGATTACATCTTTCATCACTTTACTGATGATTGAGATTGACTGGTGGGCAGAGGTTAGCTGGGTTGAATTTGTCCTGTTGTTTGTGATCATGACATACCTGGGTAATTTTCCATATTGTTGGGAAGATGCCAGCGTTGTAACTGTACTGGAAGAGCTTGGATAGGGGAGCGACAAGTTCTGGAGCACAAGTCTTCAGCACAATGGTCATAATTTTGTTAGAGCCGATAGCCTTTTCAGTATCCAGTGCACCAATCATTCCTTGATATCATGTCGAGTGAATTGAATTGGCTGAAGACTGGTATCTGTGACTCCAGGGGTCACTGGAAGCAGCCAAGATGGATTATCTAGTTGATATATTTAGCTGAAGATTGCTATAAATCCTTCAGGCTTTTCTTTTTGCATTGATGTTTGGGCTCTTCCATCAATGAGGATGGGGATATTTGTGGAGCCTTTTCCTCCAATGAGTTGTTTAATTGTCCATCACCATTCATGACTGGATGTGGCAGGACTGCAGAGCTTAGATCTGATCCGTTAGCTGTGGGATCGCTTAGCTCCGTCTATTGTTTGCTCCTTATGCTGTATGGCATACTAGTCCTGTTTTGGTAGCTTCACCAGGTTGACATCTTCAGGTGTGCCTGGTGCTGTTTCTGGCATGATTTCCTGCACTCACCATTGAACCAGGGTTGATCCCCTGGCTTGATGATAATCTTTTTAGTGGGGATATGCCAGGCCATGAGGTTACAGATTGTGCTGTTATTGGTTCACTGTGTCTCATGGATCCCCAATCTTGAGTTGCCAGACCTGTTCAAATTTTGTCCCATTTCGCACTGTGATACTGACACATTTCCAATGTGTAGGCGGGAGTCCATCTCCACAAGGACTGTGCAGTGGTCACTCTTACCGATGACCATTTGTATCTGCAGCTGGAAGATTTGTAAAGATGAGGTAATGTATGCTTTTCCTTCTTGTTGTTTCCCTTAACACCTGATGCAGACCCAGTCTAGCAGTTATGTCCTTTGGGACCTGGCCAGCTTGAAGAGTAGTGCTGTTGCCATGTCACGCTTCCTGGTGGATGTTGAAATCCCCCTCGCAGTGTACAATTTGGGTTCTTGCCACCATCAATGCTTCCTTGAAATGCTGTTCATCAGTGGAGGCAGGATGATACTTGGTAACCAGCAGGAGGTTTCCTTGTCCATGTTTAATCTGAAGCCATGAGATTACATAGGGTCTGGAGTCAATGTTGTGGACTCCCAGGACAACTCCCTCCGACTGTCTTCTACTGGGTCATCATCTGGTGCATCTGTCCTGCTGGTAGGACAGAATAGATCCAGGGCTGAAGATAGCCTTGTCTGGGTCATTGTCTGTAAGGTATGATTCTGTGAGTATGACTATTTCAGGTTGTTGCTTGACTAGGCCCTGAGACAGCTCTCCCAATTTTGGCACTACCTCCAGATGTTAGTAAGAAAAGCTTTGCGGGGTTGGCAAGGCTGGTTTTGCTGTTGTTTATCAGTGCATTGGTCATGCTTGGAGGTCTTTCCCATTTCATTTCTTTGTTGAGGCTTAGAAGAATTGGTACAACTGAATGGCTTGCTAGGCCATTTCCGAAGGCAGTTGAAAGTCAGCCACTTTGCTCTGGGTCTGGTGTCACATGCCGGCCAGACCTGGTAAGGATGGCAGATATCCTTTCCTGAAGGACATTAATGAGCTAGATGGGATTTTTCCTGACAATCACCAATAGTTTCATGGTCATCAGTATATCCTTAATTCTTAATTTGCTATCTTTAAATATGCAGCTGCATATAAGAATTTGCTTTCTTAATATTTTGATGGGGTTTATCCTGCACTCAAATTCACATTTGAAATGGAACAGTCAATTTAACTTGTCCTTGTTGAGAATCAGCCATGTGTTTTCTACTACTGTCTATGCCTTCACGAGGCAGTTACACATATTGGGATTTCCCAGGTTTCATGTGCTATAAGGTCAGCCCTTCACAAATATGGTCCGAAGTCATTTGCTCACTGAATATGCTTAATGCTGAAATAGGCACAACATTGCTCCTCTTCATGATAATGGCTCCCCAATCAGATTTGGTTTGATTGAATAATTTGATCTTTATATTGTTGCATGTATTTTGTTACAAAATACATAAAATATGTTGCAGTGTCGCCGCTGTCCAGCGCCATCTTGAAACACAGAAAAATAAGCCAAAGCATAGAAGGTAACGGCAGAAAAATAAAGAACTAAAGAAATAAAGTTCAACTTTAAAGTCCTTCTTGTTAAGTGCTCAGCTCAGGGTCTGGAGTGACTAGCCTTACGTCCTCTTGCCAAGTAGCCACAGCGGGAGTCACCACCTTCTGGCACCATCTTGCTTCCACCAATGCTGCTGCCACCATGAATTCTCACTGGACCTCGCCAATGAAACCACCACCGATACCGCCAGCTCTAGCACCGGCCGAAACGTGACTGGATTACCACCATCTCCTGATGTCCATTCGGAGCCCACCTCATCTCTGAGAAGTTGCTGGGAACTGAAAACTCACCTCTGATTTCTCTGTCACGTATCTGTGCTGGACCCACCTCACTGCCAGTGCCGAGCCATTGCTGTGACTGAGCTTTTCATAAAAGGTAGGTGAAGAGAAAGAAAACAAAAACAGAGAGAAAAAGAAAGAAAAGTGGATGGAGCAGATGAGCCTGTGCTCAGGAGTCCTATTCCGCCACCACCTTGGAGATCTTTTGTCACAGTTTGTCAACCTCTGACTGCTGTGCTTCAAGGCAGCAGCTGGTCACACCTTCTCAATGATAATAACCTGCCCCTGATTGCTCAAACCTTGTTATTTAAAGGAGCCTTTTATTTGAGGTGAATGACTGAACTAAGCTGTGATTGGTTGTCCCTCAAAAAAGAAAGGTTCCTTTAAATGTCAATGCTTGGGCAATCAGGGCAGATCATTACCAATCTCCAATTAGTTGATAAATATGGAAGCAAGAAACTTAGGGTTCAACTAAAAATCCATGGTTAAAAACCTGCTCGATGACATCTCAAGTTCCTGAGGCCTTGCTGTTAAACCTTTCTTCAACAAGGTCCAAATGTTAATATTCAAACCTGAGTGTTTTAATCTTGGCATCTACCACACCAAGGTTAACTTTGCTTGGTTTTGTTCTATTGGACTATGGCATATATCAATCAGACTTTGCCACAGTTTAAGCTTTGTGGAGGGAAACATTTTTTGGATAAATACCTAATATTTAATTTCAGTTATTATGATTTCAGACAGAAATCAGCTTGAATAAGAAGAATGTACTAATTAATCAGCTACAAGTCCTATGGATTCTGACTCACCATTTTCTCCTTCATGGCAGCATCAAACTTGGCCTGTACCTTGTCAAGCTCAGCTTGCTTCTCATCCAGCTGTGCCTGGGCAGTTCCTAACTCCTTCATGGCCCGTTGGAGGCGGTTTTCTTGTACTGCCAAATTAGCCTAAAAACAGGTATTAAAAACAGAAACCTATCAGTTTCACTTTATTAGAAGACTTCCATCAACTGCACATGTCATCTCATTGACCACACACACATGATGTCCTTAAGAAAAAGTAGTCTCTAATCTAATCACTCCAGAAAGATTCAGTGCGTAAGATTTAAACAGGCAAGCTTTTCCGCTTATTTCTTAAGGGTTTAACTTCTTCCAAGGCTATTTGTTGTTAAATCTTTCCTTTATAATTTATGATTGTGCTAAATGGAGAAATGGTGTTGATTTCATAACAGTATATTTTCCTAACAGTTGTGACAGCGCTGTTTTCTTCTAATTCTTCCATTGAATCCCGAAAGAACATTAATGAACAAAACAGAATTTTGAAACTATTGATGATGACTTCATTGTTACTCTTCCAAAGACTACTTTTTAAATTCCAGATTTTTATTCACAAATTTTAAATTCCACAAATAGCAGTGGGGGTGGGGGAGGAGATTGTGGTGACATGGAGGTGGTGGTTTAACCCATATACCCAGGACTTCAGCCTGGAACTCTGGATTACCAGCCCAATTAAATATCACAATGCGCCCATCTCCTACATGGATAGTTTAGAACTTGAAGCATAAAAAATATTGAGAATAATGTATCAAATAGTGCTTCACAAAATTAATGGAGCTTTTTGATGAGGGAACAGCATTGTTAAGGGTAATTAATAAACTGAAATATCACATGAAATCCTGGGCAATGCACTTTAAGATGGATTTGAAGTCTTTGGGGGAAATGGAGACAAATACATAATCTTCTAAATGAAGAACTGTTTCCTCATGGTTGTCTGTCAGAAGGCAGAGAGTTGGGATAAAGGGGTCTTTTTCAGGATAGCAGCCAGTGACTAATGGAGTTTCTCAAAAGTCATGTTATGACATGGGGTAAATCCTCCTGCTTAATTTAAACCAGCAACATAGAAAAGATTTATCCCATGCATTAATTTGTAAAAATTCGAGTGGCCAAGGACGAGTTAAAGTAAAAGTAATAACTTTATTTCTTAAAGTATTAACAGAGAGTACTTAACTAACAACTATTTACAACTCCTTCATCTAATCTAACTTTTACCTTCCCCTTCTACAATACTAGCCCGATAAAACCCCTGATTAAGATTTACTGAAAAATTCAAATTTCAAAACCAGCCAGCTGTCGAATCTTCTCTTTGCAAATTTTCTCTCCAGGTCGGTGTCAATATTTTTCTCCATGCAAACCTCTTCTCTAGACAGGTACCTCTCAGACAGTTCTGTTGGTCTTGTGGCAGTTCTCCTCCCAACTGTTCAATCGTTCCCAGTCTTATACCCCCAAAGCATCATTTCGTGTAATTGGTTTTTAAGATTGTCAATTTACTAAATTCAAACGTGATTGGAATTTGGTATTTTGGGGGGTAAAATGTAAATTGATCGACCTAATTCAAATCTGCTTTTGTCTCCAGGCAACCAGCTACACTAACTGTTGGACCACATGTTACATTATATCTTGTTGAGAACACTTGGTGCTGTCAGGTAGTTATGCTAGCTTTTAACTTTCTTCAAGGTATAGTACACCCACATCTTCATAAGTCACTGTTGGTACTATTCACGTTATATATTAATCATCTGAACAAAGGAACTGAGGACATTATGGTAAGTTTGTAGATGACACAAAAATAGGTGGAGGGACAGAATGGAAGCAGGATAGCTGCAGAAGCGCTTGAACAGGCTAAGAAAATGGGCAAAGAAGTGGCAGATGGAGTACAAAGTGGGAAAATGTGAAGTTATGCACTTTGTTGGAAGAAGAGACACAAAGACTATATTCTAAGTAAGGAAAGGCTTCAGAAATCTGAAGCACAAAAACACTTAGGAGTCCTAGTTCAGGATTATCTTAAGGTTAACATGTAGGTTCAGTTTGCAGTTAGGAAGGCAAATGCAATGTTCGCATTCATTTTGAGACGGCTAATATACAAGACCAGGGATGCACTGCTAAGGTTGGTTAGATTGCATTTGGAATTTTGTGAGCTGTCTTGGGCCATATACTTAAGGACGGACATCCTGGCATTGGTGGGGTTTCAAAGGAATGATCCTGCAATAAAGGGCTTGTCACATGATGAGTGGTTGAGGACTCTGGCTATGTACTTGATGGAGTTTAAAAGGATGAGTGAGGATCTAATTGAAACTTGAAGGACTGCTGAGAGGCCTTAATATAATGAATGTGGAGATGTTTCCCTCGTACGGGCGACTAGGACCTTAGAATATAGCCTCAGATTGAAGAGATGATCCTGCAGAATTGAGATGAGGAGGAATGTGAAGCTCACTGGAATAAAAGGCTGTCACTGAGCCAAGTCACTGAGCATATTTAAGACAGAAATAGATAGGTTAACAAGATGAAAGGGATCAAAGGTTATAAAGAGAAGGCAGGAGAATAGAGTTGAGAAATATATCAGCCATGATTGAATGGCAGAACAGAGAGCGGCGGGAGCTGGGTGGAAGTTCAGGCAGAGCGCAAAGCCAGTCGGGAAGGTAAGTGATTGCTATATAAAGAACTTACCTCAACGCCAACAGTCTTTTCGCAGCAGAGAGCGGCGGGAGCTGGGCGGAAGTTCAGGCGGAGCGCAAAACCGGTCGGGAAGGTAAGTGATTGCTACTAGAGAGGGTGAGTTCTAAATCCCAGGTCCTACAAAGTAGGGTGTCCCTCCCTCCCTCCTCCTCTAACCTAAATTAAGAGTCCACAGACTTGCCACAAAAAGAGGGTCTAAGGAAGTTTGGATCGAAGAGTGAGGCTTCAGCTCAGGAATCTTTGACAAGGAGGTTGAGTGACGTGATTACGCCACAGTTGAAGAGGGTGAAGACATGACTGCCAAGCTGGTTCAGTGCACTACGTGCTTGATGTGGGAAGTCAACGACTCTGGTGTGTCTGGCTCGTATATGTGTGGGAAGTGTGTGCACATTCAGCTATTGACCGAGCATATTGCAGCGCTGATGAAAGAACTCGAGGACCTTAGACTCATCCGAGAGAATGAGATCTTTCTGGACAAGACCTTCAGCGAGGTTATTACACCAATCATGCCAGAAGAGAGCAGAAGAGAGCAGACGATGAGGAAGGCAGAGAGGAGGCAGGTGCAAGAGACCCTGGGAGAAGTACCTGTCAGGAACAAGTTGAAGCTTTTGGAAACAGTAGAGACTGATGACACTGCCAGTTCACAAGGCAGCCAAGTCTGTCAATCAAAAGTTGGCACAGAGGCAGAGTGGAAGAGTCGGACATCGCACAGAGCCGTGGTAATAGGGGACTCCATCGTGAGAGGAACTGACCGGGGTTTTTGTGGCAGCAGACGGGATTTAAGGATGGTGTGTTGCCTTCCTGGTGCCAGGGTGAAGGACATCGCGGACAGAGTGCAGGAAATCCTCAAGGACGGGGGTGAAGAGCCAGAGGTGGTGGTACATGTCAGCACAAATGATGTCGGGAAGAAGAGGAGGAACATACTACAGCGGGACTTCGGAGAACTAGGAAGAAGGCTGAAAAGCAGGACATCCAGGGTGGTTATCTCCGGTTTGCTTCCAGTTCCTCGTGCTGGTGTGGCCAGAAACGGGGAGATAATGGACTTGAACGTGTGGTTGGGGAACTGGTGCAGGAAGCAAGGATTTAAGTTCTTGGATCACTGGGGTATATTTTGTGGTAAGCATAAATTCTACAAGAGAGACGGTTTGTACATTAATAGGTTAGGGACCAGCATTCTGGCAGGCAGGTTTTCTACTGCAGCACCGCTACATTTAAACTAAGTAGCGGGGGGGGAGGGGACAAACTGGATGTTTAAAAAGGAAATTGAAGGGAAAGTTAGAACAAGAGAAGTCAAGAAAGACAACTGTATCAATGAGGCAGAAAACTTGGAAAGGCATCATGCTGTAAGGTTGAGTGAAATAGGGGTTGATGGGAAGGGTGAGAGCAGTAACAAATTAAAAATACTATACATGAATGCACGAAGGATGAGTGTAAGATGGATGAGCTTGAGGCTCTTTTGGAAATTGGCAGATACGATATTGTGGGGATAACTGAGACGTGGCTTCAAGTGGACAAGGCCTGGGAAATGAATATTCAAGGCTACACATGCTATTGTAAGGACAGACTGAGGGGCAGTGGGGGTGGGGTGGCCTTGTTGGTAAGGAACGATATTCAGTCCCTTGCGCGGGGGGACCTAAAGTCAGGGGATGTAGAGTCAGTGTGGATAGAGCTGCGAAATACTAAGGGTAAAAAGACCCTCTTGGGAGTCATCTACAGGTCCCCAAACAGTAGTCTGGATGTCGGATGTAAGTTAAATCAGGAGCTGAAATTGGCCTGTCGTAAAGATGTTACTACAGTTGTTATGGGGAATTTTAACATGCAGGTAGACTGGGAGAATCAGGATGGTATTGGACCTCAAGAAAGAGACTTTGTGGAGTGCCTCAGAGATGGATTCTTAGAGCAGCTGGTGCTGGAGCCAACCAGGGAGAAGGCAATTCTGGATCTGGTATTGCGTAACGAATCAGAATTGGTCAGAGACCTCGAAGTGAAGGAGCCATTGGGAAGTAGTGACCATAATACATTAAGCTTCAATCTGCAATTTGAGAGGGAGAGGGTACAGTCGGAAGTGACAGTACTTCTGTTGAATAAAGGGAACTATGGAGCTATGAGGGAGGAGCTGGCCAAAGTTCAATGGTGCAATACCTTAGCAGGGATGACCGTGGAGGAACAATGGCGGATATTTCTGTGTATAATGCAGAAGTTGCAGGATCAGTTCATTCCTAAAAGGAAGAAAGATCCCAGGAGGAGGCATGGGTGGCCGTGGCTGACGAGGGAAGTTAAGAAACATATAAAGTTAAAAGAGAAAACGCATAACATAGCAAAGATAAGTGGGAAAACTGAGGACTGGGAAGCTTTTAAAGAGCAACAAAGGATTACTAAGAAGGAAGTACGTAGAGGAAAAATGAGGTATGAAGGTAAATTGGCCAATAATATAAAGGAGGATAGTAAAAGCTTTTTTAGGTATGTGCAAGGCAAAAAAATGGTTAGGACTAAAATTGTGCCCTTGAAGACAGAAACAGGGGAATATATTATGGGGAACAAAGAAATGGCAGAGGAATTAAATGGGTACTTCAGATCTGTGTTTACTGGGGAAGACACGAGCAATCTCCCTGAGGTAACAGTAGCTGAAGGGCCTGAACTTAAGGGAATTTATATTTGCCAGGATTTGGTGTTGGAGAGACTGTTAGGTCTGAAGGTTGATAAGTCTCCGGGTCCTGATGGTGTGCATCCCAGGATACTGAAGGAGGTGGCTCGGGAAATCGTGGATGCGTTGGTGATTATTTTCCAGAGTTCGATAGATTCCTGGTCGGTTCCTGAGGATTGGAGGGTGGCTAATGTTATACCACTTTTTAAGAAAGGTGGGAGAGAGAAACAGGAAATTATAGACCAGTTAGTCTGACCCCTGTGGTGGGAAAGATGCTGGAGTCTATTATAAAGGATGAAATTACGGCACATCTGGATAGTAGTAACAGGATAGGACAGAGTCAGCATGGATTTATGAAGGGGAAATCATGCTTGATTAATCTTCTTGAATTTTTTGAGGATGTAACTCTGAAGATGGACGAGGGAGATCTAGTAGATGTAGTGTACCTGGACTTTCAGAAAGCTTTTGATAAAGTCCCACACAGGAGGTTAGTGAGTAAAATTAGGGCGCATGGTATTGGGGGCAAAGTACTAGATTGGATTGAAAATTGGTTGGCTGATAGGAAACAAAGGGGAGTGATAAATGGCTCCATTTCGGAATGGCAGGCAGTGACCAGTGGGGTACCGCAGGGAACCGTGCTGGGGCCGCAGCTTTTTACAATATATGTTAATGATATAGAAGATGGTATCAGCAATAACATTAGCAAATTTGCTGATGATACAAAGCTGGGTGGCAGGGTGAAATGTGATGAGGATGTTAGGGGATTACAGGGTGACCTGGACAAGTTAGGTGAGTGGGCAGATGCATGGCAGATGCAATTTAATGTGGATAAATGTATGGTTATCCAAGAACAGGAAGGCAGATTACTACCTCAATGAAATCAATTTAGGTAAAGGGGCAGTACAGAGAGATCTGGGTGTTCTTGTACACCAGTCAATGAAGGCAAGCATGCAGGTACAGCAGGTAGTGAAGAAGGCTAATAGCATGCTGGCCTTCATAACAAGAGGAATTGAGTATAGAAGCAAAGAGGTGCTTCTGCAGCTGTACAGGGCCCTGGTGAGACCACACCTGGAGTACTGTGTGCAGTTCTGGTCTCCAAATTTGAGGAAAGACATTCTGGCTATTGAGGGAGTGCAACGTAGGTTCATGAGGTCAATTCCTGGAATGGTGGGATTACCTTACACTGAAAGACTGAAGCGACTGGGATTGTATACCCTTGAGTTTAGAAGACTGAGACGGGATCCGATTGAGACATATAAGATTATGAAAGGATTGGACACTCTGACAGCAGGAAACATGTTTCCGCTGATGGGTGACTGCCGAACCAGAGGACACAGCTTAAAAATATGGGTAGACCATTTAGGACAGAGATGAGGAGAAACTTCTTCAGCCAGAGAGTGGTGGCTGTGTGGAATGCTCTGCCCCAGAGGGCAGTGGAGGCCCAGTCTCTGGATTCATTTAAGAAAGAGTTGGATAGAGCTCTCAAAGATAGTGGGATCAAGGGTAATGGAGATAAGGCAGGAACAGGATACTAATTAGGAATGATCAGCCATGATCATGTTGAATGGCGGTGCAGGCTCGAAGGGCTGAATGGCCTACTCCTGCACCTGTTGTCTATTGTCTATTGTCTAACATACTCAATGGTACAAAGGGTTAATTCTGCTTCTATATCTTATGGTCTTCTGTTGTACTTGTGCTGTTCTTGTGAACTTTAACCTTTGGCTTTTACATTCCCAGGAAGGATTGTATGCCATACTTCACCAAAACCCTTCTAAAAGTTCAGAAAAATAACTTGAACTACATTGCCTTAAAACTTAAATCCTAAAACCATATGCATTAGAAATGAGGACCATATTTAACGTAAAGCAGTAACAATTCTGGGCCCCTGCTATTTGCAGAGTTAATAATCAGCATTGTTAACATTACTGCATGCAAAATCCATTCTGATGAGCAGGTAGCTCATAAGTTGGTTTGACCTCTGCATTTCAAATGCTGGAGATGAGTTATTGACGCATGACAATCCTCATGCTCCTTCTTGGAAGTCTATCCAGTTTAGCCTGATTGAGTATAGAAGTTGTTACATAATGCTAGACTTTTAGCATCTGCAGTAATGTGCTTTTGTTTTCATATCAAAAGGAGTTTTGGCAGAGATGGCTCAAATCATGAAGTATTTGGATACAGTAAATGAAAAGAAACCTGTTTTTCCCCTCAGTGGCTGAAGGTAATTTTGGGTGATTGGCGAAAGAACCATTTTTATGCAACAAGTGATTTTGAAAGCAGTGATAATGATTTAATTATAACTCTCAAAGAGAGTTGGATATATATTTGAAAGAGTAAAATGTACTTATACGGGGAAAGAACAGGACAGTGCGACCAAGTGGATAGCTCTGCAAAAGAACTGGCAGTGAATTGATCGGCCAAATTGCCTTCTTCTGTGATGAATTGTTTCAAGACTAGTTTATCAATAATTTTGCTGTTTCTACACTAAAAGTCATGATTTATTTTTGATGTCTCCTGTTATGATCACAGAGATCACAGAGAATAAGGTAATTGTTCAAATCTTTGACTTGTGCTGTTTGCTGATAAAATGCAGTGCCGGTAAAACAGTAATGTGAAATGATCCAATCAAATCTTGTTCATTCTCAATCAAAACAAGGAAATCAAATTAACTATGGATTATTGAGGCATTTATTTTCAGAAGTTTCAATTTCTATTTTCATGTAAATATCTTTGAAATGTAAATGTAATTTTCATGTAAACATGAAAATATTGAAACTGCACAAGCTATAATTCTGAAAGGTACTTACATAGATATCTTTAATACAATGAAAAGTTTGAAGTCCTCTTTTTGATTATAATATTCTTTGAATTCAATATTACCTTGAGTGGCAGCACCTCTTTGTTGATCGCAAAGAAAGAAGCCATAGCTTGAGTCCAGGATAACAAACCAGCGACATTCCCACAGACTTTCTTAGCATGTTCAAATGTATAATCTTCCATCATGAAATATGGCTGGAGAAGTTCTACTGTTTCATCATTGATGGTGTCCTTTGGAAACTGCTGCAGGGCCTGGAGAAAGCCAGTGCCACTCAACAACTAGAATAAAGGAGTGACAAAAGTTCATTAGACCATAAGAACATAAGAAATAGGAACAGGTGTAAGCAATTCAAGCCTGCTCCACCATTCAACACAAAGTTACAGATCTAATATTCCGAATTTCCACTTTCCTGTCCTTTGCCTCAATCCTTGATTTCCCCTACTGATCAAGAATCTATCAATCTTAGCCTTAAATACAAACAAGGACTTTGTCTCCTTAGCTCTGTGTGGCAAGGAGTTTCAAAGACTGACAGTCCTGTGAGAGAAGAAATTCCTCCTCATCTCAGTCTTAAATTGTCACCTAGCCTCCTCCTTTAGAGACCGCAATTTCCCTCCCCACATAGTTAAAGATACCCTCCAACACATCTCGTCCACATCCCGCACCTCCGCCCTCAGACCCCACCTCTCCAACCATAACAAGGACAGAACGTCCCTGGTGCTCACCTTCCACCCTACCAACCTTCGCATTAACCAAATCATCCACCGACATTTCCACCACCTTCAAATGGACCCCACCACCAGGGATATATTTCCCTCCCCACCCCTTTCCGCCTTCCGCAAAGACCGTTCCCTCCGTGACTACTTGGTCAGGTCCAAGCCCCCTTCAGCTCACCCTCCCATCCTGGCACCTTCCCCTGTCACCGCAGGAATTGCAAAGCCTGTGCCCACACCTCCTCTCTCACCTCCATCCAAGGCCCTAAAGAAGCCTTCCACATCCATCAAAGTTTTTCCTGCACATCCACCAATATCATTTATTGTATCCGTTGCTCCCGATGCGGGCTCCTCTACATTGGGGAGACTGGACGCCTCCTAGCAGAGCGCTTTAGGGAACATCTTTGGGGCACCCGGACCAATCAACCACACCGCCCTATGGCCCAACATTTCCACTCCCCTTCCCACTCTGCCGAGGACATGGAGGTCCTGGGCCTCCTTTACCGCCGCTCCCTCACCACCAGACGCCTGGAGGAAGAATGCCTCATCCTCCGCCTCGGAACACTTCGACCTCAGGGCATCAATGTGGACTTCAACAGTTTCCTCATTTCCCCTTCCCCCACCTCACCCCAGTTCCAAACTTCCAGCTCAGCACTGTCCCTTGACTTGTCCTACCTGCCTATCTTCTTTTCCACCTATCCACTCCACCCTCCTCCCTGACCTATCACCTTCATCCCCTCCCCCACTCACCTATTGAACTCTATGCTACTTTCTCCCCACCCCCACCCTCCTCTCACTTATCTCTCCACCCTTCAGGCTCTCTGCCTGTATTCCTGATGAAGGGCTTTTGCCCGAAACGTCGATTTTACTGCTGCTCGGATGCTGCCTGAACTGCTGTGCTTTTCCAGCACCACTCTAATTTAGACTCTGGTTTCCAGCATTTTTACCCCTTGTTAAAATTCAGATTGAGTCATTGATGGAAAGTTATTGCTTACACAGTCAACAGCACCATTGTCATTGTCTGATGTGAGAACTCTATGGTAGGAGGTGAAGTAGATTCAGTATAATTTAGTAACTTCTATGCTCCTAAGTTGTTCTATGCATTCAAACTGAGTGTACAACAAAAGACAAAAATAATACATTTCTTATCATTTCTGAAAATAAATTATAAAGTTTAATTTATAATTACAGTAGTGCTTCGACATACGAACGACCCCGTTCACGAACAAATCGGTTTGCGAACAGGATTGTATGTAAAATTTTGCTTCAATGTACGTACGAAATTCAAGGTACGAACGAAGGTACGAACACAAAAAGCCTGTGTGCGACCATGTGGTTTCATTGTTCTGCTTTGCTACGCGCTTGTTGAATGCAAAAGCTCTCGGGCCCTGCGTGATCTCATTCAGTTCGTCTTTGGCGCGTGCGCTGTGAACAGCGTTCGTTGCTATGTCCAAGCATTCTTACGTTATCCGAACAATGGGAAAAATTGATTCAGTTCGCGAACTTTTTGGTTCGCGAACCGGGTCCGGGAACGGATTAAGTTCGTAAATCGAGGCGCTACTGTATTTCAGATTAGCAAAGAGTCCGTGATTTTTCACAGAGTGATCATAGGTTTACATCTTCCTATGTTCTTATAATGGATGGTCAAGCCAAGCTATTATGGAGCAGTCACTAGCAGCAGAATTGTTCTTTGCTAGTCATGCAAAATAAACTCATAACAAAATTGGCTGCTGTTTTATTCAGGGTTTTATCTTTATTTTCATGAAAGTCAATAGAAATATCCAAGCCACTCTGTTTTATGATACTAAAGTCTACCTTCTCTGAATTCAAAACCTTTCATTTGATTCCATTGTCCTTTTTCATGACCACCTTAAACCTTACTGAGTTATGATGATTATCACCAAGATGCTGTCTCATTAACATTCTGACGACCAGTTTTGTTCCCTAAATTAGATCCAGCATTGCCTTGGCTCTTGTCAGATTTTCGATATGCTGGCTTAAAAAGCTTTGTTGGATACACTTTGAGAGTTCTGCTCCCTCTAAGCCTTTCACACTTTATTTATCCCAATGATGAAGATTGGTTAGCTTATTTGGTTGATTGGCTGGCTTATGGTACTAACAGCACAGGTTCAATTCCTACCCCAGCTGAGATTAACATAAGCTTCCACCTCTTTACTTTAACCCTCACTTGAGACATGGTAATCCTCAGGTTAAACTCACCGCCAGTCATTTCTCTCTCATGACAGAGTGGCCTTCTGCCATTATGATGACTTTATCTTTAACTTAACTAATATTAGGAACGTTGAAATCCCCGACTACTTCTTATTATTTTCATACTTCTCTGAAATTTGCCAAAATATCTTCCTTTTTACCTCTTACTGACTATTTGGGAGTGCCATGCAGTGGGATGAGCAGTCAAAAAGCAGTGGTATCTGGAAATGCTGGAAATGTACAGCGCATGTCATCTCCTGTGCATAGATCAACAACATCTGGTAATAATCACAGAAGAATTGAACTTTGACTGTAAGGCCTTCCAATTGTTGAAGTCCCCTTGTTAGCCAATGAGAGAGCTGTCGACCACAAGCATGCAGTCAGCCTGGGAGAGTGTTACTCTAGCACAAAGGTTCTTTCAGCCTGATAGGCTGTAACAGTTGGAAACATGATGGACTGGTTGATCCTCTTGAATGGGTTACTGTTATGATTTTTATACAGTAATGTACAGCTGCATGGGAGATGTCACACGGATTACCACTAATACCCTGGAATGTGTCTGATATTTTGAATTCAGGACAACTATGACCTTACAAACCACTGATATCAGATGTCCATGATTTAATATGAGCTATCCTCAACAGCCATCATGTCACAGAGAGTTATTGAGTTCTTTTTTGACAGGCAAAATGATTGGATACAGTAGTGCTTGGACTGCAAGGATTCAAGAAGGAAGCTCACCATCCTTGTCAAGGACAATTAAAGGATGGGCAGTAAATTCTGGCCCAGCCAGCAATGCCCACATCCCATGAGTACATAAAAAGGGAAGATCCAAGAGGCAACTGCCTGTCTTAGTGACATGTGTCTCCATGTCTAGGAAGTTGACTGAAAACCATCCTGAGCATTCTATACATTCTCCTTTTGAGAACTAACCACTATTAGAACAAAGAACAAAAAAACTCTCCAGCACAAGAACAGGCCCTTTGGCCTACCAAACCTGCACCAACACATGCTGCTGATCTAAACTAAAAACTTTTTGCCTCCATGCAGTCTGTAACTCTCTATTCCCTGCCTATTCATGGATTTGTAAGATGCTTCTTGAATGTTGCTATTTTATTCATCTCCACCACGTTCCCGGCAGCGCATTCCAGGCATTATCCATTCTCTGTGTTAAAAACTTGCCTGTCCTTTAAACTTTCCCATTTTTACCTGAAACTAATGTCCCCTAATAATTGATATTTCTACCCTAGGAAAAAAAGGACCACACCGCACGCTACGCCACTCCCACGTCGATCTCTGCCCCCACATTAATCTCCGCCCCCCACGTTACTCTCACCCCCACGTTACTCTCTGCCCCCACATTAATCTCCGCCCCCACGTTATTCCCGCCACCACGTTCCTCTCCGCCCCACGTTATTCTCCACCCCCACGTTACTCTCTGCCCCCACGTTACTCCCCACCTCCACGTTACTCTCTGCCCCCACGTTAATCTCCGCCCCACATTAATCTCCGCCCCCACGTTATCCCCGCCACCACGTTACTCTCCGCCCCCACGTTATTCTCCGCCCCCACGTTATCCCTGCCACCACGTTAATCTCCGCCCCCATGTTACTCTCTGCCCCCACGTTATCCCTGCCACCACGTTAATCTCTGCCACCATGTTAATCTCTGCCCCCACGTTGATCTCTGCCCCCACGACCAACTCCGCCCCCACTCCCAGCTCCAGCCCCACATCAGGTCCTAGGTCCTAGGTCCTAGCTCCCAGCCCTGCCGTATTTTCACCATCCCTCCAGACCTCCCACTCTCTGAGGATGAACGATCAGTCCTCAGCAGAGGCCTCACCTTCATTCCCCTATGGTCCCGGATCAATGAGTTCGACACGCGGCGAGACGTCGAGCATTTCTTCCGCCGCCTTCACCTCCGCGCCTACTTCTTCAAACAGGACTCTCGCCCATCCTCTGACGACCCTTTCTCCCGCCTCCAACACACCCCAACCACCTGGACACCCCGTGCTGCCCTCTTACTCGCCCTCGATCTCTTCATATCCAACTGCCGCCGCGACATTGACCGCCTCAACCTGTCAACCGCTCTCACCCACTCCAACCTCTCACCCTCACAATGCGCAGCCCTCCACTGTCTCCGCTCCAACCCCAACCTCACCATAAAACCAGCAGACAAGGTAGGCGCGGTGGTAGTTTGGCGCACCGATCTTTACACCGCTGAAGCTCGACACCAACTCGCAGACAACTCCTCCTACTGCCCCCTTGACCATGACCCCACCCCCCACCACCAAACCATCATCTCCCAGACCATCCATAACCTCATCACCTCAGGGGATCTCCCATCCACTGCCTCCAACCGCATAGTCCCACAACCCCGCACCGCCCGTTTCTACCTCCTGCCTAAAATCCACAAACCTACTGCCCCAGCCGACCCATCGTCTCAGCCTGCTCCTGTCCCACCGAACTCATCTCTGCATACCTCAACACGGTCCTGTCCCCCTTAGTCCAAGAACTCCCACCTACATTCGGGACACCACCCACGCCCTCCTCTTCCTCCATGATTTTCGCTTCCCCGGCCCCCAACGCCTTATCTTCATGATGGAAATCCAGTCCCTATACACCCCCATCCCCCATCACGAAGGCCTCAAAGTCCTCCACTTCTTCCTCTCCCACCGACCCAACCAGTACCCTTCCACTGACACCCTCCTTCGACTGACTGAACTGGTCCTCACTCTTAACAACTTCTCCTTCCAATCCTCCCACTTCCTCCAAACCAAAGGAGTAGCCATGGGCACCCGCATGGGCCCCAGCTATCCCTGCCTCTCCTTCAGATATGTGGAACAGTCCATCTTCCGCAGCTACACTGGCACCACCCCCCACCTTTTCCTCCGCTACATCGATGATTGTATTGGTGCTACCTCGTGCTCCCACGAGGAGGTTGAATAGTTCATCCACTTTACTAACACCTTCCACCCCGACCTCAAATTTACCTGGACCATCTCAGACTCCTCCCTCCCCTTCCTAGACCTCTCCATTTCTATCTCGGACTCAACACAGACATTTACTACAAACCGACTGACTCCCACAGCTACCTAGATTACACCTCCTCCCACCCTGCCCCCTGTAAAAACGCCATCCCATATTCCCAATTCCTTCGTCTTCGCCGCATCTGCTCACAGGAGGACCAATTCCAATACCGAACAACCCAGATGGCCTCCTTCTTCAAAGACCGCAATTTCCCCTCCGACGTGGTCGACGATGCTATCCACCGCATCTCCTCCACTTCCTGCACCTCCGCCCTTGAACCCCGCCCCTCCAATCGCCGCCAGGACAGAACCCCACTGATCCTCACATTCCACCCCACCAACCTCCGGATACATCGTATCATCCTCCGTCAGTTCCGCCACTTTCAAACAGACCCCACCACCACGGATATATTTCCCTCCCCACCCCTATCAGCGTTCCGGAGAGACCACTCCCTCGCGACTCCCTCGTCAGGACAACCTCCCACCAACCCAACCTCCACTCCCGGCACCTTCCCCTGCAACCGCAAGAAGTGCAAAACCTGCGCCCACACCTCCCCCCTCACCTCTCTCCAAGGCCCCAATGGATCCTCCCATATCCGTCGCAAATTCACCTGCACCTCCACACACATCAGTTACTGTATCCGCTGCACCCGATGTGGTCTCCTCTACATTGGGGAGACAGGCCGCCTACTTGCGGAATGTTTCAGGGAACACCTCTGGTACATCCGCACCAACCAACCCAACCGCCTCGTGGCCGAGCACTTTAACTCCCCCTCCCATTCCGCCAAGGACATGCAGGTCCTTGGCCTCCTCCATCACCAGACCCTGATCACACAACCCCTGGAGGAAGAGCGCCTTATCTTCCGCCTAGAAATCCTCCAACCACATGGGATGAATGTAGACTTCTCCAGCTTCCTCAGTTCCCCTCCCCCCACCTTATCTCAGTCCCAACCCCCGGATTCAGCACTGCCCTCTTGATCTGCAATCTTCTTCCCGACCTCTCCGCCCCCACCCCCTCTCTGGCCTATCACCCTCACCCTCACCTCCTTCCACCTATCGTATTCCCAGCACCCCTCCCCCAAATTCCCTCCCCCCTACCTTTTATCTCAGCCCACTTGGCACACCAGCCGCATTCCTGAAGAAGGGCTTATGCCCGAAACGTCGATTCTCCTGCTCCTCGGATGCTATCTGGCCTGTTGTGTTTTTCCAGCACCACATTTTTCAAAAAATGTTTGTGGCAATGTATTCCATCCATGCAAACTTCTATCAGATTACCCCTCATCCTGCAATGTTCAAGTGAAACAAACCATGTTTTTTCAATCTTTCCTCATAGCTAATTCCCTGCTTAGGCAACAGCCTGTGTCTGTACCTTCTTCAAAGCTTCCACATCCTTCTGCATGTGCGATGACCAGAACTATACACAATATTCTAAATGTGGCCGAAATAAAGTTCTATACAGTTGCAACATGATTTGCCAATTTTTATACTACACGTCCCAATCAATTGTGCCATATTCCTTCTTCACCACTATATCCGCTTATGTTGCCACTTCCAGGGAACTGTGGACCAGCACACCTAGATCTTTCTACATGTTGATGCTACTAAGAATTCTGCCAGTTACTGTACACTTCCCTTCTGCATTATATCTCCCCATATGCACCACCTCACACTTGTCTGGATTTACCTGCATCTGCCATTTCTGTGCCCAAGTCTACATCCTGCTGTATCCTCTGGCAATCCTCTTCACTGTCTGCAACTCCTCGATTTTTGTATTGTCGTTAATTTACAAATCAAGCCCCCTACATTCTCCTCCAAATCATTGACATATATTACAAATAGCAGGTATCCCAGCACAGATCCCTGAGGAACACCACTGGTCACAGATTTCCAGTCACAAAAACACCCTTCCATGCAACTCTCTGTCAGCTACGACTAAGTCAGTTCTGTATCCAACTTACCAGCTCATTGTGGATCCTGTATGACTTCATCTTTTGTATCACTCTACCATAAGGGATCTTGTCAAAGATTTTGCTAAAGTCCAAATAGACAACACCAATCAATCTGCCCTCATCAATCATCTTTGTCACTGCCTCAAAACACTCAATCAAGTTTATGAGACACAATCTTCCCTGAACAAAGCCATGCTACCTACTGCAAATATGTCCATATTTGTTCCAAATGTGACTAAATCCTGTTCCTAAAATTCTTCTGCAATAATTTTCCTACCACATATGTTAGGCTCACTGGCCGGTAATTTCCTGGATTATCCCTGCTGGCCTTCTTAAATGAAGGAACAGCTTTGGCTATTCTCCAGTCCTCCAGGACCTCTCCTGTGACGAAAGAGGATACAAATACACCATACAAAGCCCCAACAATTTCCTCACCTGCCTCCCTCAGCACTCTAGGATAGATCCCATCAGGTCCTGGGACTTGACAACCTTAATGTTTTTCAAAATACCTAACACCTCCTTCCTTTTATATTGACATGCCCTTGAATATTAGCTTGTTTTTCCCGAGACTCACCACCTACCATGTCATTCACCTTTGTGAATATCATTGCAAATATTCATTCAGGATCTCACCCACTTCCTTTGACACCACCCATAAATTCCCACCTTTGTCCTTGAGTGGGCCTACCCTTTTCCTAGCTACCTTAAGCGCTTTGAGATTGTCCTTGATCCTGTTTGCCAAAGATGTTTCATGGCTCCTTTTAGATTTCCTAATTCCTTGTTTGAGTTCTTGGGCTCTGTCTGTCTTCAGTTTCCAAAACTTTATGAATGCCTCCTTTTCCTTTCTCTCAATTTCTCTTGTCTGGCTCAGTGTTAGCACTGCTGCCTCACAGCGCCAGAGACCCAGGTTCAATTCCCGCCTCAGGTGACTCTCTGTGTGGAGTTTGCACATTCTCCCCGTGTCTGTGTGGGTTTCCTCCCACAATCCAAAAATGTGCAGGTTAGGTGAATTGGCCATGCGAAATTGCCCGTGGTGTTAGTTGAAGAGCTAAATGTAGGGGAATGGGTCTGGGTGGGTTGTGCTTCGGCGGGTCGGTGTGGACTTGTTGGGCCGAAGGGCCTGTTTCCACACTGTAAGTAATCTAATCTAATCAAATCTAAATCCAAGATTCCATAAGTCTTGCCATCCTTGTCCTTCATTTTCACAGGAACATGCCAGCTCACCTGAACTCTACCTAACTGGCCTTTAAAAGATTCCCATATGCCAGATTTGGATTTACTCCCAAAGAGCTACCCCCTTTCTACATTCCCCAATGCCTGCTAATATTGTGGTAGTTAGCCTTCCCCCAACTGAATACTTGCACTCTAAGACAACTCTTGTCCTTATCCGTAAGTAACTTAAAACTTAGAGAAGTATGGTCACTGTTCCCGCAATGCTCCCCATTGAACCTTCAAACATCTGGCCAGGCTCAATCCTTAATACCAGGTTTCATATGGTCCCTCCCCCCGAAGCTCTTCAACCACATCCTGAAATCAGGGAGTCCCTTCCCGACTTGGACTATTTCCATATTGTTTCAAAAAACCATCCTAGACACACTTAACAAATTTATCCTTATCCAGGCCCCTGACACTAACTGAGTCCCAGTTAATAAAGGGAAAGTGAAAATCAACCATCTTAACAATCCTGATGTTTTTACATTTTTCCATAATCTGTCTAATTTGCAACAGCAACAGTAAGTGATGGGTGGCAGTTATAGGAAGGGGGGAAAGTCTCATATACAGTCACATAGATGGGTTAACTCCAGGAAAGGTAAGAGAGGTCGGCACCGAGGGCAGCAGTCTTTTGTGGATATACCCATTTCAAATAGGTATGCTGTTTTGGAAAATGTAGGGGGTGATGGATTCTCAGGGGAACGTAGCACGAACAGCCAAGTTTCTGGTATTGAGACTGGCTCTAATGCAATAAGGGATTCGTTGGCTTCCAAGAGATCAATTGTGTTAGGGGATTCTGTAGTTCAAGGTACAGACAAACATTTTTGTGGCCAGCAGCGAAAAAGCAGAATGGCGTGTTGCTTCCCTGGTGCCAGGATCAAGGATGTCTCAGAGAGGGTGCAGAATGTTCTCAAGGGGGAGAGAGGCCAGCAAGAGGTCATTGTCTGCATTGGAACCAAGATATAGGAAGGGAAGAGGTTGAGATTCTGAAGGGAGATTACAGAGAGTTAGGCAGAAATTTAAAAAGGAGGCTCTCAAGGGTAATAATATCTGGATTACTCCAAGTGCTACGAACTAGTGAGGGAAGGAGCAGAAGGATAGAGCAGATGAATGCATGGCTGAGGAGCTGGTGTATGGGAGAAGGATTCACATTTTTGGATCATTGGAATCTCTTCTGGGCGAGAAGTGACCTGTACAAGAAGGACAGATTGCACCTAATAAATTAAACTGCATTTATTTCAATGCAAGGGGCCTAACAGGGAAGGCAGATGAACTCAGGGCATGGTTAAGAACATGGGACTGGGATAACATAGCAATTATAGAAACATGGCTCAGGGATGGGCAGGACTGGCAGCTTAATGTTCCAGGATACAAATGCTACAGGAAGGATAGAAAGGGAGGCAAGGGAGGAGGGGGAGTAGCATTTTTGATAAGGGATAGCATTACAGTTGTGCTGAGGGAGGATATTCCTGGAAATACATCCAGGGAGGTTATTTGGGTGGAACTGAGAAATACGAAAGGGATAATCACTTTATTGGGATTGTATTGTAGACCCCCTAATAGTCAGAGGGAAATTGAGAAACAAACTTGGAAGGAGATCTCAGCAATCAGTAAGAATAATAGGGTGGTTATGGTAGGGGATTTTAACGTTCCAAACATAGACTGGTACTGCCATAGTGTTAAAGGTTTAGATGGAGAGGAATTTGTTAAGTGCATATGAGACACTTTTCTGATTCAGTATATGGATATACATACTAGAGAAGGTGCAAAACTTGACCCACTCTTGGGAAATAAGGCAGGGCAGGTGACTGAGGTATCAGTGGGGGAGCAGTTTGGGGCCAGCGACCATAATTCTATTTGTTTTAAAATAGTGATGGAAAAGGATAGACCAGATCTAAAAGTTGAAGTTCTAAATTGGAGAAAGGACAATTTTGACGGTACTGGGCAAGAACGTTCAAACGCTGATTGGAGGCAGATATTTGCAGGTAAAGGGACTGCTGGAAAATGGGAAGCCTTCAGAAATGAGATTATGAGAATCCAGAAAAAGTATATTCCTGTCAGGGTGAAAGGAAAGGCTGGTAGGTATAGGGAATGCTGGATGACTAAAGAAATTGAGGGTTTGGTTAAGAAAAAGAAGGAAGCATATGTCAGGTATAGACAGGATAGATCGAGTGAATCCTTAGAAGAGTATAAAGGAAGTTGGAGTATACCTAAGAGGGAAATCAGGAGGGCAAAAAAGGGACTTGAGTTAGCTTTGGCAAATAGAATTAAGGAGAATCCAAAGGGATTTTACAAATACATTAAGGACAAAAGGGTAACTAGGGAGGGAATAGGGCTCCTCAAAGAGCAGCAAGGCGGCCTTTGTGTGGAACCGCAGAAAATGGGGGAGATACTAAACGAGTATTTTGCATCAGTATTTACTGTGGAAAAGGATATGGAAGATATAGACTGTAGTGAAATAGATGGTGACATCTTGCAAAATGTCCAGATTACAGAGGAGGAAATGCTGGATGTCTTGAAACGGGTAAAAGTGGATAAATCCCCAGGACCTGATCAGGTGTACCCGAGAACTTTGTGGGAAGCTAGGGAAGTGATTGCTGAGCCTCTTACTGAGATATTTGTATCATCGATAGTCACAGGTGAGGTGCTGGAAGACTGGAGGTTGGCTAAAGTGGTACCACTGTTTAAGAAGGGCGGTAAAGACAAGCTAAGGAACAATAGAATGGTGAGCCTGACCTTGGTGATGGGCAAGTTGTTGGAGGGAATCCTGAGGGACAGGATGTACATGTATTTGGAAAGGCAAGGACTGATTAGGGATAGTCAACATGACTTTGTGTGTGGGAAATCATGTCTCACAAACTTGATTGAGTTTTTTGAAGAAGTAACAAAGAGGATTGATGAGGGCAGAGCAGTAGATGTGATCTATGTGGACTTTAGTAAGGCGTTCGACAAGGTTCCCCATGGGAAACTGATTAGCAAGGTTAGATCTCATGGAATACAGGGAGAACTAGCCATCTGGATACAGAACTGGCTCAAAGGTAGAAGACAGAGGGTGGTGGTGGAGGGTTGTTTTTCAGACTGGAGGCCTGTGACCAGTGGAGTGCCACAAGGATCAGTGCTGGGTCCTTTACTTTTTGTCATTTACATAAATGATTTGGATGTGAGCATAAGAGGTACAGTTAGTAAGTCTGCAGATGACACCAAAATTGGAGGTGTAGTGGACAGCGAAGAGAGTTACCTCAGATTATAATAGGATCTGGACCAGATGGGCCAATGGGCTGAGGAGTGGCAGATGGAGTTTAATTCAGATAAATGCAAGGTGCTGCATTTTGGGAAAGCAAATCTTAGCATGACTTATATACTTAATGGTAATGTCCTAGGGAGTGTTGCTGAACAAAGAGACCTTGGAGTGCAGATTCATAGCTCCTTGAAAGTGGAGTCGCAGGTAGATAGGATAGTGAAGAAGGCGTTTGGTATGCTTTCCTTTATTGGTCACAGTATTGAGTACAGGAGTTGGGAGGTCATGTTGCGGCTGTACAGGACATTGGTTAGGCCACTGTTGGAATATTGCGTGCAATTCTGGTCTCCTTCCTATCAGAAAGATGTGGTGAAACTTGAAAGGGTTCAGAAAAGATTTACAAGATTGGTGCCAGGGTTGGAGGATCTGAGTTACAGGGAGAGGCTGCACAGGCTGGGGCTGTTTACCCTGGAGCGTCGGAGGCTGAGGGGTAACCTTATAGAGGTTTACAAAATTATGAGGAGCATGGATAGGATAAGTAGACAAAGTCTTTTCCCTGGGATTGGGGAGTCCAGAACTAGAGGGCATAGGTTTAGGGTGAGGGGGAAAGATCAATGGGGCAACCTTTTCACACACAGGGTGGTACATATATGGAATGAGCTGCCAGAGGATGTGGTGGAGGCTGGTACAATTGCAACACTTAAGAGGCATTTGGGTGGGTATATGAATAGGAATGGTTTGGAGGGATATGGGCCGGGTGCTGTCAGGTTGGACTAGATTGTGTTGGGATATCTGATCGGCATGGACGGGATGGACCGAAGGGTCTGTTTCAATGCTGTACATCTCAATGATTGTATATATGCTCCCTGTCACTGCTGGCTTTTGTGAGGCTGCTGTACAATCCCATCAAAATGATTGCACCTTTCCTATTCCTGGGCTCTACCCAAATGGCCTTACTGATGAACCCTCCAAGATGTCCTCACTCAGAACAATTATGATATTCTCCCTCATAATTTGCACAGCTTCCCTCCTCTTTTACATCCCACTCTACTTTGCCTGAAACTTCAAAATCCCAGAACATTAAGTTGCTAATCTTGTTCCTGTCTCAACCATGTCTCTGTAAGGGTTACAAAATCATAGTTTTATGTATTAATCCAATCTAAGTTCATCTGCCTTAGCTTTCATGCTCTTTGCATTAAAACAAATATGTTTTAGACTGCCAGTCCCTACTGTGTTCAGTAGCCTCCCCCTCTTCCTCGTAGCTTTAGTGCCCTGAGTCTCAGACTCCTCCTCAGTCATTTTACTTGCTGACCTATTGCTCTGATTCCCGTGCTCCCTGCCACACAAATTTAAACTCTCCCGGGTGGCAATAGCAAACTTCCCTGCCAGGATTGGTGAGCCACCAATTTAGGTGCAACCTATATTTCTTGTACAGGTGCCATCTGTCCCAGAAGACATTCCAATGATCCACATATCTGACAACCTCCCTCTTGCTCCAGCTCTTTCACCATATATTTAACTGTATTATCACCCGATTCCTAGCCTCACTGGCATGTAGTACAGGAAGTAATCCCGAGATATCAATCCTACAGTTCTTGTCTTTCAACCTCCTACCTAGCTCCCTGAACTCCCTGTGGTGGACCTCATTTCTCTATCTGCCTACCAATATAGACCACTACCTCTGGATGCTCATCCCCTCCCCTCATAATCTTCAGAAAATCCTGTATCATCTCAGAGACATCCGTGCCCCTGGCACCAAGGACCCAAAACACCATCCTAGAGTTTTGCTCAAAATGATTTTTTTTATGATTTCAAAAATATATGTTATTCATAAAAATCTCTCTTTCTATACATAGTTACTAAAGCAGTTCGATTCTGTTCAGTAGCATATGAAGAAACAAACAAACATTGGAGTTTGACTCTATCCAGCAAACAAACCCAAGACATTTCTTACTTGTACAAGATTATATTAACATATATTTGAGGCACCGGAAGGGACCAATAACTGAATGGACCCCCATTTGACTTCAGCAGAATGATCTCAGTGAATCTTTCTCCACTGCACCTTGGTGGCAGCTGCCCCAAGCTTTAGGATGTCCCTCAGCACGTAGTCCTGGACCATGGAATGTGCCAGTCTGCAACACTCAGTCAGGGTCAACTCCTTACTCTGGAAAGGCAAAGTGAGGACTGCAGATGCTGGAAACCAGACTCTAGATTAGAGTGGTGCTGGAAAAGCACAGCAGGTCCGGCAGCATCCAAGGAGCAGGAAAATCGACGACTCGGGCAAAAGCCCTTCATCAGGAATCTAATCTCGACTTTCCTTACTCTGGAAAACCCAACAAGTTTCGGGCAGGCCAAAGAGTATCTTTCAATCAGGTGATGGTCTTCCAGGCACAGTCAATGTTTGTTTCAGTATGCATCCCAGGGAACAGACTGTATAGTCTGCATCATGGAACTGCTCAGCATGAATTTCGACAAGAACCTTGCTTCTCTCTCCCGACTTCCTTCGCACAGGCACATTCCAGAAGAAGATGTCTAACAAATCGCTATCCCCCTGCAGCCACATTGAGGGCAGTGTGTGGTGGCGCAGAGAGTCTGGGCATACAGGAAAGATCTCACCAACAGCCCAGCAATCCCTTGGTGTTTTTTTGGAAAGTTCCGGTGAGGGAGCATTCTGTAGCAGTGTAGCTTGTAGGCTCCTTGGGGCCCAAAACTCATCTACTCCAACTCTTTGTGGGTAAAAACGAGGACTGCAGATGCCTGAAACCTGAGTCTGGATCAGAGTGGTGCTGGAAAAGCACAGCAGGTCAGGCAGCACCAAGGAGCAAGAAAATCGACGTTTCGGGCAAAAGCCATTCATCAGGAGTAGAGGCAGGGAGACTGCAGGGTGGACTCCCTGCCTCTATTCCTGATGAAGGGCTTTTGCCTGAAATGTCAATTTTGCTGCTCCTTGGATGCTGCCTGACCTACTGTGCTTTTTCCAGCACCACTCTGATCCAGACTCCAGCTCTTTACCTTTTTATCTTTCGCTGCTTTTTCTTAATGGTTCCATTTATTATCTTACATTTTTTTAACCTTCTTCAGTGGAAGGTGTCTTGTCCCAGCCCAAGCCCAGAGAAATGGAGGTTTCCAGCTCAGCAAGACGCTCCCAGCCTGCCCTGGTGTTCTCCCATTGTAGCAGCCCCATCCTAGAGGGGCAGGTACCGGCCTGGTGTGTCCTCCTGTTGTAGCAGCTCCATCCTGGGGAAGGGGAGGGTCCTGGCCTGGTGTAGCAGCCACATTGCAGAGGCTGGGGGGGTCCAGGCTTGGCATAGTGTTCTCCCATTGTAGCAGCCCCATCCTGGAGGGGTGGGTCCCTGCCTGGTGTGGTATTCTCCCATTATAGCAGCTCCATCCCGGGGGAGGGAGGTCCCAGCCTGACATGGTGCTCTCCTGTTGTAGCAGCCCCATCCTGGTGATGTGGGTCCCAGCCTGGTGTGGTGTTCTCCCATTATAGCAGCTCCATCCCGGGGGGGGGAGGTCCCAGCCTGACATGGTGCTCTCCTGTTGTAGCAGTCCCATCCTGGAGGGGTGGGTCCCTGCCTGGTGTGTTCTCCTGTTGTGGGAGTTTCATTCTTTTCCATGGACTGGAGTGTCTTTTAGAATTAATAGTGTGGAAACAGGCCAATTGGCTCTACAAATCCACACCAACCCTCCGAAGAGTACCCCACCCAGACCAATTCACCTGCACCGGCTACTCTACATTTGCCCTAACTAATACACCTAGCCTACACTTTCCTGGACACTTATGGGCAATTTAGCATGACCAATCCACCTAATGTGCACATCTTTGGCTTGTGGGAAGAAACCAGAGCACCAGGAGGAAACCCACGCAGACACGGGGAGAATGTGCAAACTCCACACACACAGTCGCCCGAGGCTGAAATTGAACCCAGGTCCCTGGCGCTGTGAGACAGCAATGCTAACCACTGAGCCACCGTGCCCCCCATGAGTCAGCTCATCCAGAGATAACACTGGTCCAGCCTCTCACACATACTGTTGACTAAGACATTTGTGACAGATGACAGGAATGACTGAGAGGCCGCGCTGTCTGTGAGCTTTGTGTTATACAGACTGGCATAAAAGGATTTGCTGATCCTCAGGATGTCAGACGGCAATCTTTCACCCACCTTCTTCAGGATCACCCTGACTGTAATGTGGACTCCCTGGCCTGGGGTACGGATGCTAAAAAAGTCCATAGCCTTGATTAGCTGGTCATTGTGTTCGGCTGAAGCTAGCATAAAGATCCACCAATTTCATTCAGCTCAACCGATGACTCTCCAAGTTCTGCTTGCAATCACAATCTAGCAATGATAGCAAGATCATCTGATGATGAAGGTTCTCAGTTTAGATTCGTCTGAAATACTCAGTATTTCTCCAGTTACTACTTAGCCTATAAACCTGGTTTCTGAGCAGCTAAGCCTATGTCAGCGATCCCCTTCTCAGTCTTGGTGAGTGAGCCAATGCCTCCCAGAATCTTCTTTGGTTGCTTCTCACAGTGCCTTCTGTAGGCAAAGTGCTATTTTCCTAAAGTCAATGTTTGCATAGAAAAATCATTATTTTCACTGGGATGTGCTTTGTTTAAGAATGGCAAATATTTAATATTTCAATATGAGTGCATTTATCAGCTCAACATCTTTGTTGACTAAATTTTGTTTTATGATAATCAATATTTTGATGTTTATGAAATGGGCATGGTAGATAGACATTTTTATTCTGAATCCAATATAGATAAAATATATAAATAATCATGTTGGTAGCTGGATAAATCATTTCAAGATATATTGTTACCAGTGGACTACAGTGAAACAGTGCACTCCTCCAATCCTAGTCATAATAATATTTGTGGTTCCCCTGCCAAAACCTCACAGTATTATAATAAATTGTTTAACCTTCAAAGACTCGCCCCAGGATGGTTTGAGACAGGGTCTTTCAGGGTCCATGGTGACTGCATCCATTTTTTTTTGGAAGAGAACGAGCACACAGTCGAGAATTCTCATAATCAGGTGAGGTGGTTTGGCTAACTTCCTCACAGTGGAAATGTCAGCAGGTTTTATTGTCTGGAAAAAAAAACAAAAATTGTCAATGTGATCTTAATAAACACAGACAATTACAGGCATTACATGATTCAACGATTGACTACCTGTCTTTGTATTATCATCAAATTTATTTCCCATACATTCAGTCCCTGTATCCAAATCATTGATGTAAATTGTAAATAGTTCAAACACTAGTACTGGTAGCTGTGGCACAAAGCTAAAAAGGATCCATGTTCTCCACTTTCCTTATCTTGTGGTCTGATTATTTGTCAATCTGTTATTATGTTGACCCTGCATCGTGAACTTTCATTTTACATTGGAACGTTTAACAAGGCACATGACAAATGGCTCTTGGAAACCCAAGTAACAAAGGTCTATATGTTTCGCTTTGTTAATATTGCTTTATACTGCCTCAAAAATTCCAATAAATTCTCAAGCATTATTTCCCTTTCACAAAAACTATTCCCATAGAATCCTCACAGTATAGAAAGAGGCCATTCAGCCCATCGAGTCTGCACTGACCTTCCAAAGAGCATCTCACCCAGATCCATCCCATCACTGCAACCTTGCATTTAGCATAGCTAATCCACTTACCCTGCACCTGTTTGGAGTGTGAAAGGTAACTGGAGCAGCCAGCAGAAACCCACACAGACACAGGGAGTACATACATATACCACACAGACAGTCATCCAAGATTGAAATTGAACCTTGGTCCCTGGCACTGTGAGGCAGCAGTGCTAACCACTGTGCTCCACAATATTGTGTGATTGTGCTAAGACTTTCTAATTGCCTTGTTACTTTCTGCTTAATAAACAATTTGAGCATTTCCCTATGACAGATGTTAAGCTAATAGACTTGTAATTTCCTACTTTCTAACACCCTCTTTCTTAAATAGAGGTGTAACATTCGCTACTTTCCAATCTGATGGAACATTCTGGCAACAGGAGGAATATTGGAAAATTAAAACCAATGCATCTATTATTGTAATAATAGATTACAATAGATTTAAAATCCTAGGATGAAGTCTGTCGAGGGCTGGGGACTTATAGAGTCATAGAGTCATACAGCATGGAAACTAACCCTAGTCCAACCAGTCCATGCCAAACACAATCCCACTTGCCTGTTTCTGACCCATATCCCTTCAAACCTTTCCTATTCATGTACCTATCTAAGTGTCTTTTAAATATTATAACTGTGCCCACACCCACCACTTCCTCAGTGTGGGAGAAAAAAAAACACTCCCTTGCCCAAAACTTGTTCACAGAAGCCAAGTCTTTTCTTAGCTAAACAGAGCATGCCCATAATACCTCAACTTAACCACAACAGCTCAGGAACTAAACATCAAAGCAAGACATTACCTAAACAGCTTCCAGACTGAAGGAATACATCCCTAAGATGATCTGATAATCGACTTCCAACCTCACAATAGCATCACCGCCCCTGCTCCAAGGGCATCCCCAGTCTCCTCAGGTACTGAAGCCCCACAAAGCCTACCTCGTGGCACCCAGATACCTGACGAGAATGCACACCACCCTGCAGACCCATTGAAACCAGGATGCTGGACATTAGCACCTGCTCTAGCAGAGGAACGGAACTTCCTATTACAATTATTACTTGATTGCTACTACTGGACAACCGATTGTTTTTCATTGAATGTAATTTAATTCATATTGTCTTATGATTAACACTGCGCTCCTGTAATACAACTGTAACACTATTAAAACTGTCTGTATCTGCATCTCAGGGAAGAGAATCCTTGACTCAACTGTGCAGAGTGTCAGTTCTGTACCAGTCCTGTCAATTTCTCTTCCCCAGGCTTGAGAAATAAATCAGTATTCGTCAATTTCAAAAGAGCTGTGTGTGGCCTCTATTTGTAACTGGACAATTCTCCAGCACTGGGGAAGCTCATTCTACACACAAACCACCCACTTGTTAAAAAAAACTTGTCTCTTATGCATTTTTAAAATCTCACTCACTGTAAAAATGTGCCTCCTAGTCTTGAAATCCCCCATCCTAGGGAAAAGACACCTACCATTAACCCTTGAGATTTTATAAATCTCTCTAAGGTCACCTCTCAACCTCCCAAGCTCCAGTGAAAAAAATCACAGTCTATCCAACCTTCCATATCCAACAACATCTGGTAAATGTCTTCTGAAATGTCTCCAGCTTAATAACATGCTTCCTATAACTGGGAGACCAGAATTGTTAGCTTTTAGTCTGAATAACTTTTTCAGTACTTTTTCCCTGGTAAATATAATTGTTTTAAGTTCCTCTTTCCCTTTCAGCTCCTGAAACATAATTACTGCTGGGATGTAAGCTGTATCCACTTCAGTGAAGACAGATGCAAAATATTTGTTCAATTCATCTGTCAACTTTTCAAAGTTACAAAAACCCGGATGAACACAAGAGTTGCTCTTGAGCAAGCTAGTATGTTGCTGAAGATGCAGTTCAAGTGCCTGGAAAAAATGCGAGATGTTCTTTAGTATGTACTAACAAGAATGTCCTGAATGCTCTTCCAAACTATGTACAATGGAGAGCTGCAGAAATGACTGGAACCGTATGAACAGGAAGATGACGACTGTTCTACATCCTTACAGAAAGGGGACCAGGGTGAGGAGGAGCCCAATGAGGCTAGGGAGTTTTAAGCCACTGGCCTGGCTGCCAGAGAAATGTGTAATGATCTCATAGAGATACACTTTAAGTAAACTGAATGTGAGAAGCAATATGTTACACTAATGCTGAACTAACCCACACTAAAATACATTAATCCTACAGTAAAGAAGCTGTCCACTTCTTTTTTACTCTTTACTCTTCTTCCACTCTGGTCTCAACACTTTCCTAAGGTTAGCATGATGGCACAGTGCTCAGCATTGCTATCTCACAGCAACAGGGACCTGGGTGACTCTCTACATGGACTTTGTGTATTCGATGCAGACGAGATGGGCTGAACGGCCTCCTTCTACATTGTAGGAATTCTTGGATTCTAATGATCACTTGGAAAGTATGAGTCAATGTGGGAGATGACTGGAAAATGAAGACTTGAAATCTGAGTTATATTTTGTAAGACAGTAACATTGTTCTAAGCATCCAAGTGAATTCTTTTTGTCTAAAAGGTTGATTTCTTCTGTTTTCTGATACTTCTGTATATCTGTGGCTTTAACAGAGCTAGAGAAATGCTGCTCATGCACCAGCTGTTTCAGCCTGGATGCCTATGAAAGCATTCTCTGGGTGTGAGGGTCCATGAGGACCTGGTCAAACACTATCTACTGCCATAGGTGTAGAGGCTGAATTGTTCATCATATGGAACTTGGACTGATTGAGCAGAGGCCACAAGTGAGAATTGTGCATAACTCCCCCATTTCCTCATGCACGTTATCTTCTTTCTCAAGTCCCACTGATACTTCCCTGCTAGCCAAGAGCTGAAGAATGCTTTACTGCATTTAATAAGACATTGGCCAGCTAAGTTGAGATTATCCTCCATTCTACTTAAGTGATAGCCTGAGCTTGTAGAACGTGGTGGGTCAAGCATGCTTCTGTTGCCTGCTGTGACATTTTCTCAGTGGAGGTGACTATTCTGTTTGGGGATGTGAATATAGTCACCAAGGTTTCAGATTTCATGGCACTAATGTTTGAGGTGGACTCCTGCAAACTCTGTCCAAGAGTGTGTGGTACCAATGGAAACTATGACAGAAGCTCATCTATTTTCTGTTACTGCTACAATATTTTGCTCTTGGTGGCTAAAGGCCTTGACATTTTATGGCCTTTTATCTGTGCTCAAAGGACCACTGCTATTCACTTCTATTGTGCCCTCCTCACCTTGAGAGAATGGCCTCTTTTACCCATCACATTTTTTTTCCCAAATATTGTTTGGAAGATATAGACTGTAGGGAAATAGATGGTGACATCTTGCAAAATGTCCAGATTACAGAGGAGGAAGTGCTGGATGTCTTGAAACAGTTAAAGGTGGATAAATCCCCAGGACCTGATCAGGTGTACCCTAGAGCTCTGTGGGAAGCCAGAGAAGTGATTGCTGGGCCTCTTGCTGAGATATTTGTATCATCGATAGTCACAGGTGAGGTGTCGGAAGACTGGAGGTTGGCTAACATGGTGCCACTGTTTAAGAAGGGCGGTAAAGACAAGCCGGGGAACTATAGACCAGTGAGCCTGACCTCGATGGTGGGCAAGTTGTAGGAGGGAATCCAGAAGGACAGGATGTACATGTATTTGGAAAGGCAAAGACTGATTAGGGATAGTCAATATGGTTTCGTGCGTAGGAAATCATGTCTCACAAACTTGATTGAGTTTTTTGAAGAAGTAACAAAGAAGACTGATGAGGGTAGAGCAGTAGATGTGATCTATATGGACTTCAGTAAGGCATTCAACAAGGTTCCCTATGGGAGACTGATTAGCAAGATTAGATCTCATGGAATAAAGGGAGAACTAGCCATATGGATACAGAATTGGCTCAAAGGTAGAAGACAGAGGGTGGTGGTGGAGGGTTGTTTTTCAGACTGGAGGCCTGTGACCAGTGGAGTGCCACAAGGATCGGTGCTGGGTCCTCTTCTTTTTGTCATTTACATGAATGATTTGGATGTGAACATAAGAGGTATAGTTAGTAAGTTTGCAGATGAAGAGCATTCTTGGAAGAGCAGAGTCTGATTAGAACAAGTCAACATGGATTTAGTAAAGGAAGGTCATGCCTGACAAACCTGTTGGAATTTTTTGAAGAGGTAACAAGTAGGTTAGACAAGGGAAACCCAAAGGATGTGGTCTATCTAGACTTTCAAAAGGCCTTTGATAAGGTGCCACACGGGAGGCTGCTGAGCAAGGTGAGGGCTCATGGTGTTCAAGGTGAGCTGCTGGGATGGATTGAGGATTGGCTGTCTAACAGAAGGCAGAGAGTTGGGATAAAAGGTTCTTTTTCAGAATGGCAGCCGGTGACGAGCGGTGTCCCGCAGGGTTCGGTGCTGGGGCCACAGCTGTTCGCATTATATATTAATGATTTGGATGAGGGAACCGGGGGCATTCTAGCGAAGTTTGCCGATGATACGAAGTTAGGTGGACAGGCAGGTAGTACTGAGGAAGTGGGGAGGCTACAGAAGGATCTAGACAGGTTGGGAGAGTGGTCCAGGAAATGGCTGATGGAATTTAACGTGAGCAAGTGCGAGGTCTTGCACTTTGGCAAAAAGAATAAAAGCATAGACTACTTTCTAAATGGTGAGAAAATTAATAAAGCCAAAACACAAAGGGATCTGGGAGTGCTAGTCGAGGATTCTCTAAAGGTAAACATGCAGATTGAGTCCGTGATTAAGAAAGCGAATGCAATGTTGTCTCTTATCTCAAGAGGGTTGGAATATAAAAGCAGAGATGTACTACTAAGACTTTATAAAGCTCTGGTTAGGCCCCATTTGGAGTACTGTGTCCAGTTTTGGTCCCCACACCTCAGGAAGGACATACTGGCACTGGAACGTGTCCAGCGGAAATTCACACGGATGATCCCTGGAATGACAGGTCTAACATATGAGGAACGGCTGAGGATACTGGGATTGTATTCGTTGGAGTTTAGAAGATTAAGGGGAGACTTAATAGAGACGTACAAAATAATACATGGCTTGGAAAAGGTAGATGCTAGGAAATTGTTTCCGTTAAACGAGGAGACTAGGACCCGTGGACACAGCCTTAGAATTAGAGGGGGTCACTTCAGAACAGAAATGCGGAGACATTTCTTCAGCCAGAGAGTGGTGGGCCTGTGGAATTCATTGCCACGGAGTGCAGTGGAAGCCGGGACGCTAAATGTCTTCAAGGCCGAGATTGATAGATTCTTGTTGTCAAGAGGAATTAAGGGCTACGGGGAGAACGCTGGTAAGTGGAGCTGAAATGCGCACCAGCCATGATTGAATGGCGGAGTGGACTCGATGGGCCGAATGGCCTTACTTCCACTCCTATGTCTTATGGTCTTATGACACCAAAATTGGAGGTGTCGTGGACAGCGAAGAGAGTTACCTCAGATTACAACAGGATCTGGACCAGATGGGCCAATGGGCTAAGAAGTGGCAGATGGAGTTTAATTCAGATAAATGCAAGGTGCTGCATTTTGGGAAAGCAAATCTTAGCAGGACTTATACACTTAATGTTAATGTCCTAGTGAGTGTTGCTAAACAAAGAGACCTTGGAGTGCAGGTTCATAGCTCCTTGAAAGTGGAGTCGCAGGTCGGTAGAATAGTGAAGAAGGTGTTTGGTATGCTTTCCTTTATTGGTCAGAGTATTGAGTGCAGAAGTTGGGAGGTCATGTTGCGGCTGTACAGGACATTGGTTAGGCCACTGTTGGAATATTACGTGCAATTCTGGTCTCCTTCCTATCGGAAAGATGTTGTGAAACTTGAAAGGGTTCAGAAAAGATTTACAAGGATGTTGCCAGGGTTGGAGGATCTGAGCTATAGGGAGACGCTGAACAGGCTAGGACTGTTTTCCCTGGAGTGTCGGAGGCTGAGGGGTGACCTTATAGAGGTTTACAAAATTACGAGGGGCATGGATAGGATAAATAGACAAAGTATTTTCTCTGGGATCTGGGAGTTCAGCACTAGAGGGCATAGGTTTAGGGTGACAGGGGAAAGATATAAAAGAGACCTAAGGGGCAACTTTTTCATGCAAAAGGTGGTACATGTATGGACATGGTGGAGGCTGGTACAATTGTAACATTTAAGAGGCATATGGATGCGTTTATGAATAGGAAGGGTTTGGACGGATATGGACCGAGTGCTGGCAAGTGGGACTAGATTGGGTTGGGATATCTGGTCGGCGTGGACAGGACGGATCGAAGGGTCTGTTTCCATGCTGTACATCTCTATTACTCTATGACTCTATTGTAATTCATATGCAGATTTTCTAAAAATATATCACATATTACAGTTCCAGAATATTCAACACAGTTCAATTTTGACACTACAATATCTGACACTCAGAGGTGCCAGGAGAAAGTGAGGACTGCAGATGCTGGAGATCAGAGCTTAAAAATGTGTTGCTGGAAAAGCGCAGCAAGTCAGGCAGCATCAAAGGAGCAGGAGAATCGACGTTTCGGGCATAAGCCCTTCTTCAGGAATGAGGAGGGTGTGCCAAGTGGGCTGAGATAAAAGGTAGGGAGGAGGGACTTGGGGGAGGGGCGTTGGGAATACGATAGGTGGAAGGAGGTTAAGGTGAGGGTGACAGACCGGAGAGGGGGTGGGGGCGGAGAGGTCGGGAAGAAGATTGCAGGTCAAGAAGGCGGTGCTGAGTCTGAAGGTTGGGACTGAAAAACGGTGGGGGGAGGGGAAATGAGAAAGCTGGAGAAATCTGCATTCATCCCTTGTGGTTGGAGGGTTCCTAGGCGGAAGATGAAGCGCTCTTCCTCCAGGCGTCGTGTTGCCATGGTCTGGCGATGGAGGAGGCCAAGGACCTGCATGTCCTTGACGGAGTGGGAGTGGGAGTTAAAGTGCTCAGCCACGGGGCGGTTTGGTTGGTTGGTGCGGGTGTCCCAGAGGTGTTCTCTGAAACGTTTCGCAAGTGGGCGGCCTGTCTCCCCAATGTACAGGAGGCCACATCGGGTGCAGCGGATGCAGTAAATGATGTGTGTGGAGGTGCAGGTGAATTTCTGATGGATATGGAAGGATCCCTTGGGGCCTTGGAGGGAAGTAAGGGGGGAGGTGTGGGCGCACGTTTTGCATTTCTTGAGGTTGCAGAGGAAGGTGCCGGGAGCGGAGGTTGGGTTGGTGGGGGGTGTGGATCTGACGAGGGAGTCGCGGAGGGAGTGGTCTTTCCGGAATGCTGATAGGGGTGGGGAGGGAAATATATCCTTGGTGGTGGGGTCTGTTTGGAGGTGGCGGAAATGACGAAGGATGATACGATATATCTGGAGGTTGGTGGGGTGGTAGGTGAGGACCAGTGGGGTTCTGTCCTGGTGGCGATTGGAGGGGCGGGGTTCAAGGGCGGAGGAACGGGAAGTGGAGGAGATGCGGTGGAGAGCATCGTCAACCATGTCTGAGGGGAAATTACGGTCTTTGAAGAAGGAGGCCATCTGGGTTGTTCGGTATTGGAGCTGGTCCTCCTGGGAGCAAATGCAGTGAAGGCGAAGAAATTGGGAATATGGGATGACATTTTTACAGGGGGCAGTGTGGGAGGAGGTGTAATCTCGGTAGCTGTGGGACTCAGAGGTGCCTCCAATTAGAAGTGACATTTATATATTATACATTTACATATTGTGTCAAACTCTAGGTGGATGAATTACATCGAAGTCTCTTGAGAAACATTAGACTAGACTTAAGAGTCAGTACACATTCCTATTTAGCTACCTAGACCTTAGCATTGAACTTAGAACTTGGAAAATTGATTAGTTCCTTTATATCCCGTTGGGCAGAACTTTTCTCGTGATATCAGTTACTACTTTCAGAAACTACGTGAATTTTACAACATAAAATGCCCAGTCTGTGAGTGTGCAAATTCAATCCTGAATTTCTAAATGGAATCAGATAATTATCTGAATTGAAATATGGCAAAAAATGCAGAGGTACACAAAACCATGGGTGAGAGGAGGATAAATAATGAGTTTCGTGGAGTTTCTCAACCTGGAAACAATGATTCAATGGCTTCCTTAACAGTAATTATTCTATGATTAAATAAGATAGCTCCTGAAATCACACTTGTATCAATTAGCCAAAATACTCACATTCAGAGCAGCCTCTGCAGCTTCTAATGCTGGCTTTGCTGCGATTAATTTGCCCTCTGCAATATTTTTGTCTGCTTCAATTTCTTCCACAATTTTTTGGGCCTTATTTTTCACGATCAGGACTTCATTCTTAACTAGCTCTGCTGCTTGTGCACTAATTGTCACCTCCCCAAGTACCTGCAAAATAGTATCGTGAACAAATGCAAGATACTAAAAGCAAAGAATGGCGGGTGCCAGAAATCTGAAATAAAACTGAAAAGTTTGGAATTACTTATCATTTGTGATGAAATACTGTGGCATCATTTGTGGAGAGAAAAATAGCCTTAATATTATAAATCACGGACCTTCTAAATCTATCTTATTATCGCCATCACACTTGAGTGCAATAAATCTATTTATTTATCCAAGTCATTGATATGGACTGTGAATGGTTAAGGTCCTGGAATTGATTTGTGTGGTATTCCACAATTTAAAAACCTGAAAATGAGCCACTTATCCTGTTCCTCTGTTTCCTGTTATTTATTCAGTACTCTATTCTTGCTAAATAAAAGCCATTTCATTATGTGGCATTGTCATTGAACATCTTTTGGAAATCAAAAACACTGGATGCTCTTTAATAACATCTTCATTGTGCTCAAAGAAATTTCTGATAAATGAGTTTCCTTTCAGAAAAGCAAATGGACTCTGCTTATATTTTTTATCTAAATGTCTGCTACGATCATCTAAGTCAGCAGTTCCTCAATAACAGAAGCAATGTTAACAGAAGCAACAATAGAAATAACCTCATTTTTGTTTTTATGCGTCTTTCCTTTCTTTAATTTTATTGTCACACTTCTTCAAAGGTTGCTGATAAATTGCACACCAATGACAGCAATTACAAAAAAATCAGATCTGGAAATACTTCTGGAAATATTTAAGCAGAAAACACATTAAAAATGTACAATGTCAATGCAGCCAATTATTTGCCTCAATTTGTAAAAATATTTTAATTTGGATTTCGGGACTCCATTTTGCCAGAGCGGCGAGGAGAGAAGGAGAGGTGAAGCGAGGGCTGCCGGGAAGGGTGAGTTTTCCCGCATTAAAAAGGACTTACCTCAGGAGTCGGGCCTCCATTTGCCGAGAGGTGCGAGGGAGGAGCGAAGGACTTCTGGGAAGTCATATATCTGTGTGGTTGCGTTACCCGAAACACTACTCGGGTAGTGTCTCCCACCCATCCTCCTCCTCTAACCAAAAAAAAAGGACCTGTGTGCCACATTGGTAAGGTAACGAGTTTTTTTTTATTCCTTACTTTTTCATCAGTCTCTTTGGGAATTTAGAATCGTGGGAATGGAGGTTAGGGTAGTTGAATGTTCCTCCTGCAGAAGTGGGAGGTAAGGGTCACCACTAGTGTACCAGCTGACTACATCTGCAGGAAGTGCACCCAACTCCAGCTCCTCGAAAACCACGTTAGGGAACTGGAGATGGAGCTGGATGAACTTCAGATCATTCGGGAGGCAGAGGGGGTTATTGAGAGGAGTTACAGGGATGTAGTCAGTCCTCAGGTACAAGAAAAAGGCAGATGGGTTACAGTCAGGGGATGGAAAGGGCACCGGCAGGCAGTGCAGGGATCCCCTGTGGCCATTCCCCCCAACAATTAGTATACCATTTTGGATACTGTTGGAGGGGACGACTTACCAGGGGAAAGCAGTGGGGTACAGGGCTCTGGCACAGAGTCTGTCCCTGCTGCTCAGAAGGGAAGGGGGAAGAGGAGCAGAGCAGTAGTCATTGGGGACTCCATAGTTAGAGGCACAGATAGGAGGTTCTGTGGGGTCGAGAGAGACTCGCGGTTTGTGTGTTGCCTCCCAGGTGCCAGGGTTCGTGATGTCTCTGATCGTGTTTTTGGGATCCTTAAGGGGGAGGGGGAGCAGCCCCAAGTCATGGTCCACATAGGTACCAACGACATAGATAGGAAGAGAGATGGGGATTTAAGGCAGAAATTCAGGGAGCTAGGATGGAAGCTTAGAGCTAGGACGAACAGAGTTGTTGTCTCTGGTTTGTTGCCCGTGCCACGTGCTAGTGAGGCGAGAAATATGGAGAGGGAGGAGTTGAACACATGGCTACAGGGATGGTGAAGGAGGGAGGGTTTAGATTCCTGGATAATCGGGGCTCTTTCTGGGCTAGGTGGGACCTCTACAAGCAGGATGGTCTTCATCTGAACCAGAGGGGTACCAATATCCTGGAGGGGATATTCGCTAAGGCTATTGGGGTGGGTTTAAACTAATCCAGCAGTGGGATGGGAACCAAAATTGTAGTTCGAGTATAGAGAAGGTTGAGAGTAGGGAGGTCCAAAATCAAGTTTCAGGGATGCAAGATGGCACCGGCAAGCAAGAAGTTGGTTTGAAGTGTGTCTACTTCAACACCAGGAACATCTGAAATAAGTTGGATGAACTTGCAGCATGGATTGGTACCTGGGACTTCAATGTTGTGGCCATTTCGGAGACATGGTTAGAACAGGGACAGGAATGGTTGTTGCAGGTTCCAGGATTTAGATGTTTCAGTAAGAACAGAGAAGATGGTAAAAGAGGGGGAGGTTGGTAAAGGACAGTATTACAGTTGCAGATAGGATGTTTGGGAACTCGTCAACTGAGGTAGTATGGGCTGAAGTTAGAAACAGGAAAGGAGAGGTCACCCTGTTGGGAGTTTTCTATAGGCCTCTGAATAGTTCCAGAGATGTAGAGGAAAGGATAGCAAAGATGATTCTCGCTTTGGTCAGGGTAACCGGAATGCAAAGTACTGGGTAATGGTAAGATTAATGGTAGTGTAGATGAGCAGAGAGATCTCGGTGTCCAGGTACACAGATCCTTGAAAGTTGCCACCCAGGTTGACAGGGTTGTTAAGAAGGAATACAGTGTTTTAGCTTTTATTAATAGAGGGATCGAGTTCCGGAACCATGAAGTTATGCTACAGCTGCACTTGGAGTATTATGTACAGTTCTGGTCACCGCATTATAAGAAGGATGTGAAAGCTTTGGAAAGGGTGCAGAGGAGATTTACTAGGATGTTGCCTGGTACGGAGGGAAGGTCTTACGAGGAAAGGCTGAGGGACTTGAGGTTGTTTTCGTTAAAGAGAAGAAGATTGAGAAGTGACTTAATACAGACACATAAGATAATCAGAGGATTAGATAGGGTGGTCAGGGAGAGCCTTTTTCCAAGAATGGTGACGGCCAGCATGAGGGGGCATAGCTTTAAATTGAGGGGAGATAGATATAGGACAGATGTCAAAGGTAGTTTCTTTACTCAGAGAGTAGTAAGGGTATGGAATGCTTTGCCTGCAATGGTAGTAGATTCGCCAAATTTAAGTGCATTTAAGTCGTCATTGGACAGGCATATGGACGTACATGGAATAGTGTAGGTTAGATGGGCTTCAGATTGGTATGACAGGTCGGCGAAACATCAAGGGCTGAAGGGCCTGTACAGTGCTGTAATGTTCTATGTTCTATGTTATTGTGCCTTATTTTTAAAAAAACAGAATTTCAGGATTATGCTTATCATTGTCCAAGTTTGATTGGCTGAAATTTATTTACTAAATATGAAATGGTCAGAAAGTGACAAGAGAGGCACATGAAATTACAAATTAGTTTTGCCAGTTGAGAATGGAAATGGTATATCCAGGGAATTCTTGACATGGGCTATTTTTAGTGAAGTTAATAATAAACAGCATGCAGTTTCTGGCTGAAAGACAAGGTATTTCACAATAAACAGAGAGCAGATATTGCCTGATGGATCAATATAGGGCAGTTTCTGACACCAGGACAGGATATTTCACACCAAAGAGAGAGCACTTTCAGACTGAAGGACAGGGTACTTCACAGCACTCAGAGAACATTTTCTGACTGATGGACAGGGTATTTCACTAACAGAGGGAAGCTTCTGACAGAAGGACTAGGTACATAGACAATAAAACCATAAGATACACAGCAAGTTCAAGAGGTCAACAGATCAATGGCCGTAGGCTGAGACAGAGGAGAGTGATGATGTGCTTCAGTCAGAACCTGGAGTTCAATTCCATGAAATAGAGTTCATTTATGATCATAATCAATATTTGGGTAAAATATTTGTAGTATTTTTAGTGAACTTTCTTTAATAAATAACAATTGGTATATCCCATTGTTAGAACCGCCATAGGTTATTAGTATGCAGAGTGAACCCAATGGATTAGGAAAATTGGGAATAAAAGCCTATAGCTTGGACATCAATCAGTTTGGGTATTAGGCTCTATTCAGTCGAGGCCTTTGGCTTTAGTCTGTCTGGGGTTTGGGCTCCAGTGAGCTCAGGACTTAGGTTCCAGTCTGTCTGAGGTTTGGGCTCTAGTCAGTCTAGGCCTTGGGCTCCAGTCAGACTAGGCTTTAGGCTCCAGTCAGTCTGGGGTTTGAGCTCCAGTCAGTCTAGGTGTTGGGGTCCAATCAGACTAGGGTTTGGGATCCAGTCAGTCTAGGTCTTGGGCTCCAGGCAGTCTGGTATTTGGGCTTCAGTCAGTCTGGTGTTTCGTCTCGAGTCAGTCCAGGCCTTGTGCTGCAGTCAGCCTGGGGTCTGGGCTCCAGTCAGTCTGGGGTTTGGGCTCCAGTCGGTCTGTGTTTTGGCTCCAGTCAGTCAAGGGTTTTGGCTGCAGTCAGTCTGGTGTTTGGGCTCCAGTCAGTCTATGTTTTGGCTGCAGTCAGTCTGAGGTTTGGCCTCCAATCAGTCTAGGCCT
This sequence comes from Chiloscyllium plagiosum, assembly GCF_037043375.1. NCBI lineage: Eukaryota > Metazoa > Chordata > Chondrichthyes > Orectolobiformes > Hemiscylliidae > Chiloscyllium > Chiloscyllium plagiosum. The sequence continues at coordinate 154,424,000 of NW_028270141.1, forward strand.
TGGGCTCCAGTCTGTCTGGGTTTTGGGCTTCAGTCAGTGTGGGTCACGGACTTCATCTTCTTGACGTGCGGTCTACAGTCTATCTGGGTCGTGAACAGCAATCAGTCTGGTCATGGAATGTAATCTGTGTAGAGTGTGGACGGCAGTCAGTCTGGGTACTGTCGTGTATCTGAGATCTGGTCTGCACTCAGCAGTGTGGACTGCAGTCTATCTGAGGTCTGGTCTGCACTCTGTCTGGAGTGTGGATTGCAGTCTGTCTGGGGTCTGGTCTGCGCTCTATCTAGAGTGTGGACTGCAGTCTATCTGGGGTCTGGTCTGCACTCTATCTGGAGTGTGGACTGAAGTCTATCTGGGGTCTGGTCTGCACTCTATCTGGAGTGTGGACTGCAGTCTATCTGGGGTCTTGTCTGCACTCTATCTGGTGTGTGGACAGCAGATTATCTGAGGTCTGGTCTGCGCTCTATCTGGAGTGTGGACTGCAGTCTATCTGGGGTCTGGCCTGCACTCTATCTGGAGTGTGAACTGCAGTCTATCTGAGGTCTGGTCTGCACTCTATCTGGTGTGTGGACAGCAGACTATCTGGGATCTGGTCTGCACTCTGTCTGGAGTGTGGACTGCAGTCTGTCTGGGGTCTGGCCTGCACTCTATCTGGAGTGTGGACTGCAGTCTATCTGGGGTCGGGTCTGCACTCTATCTGGAGGGTGGACTGCACCTCTATCTGGGGTCTGCTCTGCACTCTATCTGCAGTGTGGACTGCAGTCTATCTGGGGTCGGGTCTGCACTCTATCTGGAGTGTGGACTGCAGTCTATTTGGGGTCTGGTCTGCACTCTATCTGGAGTGTGGACTGCAGTCTATCTGGGGTCTGGTCTGCACTCTATCTGGAGTGTGAACTGCAGTCTATCTGAGGTCTGGTCTGCGCTCTATCTGGAGTGTGGACTGCAGTCTATCTGGGGTCAGGTCTGCGCTCTATCTGGAGTGTGGACTGCAATCTATCTGAGGTCCGGTCTGCAATCTGTCTGGTGTGTGAACTGCAGTCTATCTGGGGTCAGGTCTGCGCTCTATCTGGAGTGTGGACTGCAGTCTATCTGGGGTCTGGTCTGCACTCTACCTGTTTGAGAACTGCAGTCTATCTGGGATCTGGTCTGCACTCTGTCTGGAGTGTGAACTGCAGTCTATCTGGGGTCAGGTCTGCACTCTATCTGGAGTGTGAACTGCAGTCTATCTGAGGTCTGGTCTGCACTCTGTCTGGAGTGTGGACTGCAGTCGATCTGAGGTGTGGTCTGCAATCAGTCTAGAGTGTGAACTGCAGTTTATCTCACGTCTGGTCTGCACTCTGTCTGGAGTGTGGATTGCAGTCTATCTGAGGTCTGGTCTGCACTCTATCTAGAGTATGGACTGCACTCTGTCTGGAGTGTGAACTGCATATATCTGGGGTCTGGTCTGCACTCTATCTGGAGTATGGACTGCAGTCTATCTGGGGTCTGGTCTGCACTCTATCTGGAGTGTGGACTGAAGTCTATCTGAGGTCTGGTCTGCACTCTATCTGGAGTGTGGACTGCAGTCTATCTGAGGACTGGTATGCGATCTGTCTGGAGTGTGGACTGCAGTCTGTCTGTGGTCTGGTCTGCACTCTGTCTGCTGTGTGGACTGCAGTCTGTCTGGGGTCTGGTCTGCACTCTATCTGGAGGGTGGACTGCAGTCTATCTGGGGTCCGGTCTGCACTCTGTCTGGAGTGTGGACTGTAGTCTAACTGAGGTCTGGTCTGCACTCTATTTGGAGTATGAACTGTAGTCTATCTGGGGTCTGGTCTGCAATCAGTCTAGAGTGTGAACTGCAATCTATCTGCCTGCTGGTCTGCACTCTGTCTGGAGAGTGGACTGCAATCTATCTGGGGTCAGGTCTGCGCTCTGTCTGGAGTGTGGACTGCAGTCTATCTGGTGTCTGGTCTGCACTCTATCTGGAGGGTGGACTGCAGTCTATCTGGGGTCCGGTCTGCACTCTGTCTGGAGTGTGGACTGTAGTCTAACTGAGGTCTGGTCTGCACTCTATTTGGAGTATGAACTGTAGTCTATCTGGGGTCTGGTCTGCAATCAGTCTAGAGTGTGAACTGCAATCTATCTGCCTGCTGGTCTGCACTCTGTCTGGAGAGTGGACTGCAATCTATCTGGGGTCAGGTCTGCGCTCTGTCTGGAGTGTGGACTGCAGTCTATCTGTGGTCAGGTCTGCGCTCTATCTGAAGTGTGGACTGCAGTCTTTCTGAGGTCTGGTCTGCACTCTGTCTGGAGTGTGGACTGCAGTCTATCTGGGGTCAGGTCTGCGCTCTATCTGGAGTGTGGATTGCAGTCTATCTGGGGTCAGGTCTGAGCTCTATCTGGAATGTGGACTGCAATCTATCTGAGGTCCGGTGTGCAATCTGTCTGGTGTGTGAACTGCAGTCTATCTGGGGTCAGGTCTGCGCTCTATCTGGAGTGTGGACTGTAGTCTATCTGGGGTCTGGTCTGCGCTCTATCTGGAGTGTGGACTGCAGTCTATCTGAGGTCTGGTCTGCACTCTATCTGGAGTGTGGACTGCAGTCTATCTGGGGTCTGGTCTGCACTCTATCTGGAGTGTGGACTGCAGTCTATCTGGGGTCCGGTCTGCACTTTGTCTGGAGTGTGGACTGTAGTCTATCTGAGATCTGGTCTGCACTCTATCTGGAGTATGGACTGTAGTCTATCTGGGGTCAGGTCTGCAATCAGTCTAGAGTGTGAACTGCAGTCTATCTGCGGTCTGGTCTGCACTCTGTCTGGAGTGTGGACTGCAGTCTATCTGGGGTCAGGTATGCACTCTATCTGGAGAGTGGACTGCAGACTATCTGGAGTCTGGTCTGCACTGTGGAGTGTGGACTGCAGCCTACCTGAGGTCTGGTCTGCATTCTGTCTGGAGGGTGGTCTGCAGTTTATCAGAGGTCTGGTCTGCGCTCTGTCTGAAGTGTGAACTGCAGTGTATCTGAGGTCTGGTCTGCACTCTATCTGAAGTATGGACTGCAGTCAATCTGGGGTCTGGTCTGCGCTCTATCTGTAGTGTGGACTGCTGTCTATCTGGGGTCTGGTCTGCACTCTATCTGGAATGTGCACTGCAGTCGATCGGGGGGCAGGTCTGCACTCTAATTGGTGTGTTGACTGCAGTCTATCTGAGGTCTAGTCTGCAATCAGTCTAGAGTGTGAACTGCAGTCTATCTGAGGTCTAGTCTGCACTCTATCTGGAGTGTGGACTGCAGTCTATCTGGGGTCAGGTCTGCACTCTATCCGGAATGTGGACTGCAGTCTATCTGAGGTCTCGTCTGCACTCTGTCTGGAGTGTGAACTGCAGTCTATCTGAGGTCTGGTCTGCACTCTATCTGGAGTGTGGACTGCACTCTGTCTGGAGTGTGAACTGCATATATCTGAGGTCTGGTCTGCACTCTATCTGGAGTATGGACTGCAGTCTATCTGGGGTCAGGTCTGCGCTCTATCTGGAGTGTGGACTGCAGTCTATCTGAGGTCTGGTCTGCACTCTATCTGGAGTGTGGACTGCAGTCTATCTGAGGACTGGTATGCGATCTGTCTGGAGTGTGGACTGCATCTATCTGAGGTCTCGTCTGCAATCAGTCTGGAGTGTGGACTGCAGTCTATCTGAGGACTGGTATGCGATCTGTTTGGAGTATGAACTGCAGTCTATCTGAGGTCAGGTCTGCACTCTATCTCGAGTGTGAACTGCAGTCTATTTGTGGTCTGGTCTGCACTCTATCTCGAGTGTGAACAGCAGTCTATCTAAGGTCTGATCTGCACTCTGTCAGGAATGGGAACTGCAGTCTATCTGAGGTCTGGTCTGCGCTCTGTCTGGAGTGTGAACTGCAGTCTATCTGAGGTCTGGTCTGCGCTCTGTCTGGAGTGTGGACTGTTACCACAGGCAACAGAACTACAATCGTATTCCAGTCCAGCCGATTCTGAGCAGTACTGTCCACAGGAAGATGGTCCCCATTCTTTGCCATACAGCCAGGAATCTAACCTCTGGCAAGGCATCGCTTAGTCTTGGGGCCACCTTTCATTTCCTTTTTTTTCTTATTTATGATTTCTGTCATTGCGACTTATAAAACCTTTCACTGTATTTTTTTTTGTCAAAATACACATGACAATAAATTGCTATTCTATTCAGTAAACTTATGTCCTCTCTGAACATCTCTGAGGAAGCAACTCTCGCAGGCACCAATGATGCTTTCGGCTTGCACTGAGTGAATGGTGCCGGTGTGACCTTTAAATGCAGTACCGAAACTTTCAACCCTGGAATATCTGGTTGGGAGCCCAAATTTCTGACCTGAACCACTCCATGTGATTCAAGATTTAACATATGCATGTGAAATGAGCTGGAAAGTGCTGAGGCACATGACAAAACTTACTCTGGTCAGTGAAGGTTACAACTTATAAGATATCCAATGTCATTTATTCCTGCCAAATTGGAAGATCCTAGTCTATATCTTTATTATATCGGTATTTTATGAAACATGAATTTAATTCTCGTTTTATTTTCTTAAAACTCTGATATTCCCTTTTTTTAGCTTCACCAATGGTTTGACTGGAATCAGTTTCCTCCAGTTGATATTACAAGTTGTTTTAAGTGATCGTTATTTTAAAAGTGATTTCTATACAAACCTTATCAGCATTACGGGAAGCCACTGCTAGTTCCTTTTCTTTTCCTGCTAGTTCTTTTGCGAGAAGCGCTACTGATTCAGTTGCCTCCATGAGCTTGGAAAGACCTGCAATCATGTGTTCAATCTGGTTAAAGTCAAATCCTCCTCACAAGTTTTCTTATTTTTTTGACTTACTAGAATTAAGGCTTGTAATGGAAATGTTTTCATAGAACTGCAGAATTGTTATGGTGGAGCAGAGGGACATTCAGCCTATAGTGCCTGCACTAACTCTTCAAGTGAGCAATATTACCTCCTGCCAATCTCCTACTTTTTCCCCATCCCCTTGTGCATTATTTCTACCAAACTAACCATCCAATGCCCGCTTGAATGCCTTCATTGAACCTGACTCCATAAATTTCCCAGAAGTACATTCCATACCATAACTAATCACTGAGTGCAAAACATTTTTCTCACATTACCCTTGCTTTTGCACATCACTTTAAATCTATGCCCATGTTCTTGTTGTTTCTATGAGTAGGAATATATTTTCCCTACCTTCTCTGTCGTGCACCCTCATGGTTTTGAAAACCTCTGTTAAATCTCCTCTCAGCCTTTTTACCTTCAAGGTGAACAGTGCCAACTTCTTCAATTTAATGTATATTAAAACGTTTCTCATTCTGGAATCATTTTAGTAATTGCTTCTGCACTGTCTCCAATGCATTTACATCTTTCCTATGATGTGGCAACTATACACAATATTCCAGCTGAGGTCCAATAAGTGTCTTATCCACGTTCAACATCACTTCCATGCCCTTGTACTCTATGTCCCCATTATAACAAAGCTGAGGATAAGATATACTTTATTAACTGCTCTCTCCAATTGTCTTGCCATCTTCAATTATCTGTGCACATATATACCTCAGGTCTCTTTGTTCCTGCACCACTTTCGAATTGTGCCCCTATTTTATATTGTTTTTCAATGTTCTAGTGATCAAAGTGCATCACCTCACAATACTCTGCACTGACCCTCATCTGCTGCATTCCACCCACACACCATGTCCTTTTGGAGTTCCACACTATCCTCTGCACAGTTCACAATTCATCCAAGTCTCATGTCATCTGCAAACTTTGAAACTGTCCCCTGGACACCAAGATCTAGATCATTAATGTATATCAAGAAAAGCAAACATCCCAAAAACAAAAACACAAGAACATCACTACAAACTTTCCTCCAGCCTGAAAAATATCCATTAAGTTTTACTGTTATTTTATCAGTCAGCCAACTTTGAGATTGCTATTGCCCTTTTCATGCCATGATCTATAATGTTCCTCTTAAGTCTTCTATGTGACACTGTAACAAACCTTTTTTTGGAAATCGATATATACCACATCAACAGTTTAAAAGATGCTGTCCAAGGAACCTTGATGAATTTTTGCAGTCCATCTTGCACATGGTTCAATTTGCTGCTACTGGACATCAACGATAGATAGACTGAATGCTTTTGGATGTTGTGACAATCAAGCAGGCTGCATTAGCTTGGATGGCATCAAAGTTCTTGAGTGTTGTTGGAACTGCGCTGTTTCAGGAAAGTGAGGCATACTTCATCACACTCCGACTTGCCACTTGTAGATGTTAAACTTGCTTTGGGGAGGCAGGAGGTGAGTTACTTGCTGCAGATTCCTTCATCTCCACTTGGACCATGCAGTGGTCACTCCTACTAATGCAGTCACTCACTGATACATCTATAGCATCCCTGGGTATGTTATGACCCACCATTAGGAGAGCCCAACAGAGGCAGTGGAAAAGTGTTTTAGAGTCAAGAGGGAATATCCCATTGACTCCAGACTTCCGAAACCCAGACAGTATCAGGTTGAACATGAACAAAAACTAATTTTACTGTTCAACACCTACCTCTCTGCCTCCTAGCAGATGTAATGGTACTCCTCCATGTTAGGAGAAAGTGAGGACTCCTCCATGTTGAACCCCACTTAGCGGAAATACTGAGTGTGGGACTTAAATGTCAGTCAGAGTGGCTCGGAAGCACCACTACTGACTGAACTGGCTGAGATCTAAAGGACATTGCTGCTAGACTGGGTCTGTGTAAGTGATGAAAGAACTGAAAAAAACAAGGGAATGCACATGCGACTTTATCCTCACCAATCTATCTGTTGCAGATGCACCCATCCATGACAGTATCAGTTGCAGTGTCCAATACACAATCCTTGCAGAAACAATACCCTTTCTTCACAGTGAGGATACCTTCTATTGCATTCTATAGCACTACTGCTGTGCTAAATGGGACAGATTTTGAACAAATCTAGTAACTCAAAACTGGGAATCTGTGAGTTACTGTGGGTCAATAGCGGCAGCAGAAGTATATTCAACCACAGTCTGTAACCTCATGGCCCAGCAAATCTGTCGCTCTACCACTACACCAGGCCAGGTTCAATGAAGACTGCAAAGAGCAACAGCAGGCTGTCAGCTTAGTGAAGTGACAACACAGTGCTACTTGCATGCTAAGTGAGATAAGCAATTAAACAACTCACAAGAGGACAGGTGTGCACAAGTACAGTAAATATGTGCTGAACAAATTAAGTATTACAGATTTCTACACTTTAAGAAGCCCCATCATAGCTTTCTTAAGCAAACTAAATGCATTCTTGCGAGCATTCCAGAACAAATTAGCAAACTGTACACATCGTGGTGGAGATATTTCTTTCCAACTGAGATGACACAGATCTGACACATACTAATTTGTAACAAAAAGAGAAATTGCTGAAAAAACTTCACAGATCTGGAAGCATTTATAGAGAGAAAGCAGAGTTAATATTTTGAGTCCAGTGACGCTTCTTCAGACCTGTCCTGACGAAGGGTAACTGGACTCAAAATGTTAATTCTTCTTTCTCTCCACAGATGCTGCCAGATCTGCTAAGTCTTTTCCAGCAATTTCTCTTTTTGTTTTAGGTCTTCAGCTCTGCAGTTCTTTGTTTTATATTAATTACAAATTTGTCCCTGAGTATGTACTTACCCATTTGCATGTGCTCTGCTAGATCATTGATGTTTGCATGTTTCTCTTTGTAGATAGTTTTGTAGCTGTTTATAAAGGCAAGATAGGATTTGGGAGTTATATGCGTTCTTCGCCGATATCTGAAAAGAAATCACAAAAATAGCATTTATTATATTGTTATTTACAATATATCTCAGAAATAATGAAACATTTGTGTCCTTACAAATGTATCTGACATCTGTATTGGACTCATAGTGTCATACAACACAGAAACAGGCCCTTTGGCTCACCATGTCTATGCCAACCAAACTACACTAATCCTGCACATGATCCTGGTACTTTGAGCACTCATCCCAGATGTTTCCTAAACGTTGCAATATTACTTTCCTCCACCACCCTCTCAGGCAGTATTTTCCATACATCTCCCATCCTTTGGGTGAAAACATTTTTCCTTAGATCTCCTCTAAAGTACTTGTTCTTCATTATGTCCTCTGGTCTTAATTATATGGGTGAGTGCCGAACCAGAGGACACAGCTTAAAAATACGGGGTAGACCATTTAGGACAGAGATGAAGAGAAACTCCTTCACCCAGAGAGTGGTGGCTGTGTGGAATGCTCTGCCCCAGAGGGCAGTGGAGGCCCAGTCTCTGGATTCATTTAAGAAAGAGTTGGATAGAGCGCTCAAGGATAGTGGAATTAAGGGTTAGAGAGATAAAGCAGGAACATGTTACTGATTAAGGATGATCAGCCATGATCATATTGAATGGTGGTGCAGGCTCGAAGGGCAGAATGGTCTACTCCTGCATCTATTGTCTATTCTCATTACCTACTCTGTCTGCACCTCTCATAATTTTGTATATCTCAGTCAGATCCCCTCCTTCATTTTGAAAACAACAAATGGTGGAGATCACAGCAGTTCAGACAGCATCCATGGAGAGACAGCAAACTCATGTTTCAAATATAGATGACTCTTCTGAAGTGTGGAGGGGGCAGCATTTATGCTATTGTTTGGTAGGGGGATGGGTGTGTGTAGAGTGGTGGGGGAGAAAGGATGTTGAGAATTCAGATTAAGTGATCAGATTGTGAGAATAGCAGAGTAGTTGTGTGTCTAACTGCCAAACTGGAAAGAACAGACTCCCACTGGGTGGGGAAGGGGAGGACATGATAACAAGCTGAAAGAAAGGGAAGAACTGGTTCACAATTTGAAGGTGTTGGTTTCAATATTAGGTCCAGAGGGCCGTAAAGTACCTAGCCTAAGGGTGAGATGTTGTTCTTCCAGTTTGCGCTGTGATTCATTGGAACACTGCAGCCTCACAAACCTTATTGAATTCTTTGAGGATGTGACAAAATACATTGATGAAGGTAGAGCAGTGGATGTGGTGTGCATGGAGTTTAGCAAGGCATTTGATAAGGTTCCCCATGGCCGGCTCATTCAGAGGAGGGGGGTGGGACTTCAGAAAGTGAGGAGGCATGGGATACAGGGAAATCTTGCTGTCTAGATACAGAATTGGGTGGCCCCTCCTCTGAGATGATGAGGTTATGCATGGTCTGGGAGATGATGGTTTTGTGAGGGGGGTGTGAGGTCATGGTCGAGGGGGCGGAAGAACGAGGTGTCGTCGAGTTGGTGCCTGGCTTCAGCGATGTAGAGGTCAGTGCGCCAAGCTACCACTGTGACCCCTTTGTCCACTGGTTTGATGGTGAGGATGGGGTCAGAGCAGAGGGAATGAAGAGCTGTGCGTTGTGAGGGTAAGAGGTTAGAGTGGGGGAGGGAGTGTGGACGGGTTGAGGCAGTTAATGTCTCGGTGGCAGTTGGAAATAAAGAGGGTGGGTAATAGACCGGCACGGGGTGTCCAGGTTGGATGGGGTGTGGTGGAGGCAGGCAAAGGGGTATTCGGAGGGTGGGTGGGAGTCTTGATGGAAAAAATAAGCTCAGAGGCGGAGACCGCAGAAGAAGTGTTCAGCGTCATGACGTGAATTGAAATTGTTAATGCATGGACAGAGGGGGATGAAGGTAAGGCCTTTGCTGAAGACTGATTGTCTGTCCTCAGTGAGGGGGAGGTCTGGGGGGCAGTGAAAACTCAGCAGAGCTGTGAGCTAGGACCTGCTATAGGGCTGGAGCTGGGAGTGGATGTGGAGACTGTAACTGGAGTGGGTGCAGTTTGCGGAAGTGGTGTTTCCCCTCGAGGTTCTGGGGGGTGGGGTCCGGTGGAGGGAGAGAGATTGCCATGCTGTGCCGAGAGATCGCCATGCTGCACCAAGAGGTCACTATATTGGGACAAGAGATCGCCATGCTGGGCCAAGAGATCACTGTGTTGGGCCGAGAGGCCACCATGCTGGGCTGAGAGGTTGTCATGTTGGGCCCTGAGTTTGCCATACTGGGCCAAGAGATCATTATGTTGGGCCAAAAGTCCGCTATGCTGGGCTGAGGGGTTGCCATGTTGGGCCATGAGTTTGCCATACTGGGCCGAGAGATCACTGTGTTGGGCCAAGAGGCTGCCATGCTGGGCTGAGCAGTTGCCATGTTGGGCCATGAGTTTGCAATGCTGGGCTGAGGGATCACTATGTTGGGCCGAGAGGCCGCCATGCTGGGCTGAGAGGTTGCCATGTTGGGTCAAGAGTTTGCCATACTGGGCTGAGAGATCTCTATGTTGGGCCAAGAGGACGTCATGCTGGGCTGAGAGGTTGCCATGTTGGATCAAGAGTTTGCCATGCTGGGCCAAGAGGCCACCATGCTGGTCTGCTGGTCCGAGATCACCATGGCTGGGCTGAAAGGCTGCCATGCGGTGCTCAGAGGCTGCCATGCTGGTCCGAGAAATCGTCACATTGGGCTGACAGATTGTCATGCTGGGCTGAGAGGCTGCCATGATGGACCAAGAGGCTGCCACGATGGGTTGAGAAGCTGCCATGCTGGGCCAAGAGATCGCCATGCTGGACTGAGAAGCCACCATGCTGGGCGGAGAGATCACCACGCTGGGCCGAGAGGCTGCCATGCAGAGCTAAGAGGTAGCCGTCCTGGGTTGAGAGGCCACCTCTTGGGTCTGTTCTGAGGTGCAAGTTGTAAAGCTGAGAGCTTTGAGGCAGCCAGGTCGGAGGCCATAGGGTTGGAGGCCAGAGGCTCTGAGGTCAGATGCTCAGAAGCCTGGAGGTTGGAGGCCAAAAGATCCTAAGATGGGAGATCAAAGGCCACAGGATTGAAGGCAGGGAGGTTCGAAGTCGGGAGGTTGGAGGCTTGGAAATCCAAGGCTGGGAAGCTGGAGGCCAGAAATTCATAGGCTGGGAGGTCCAAGACTGGGTTTTCAGAGGCCGGGAGTTCCAAGGCTGGGAAGTCAGAGGCCGGGATGCCAGAGGCCGGGATGTCGGAGGCCAGGCGGTTGGACAACAGAAGGTCAGAGCCTTGGAATTCCTCAGCTGGGAGATCAGAGGTCGGAAGGTCAAAGGCTGGGAATTCCTAGGCCAGAAGAATGGAGGCCGGGAGGCCGGAAGGCCAGAGGCTGGGAGGTCGGAGGCTAGGAGGTTGGAGGACGCAAGTTCGGAGGCCGAAGTTCCGAGGCTGGCTTTGTTGGAACACAGCAACAGGCCCAGAATGGAAATGTTAGTGTAAGAGTAAAGAGGTTTATTGCAATGGCAAGTAAATAGAAGGTCAGGGTCATTCCTACAAATAGAGTGGTGGTGTTTCACAAGGTTGTTAAAGTATATTAACAACCCAAAGGTTGTTAATATACTTTAAACAAAAGGACATAAAAAGTTACTGCAAAAGAAAAATAGTGAATTATATTACATTATATAAGAACCATTTGAAACAAGATCATTATTAATACCAGAAAGATATGTACAACCACTTTTCTCCCAGCAATAATCTTACAGACATTTTAACCTCAAGGTAACTTCACTCATATCTCCATGTGAAAGCTTCTTGCTCAGCTTGCACACCTGTAATTGATTTCCTTTTCACTAAAGTGCTGTGCATTCACTCGATGCTATTTTCTTCAATTGATGTCTTTTTCTGATGTCTTTAAACAATTTGCTAACTCAGCTCTTTATTACTACACATCATGAGTTTTTTAAACTCATGTCTTTGACAGCCTTGTAGGTTGGCTTCCGCTCTGACACTTTCTCAGCTTTCTACTTCTGGAGATTTTCTATACAACTCAGGGTTTCTCTTCCGACCCTTCTCTACCTGTTGTGTAGACTGCTATTATAGTGAGACTGTTGGTCTGGAACCCATCTCTCTGAGTGAACCTGCTTTTCTCTCTTTGGTTTGTAAAACTCAAAACAGCAAAACCCTTAGCAATTACCTCCAATGTGGAGGCCTGATGAAGCCACGATATTCTGATTTCTTGGAAATGCTCTCTGTCCAAAATTACTTTCTGAACTTTAAAAAAAAGTGTTGGACCTTTACAGATTCTAAAACTTTATCTATTTTGTCCTCTACTTTACAGCTTAATTTTCAAAATAATAATAATGGTGAGTCATCAGTGGCATGGTGTAAAGACAACAATCTCTCCATCAATGTCAGCAAAATGAAGGAGCTGGTTATTGGCTTCAGGAAGCAGTGTGCCTGTATCAATGGTGCTGAGGGGGAGATGGACAAGATCTTCTAGTTCCTGGAAGTGATGATCACCAACAATCTATGGTCCACCACACTGATGCAACAGTCAAGAAAGCACAACAATGCCTCTAATTCCTCAGAGGCTAAGGAAATTTGCATGTCCACAAAGACTCTTACTAACTTTTATAGATGCATCATAGAAAGGATCCTGTCTGGATGGATCAGCGTGGTTTGGCAACTGTGCTTCCCAAGGCTGCAGGAAACTACAGAAAATCACAAAACCAGCCTTCCTGTTGCTTGTATAGCACACAAAACAGTACATGTGACAACAATCAATCAATCAATTAATAAATCAATTATTCTCATCACAAATCCTTCAGAAACTCTGGTGAGGTCTAAACTTGTGGTCCCTAAGCAACTGGTCTTCAGGCTTTGAATTACTGAGTCTCCAACATGGCCAGATATTATCAGAACCAAAAACAGAAAGTTGCTGGAAGAGCTCAGCAGGTCTGGCAGCATCTATGAAGAGAAATCAGAGTTAATGTTATAGGTTGAGTGGCCCTTCCTCAGAACTGGTCCTACTAGAGCCCGTGAATAAGACTGTTTATCCTGCCATCCTGCCAGATTATCTGTTTCACTTGTATATATTAGTGTGTGACAAGTATGAATGAGTTTCACAGTTTCTTCCAGTGCTATAAAATGCTGCTGTCTGTTAGCTAATATCACCAAGACCAGGGGGTTGTGGGACAACTAGGGCTGCAATTGCATTATGGCATAAGAGCACAGGGATGACTCAAAAGTCGTGTTGAAGGTCAGTCACTGGAATTGTTTAAAGTGTTAAGGCTTTACGTACAGCATCTGAATAGAAATCTTTCAGCTGGAGTGCTGTGTGCGAGCTCCGTTTACATGATGTAAAGGGCTTTACAAAGCAAAGTACTCCAGTGCTTATATCATCTTCTTCATCGATTTCTAAGATATACCAAAATGTAATGAGAAACATTTCATGGTTACCTTCATTGTCAATAACTTGTGTTTGTCAAAGATTGTAATAATATATTTGTCAACCCCTGTAATTGTTCATGTTTTGCTAAAAGGGAAATAGTTAAATTAATCTTATTGTGTAGCCTTTGTATCAAGAAATATCATTGAAAAATTAACTGTCCTGAATTAGAACATACCTCTGAAAATAGTCCTCACATGTTTGATAAACCCTGTCATGAAACAGACCCATTGTTGCTACAAGCTGGGTTTTGACCTCGGCTGAGCAGGCGATGTAAAAACCAGAAAGGAAATAGTTTGAGACAGCCACCAATGCCTCTCTGGGCCAGCGACTGAACCAATCCATTGTGCAACCAGAGATCAGACCGGGGAACTTCAGTGCACGTGATCGAAACTTTTCACCAACCTAACACCAAAACATAAAGAGTTGTTGGCTTAGAAATCAACAAACAAAACTCAACACATTGTGCAATAAAATATTCACCCTTCAGAAGCAAAGATAAAAATAAATGTACCCATATCTTGAACGACAATTTCATTAATAATTCTGATAAAATGCAATTTACTTGAATTGTGTAAGCACCACTATCAGCAGGTTCTGAATTCCCTGCTTCCATGATATTGTGCTTTTGCTTTAATGGTACTTTGCCTCAATTCATTAATGCTAGTAATCTAATCTAATTCATTAATGCTTGAAGAAAATAGATCAGATTTGTGTTAATTAGATCACACCAGAATGCTAGGGGTACATTGGATAATCCTTGAAGGTGAGTGAATAGTCCATGTTTGCTCCTCAAATTACAGGGAACATGCAAAATTTGTTCTGCTATTTTCAAAGATAGCTGCATGTAACGAAGAGTCCCCCATGGTTAATGGTTAGCGAAAGGTCTGATATCATAATTGCGAAGAACTATTAAAAGGAAATTTGTATCTCAGAAATGCAAAATGTTTCATGCAATGGCAGCAAGTGAGAAACCTTTTTTACTGCTCGAGGAATATAAGACGTGAAAACATCATTGAAAAATTGGGAGCTGGCCTTACAGAAGTGAAATTATGAGCCACTTTTATATACAAAAGACTGTAGATATTTGAATTTTTTTCTGAAAATGTTAGTTTATATCAATTTAATTGCTCATGATAAGTTGGAGATTTCTGTTAACCTGGTATAGTAAAGGGAGATTGGACATAAGCATGTGTATGAAGATAGATGACAGATCAGTCATGGGGGAGAATTGTAAAGTTTGCTGCTGTGGATTTTTAGGTGAGGAGGCCATAAAATTCTGAGGCTAACCTTCCACCATCCACTCACCTGTCTCTGAGCTGGTAATGATTTTACAGGAAATGGACAAGGCTGAGAACATCCCTCCTTCCCTCCCTCCGTAAGCTCGATTGAAATCCTTAAATGGCCAAATAGTGGTCACGTAAGGACAACTTCCTGTCTGGGCACAGTTCTTCTGAGATGGGTAAGCCATGAGAAGCAGCAGTAGGCTCCCAATGACTTTTTTTGTGGTGTAGTGGGAAACACTATCATCGGAAAACTGATACTAATTGCATTAAATTGTGGAATAGACTCAAAAGATTGAATCATGTGCTTTGGTTCTGACAGCAATCTTCTCTGAAGGAAAGATAGCAAATTGCAAAATTGACTCCATGATTTCTTCAACAAAGAGAAACTCAGTTAATTTTTGACCGTTAGATTTGATGGATTGCTTCTAGCCATGTGTTCAGGAACACAATTTGACTATCAGGGACCAATCACAAAGAAATTGAAACATACTCTCAAAGAGATAGAACTTAGACCATAAGACCATAAGATACAGGAGCAGAAATTAGGCCATTCGGCACATCGAGTCTACTCCACCATTCAATCATGGCTGATAAGCTTCTCAAACACATTCACCTGCTTTGTCCCCTTAACTCTTGATCTCATTGACAATTAAGAACCTATCTTATCTCCGTCTTAAATCTACTCCATGACCTGGACTCCACAGCCTTCTGTGGCAGTGAATTCCATAGATTCATCACTCTCTTGTAGAAGAAGTTTCTCCTTATCTCCATTCTAAAAGATCTTCCCTTTACTCTAAGACTGTCCCCGCAGGTCCTAGTCTTTCCTACAAGTGGAAACATTTTCCCAACATTCACTCTGACCAGGCCATTCAGTATTCTGTCTATTTCAATTAGATCACCTCTCATTCTTTGAAGTTCCATCGAGTATAGTCCCAGAGTCAAAGAGTCATAGAGGTGTACAGCTTGAAAATGGACCCTTTAGTCCAACTCATTCACGCCGACCAGATATCCCAACCTAATCTAGTCCCATTTGCCAGCATTTGGCCCATATCCCTCTAAACTGTTACATAGAACATAGAACATTACAGCGCAGTACAGGCACTTCGGCCCTCGATGTTGTGCCGACCTGTCATACCAATCTGAAGCCCATCTAACCTACACTATTCCATGTACGTCCATATGCTTGTCCAATGACGACTTAAATGTACTTAAAGTTGGCGAATCTACTACCATTGCAGGCAAAGCATTCCATACCCTTATTACTCTCTGAGCAAAGAAACTACCTCTGACATCTGTCCTATATCTATCACCCCTCAATTTAAAGCTATGCCCCCTCATGCTCGGCGTCATCATACTTGGAAAAAGGCTCTCCCTGACCACCCTATCTAACCATCTGATTATCTTATATGTCTCTATTAAGTCACCTCTCAAACTTCTTCTCTCTAACGAAAACAGCCTCAAGTCCATAAGACCATAAGACCATAAGACATAGGAACGGAAGCAAGGCCATTCGGCCCATCGAGTCCACTCCGCCATTCAATCATGGCTGATGGCATTTCAACTCCACTTACCCGCATTCTCCCCGTAGCCCTTAATTCCTCAGCCTTTCCTCGTAAGACCTTCCCTCCATAACAGGCAACATCCTAGTAAATCTCCTCTGCACCCTTTCCAAAGCTTCCACATCCTTCTTATAAAGCGGTGACCAGAACTGTACATGATACTACAAGTGTGGTCGTACCAGAGATTTGTACAGCTGTAGCATAACCTCATGGTTCCGGAACTCGATCCCTCTATTAATAAAAGCTAAAACACTGTATTCCTTCTTAACAACCCTGTCAACCTGGGTAGTAACTTTCAAGGATCTGTGTACCTGGACACCGAGATCTCTCTGCTCATCTACACTACCAAGAATCTTACCATTAGCCCAGTACTTTGCATTCCAGTTACTCCGACCAAAGTGAATCATCTCACACTTGTCCACATTAAACTCCATTTGCCATCTATCAGCCCAGCTCTGCAGCTTATCTATGTTCTTATTCATATATCCATCCAGATGCATTTTAAATTGTACCAGCCTCCATCAATTCCTCTGGTAGCTCATTCCATATACGTACCACCCTCTGCGTGAAAAAGTTGCCTCTTAGGACTCTTTTATATCTTTCCCTTCTCACCTTAAACCTATGCCCTCTAGTTCTGGACTCAGCCACTCCAGGGAAAAGACTTTGTCTATTTACCCTATCCATGCCCCTCATGACTTTATAAACCTCTATGAGGCCATCCTTTAGCCTTCGACACTCCAGATTATTCAACATCTCCTGATAGCTCAAATCCTCCAACCCATGCAACGTCCTTGTAATTTTTTTCTGAACCCTTTCAAGTTTCACAACATCCTTCCAGTAGGAAGGAGACCAGAACTGCATGCAATATGACAAAAGTGGTCTAACCAACATCCTGTGCAGCCACAACATAACAACCCAACTCCCATACTCAATGCTCTGACCAATAAAGGAAAGCATACTAAATGCCTTCTTCACTATCCTATCTACCTGCAACTCTACTTTCAAGGACCTATTTACATGCACTCCAAGGTCTCTTTTTTCAGCAACACTCCTGAGGACCTTACCATTAATTGTATAAGTCCTGCTAAGATTTGCTTTCACAAATGCAGCATCTCGCACTTACTTATTTTAAACTCCATCTGCCACTCCTCAGCCCATTGGCCCGTCTGATCAAGATCCCATTGTAATCTGAGGTAACGTTCTTCAGCATCTGCAAACTTACTAACTATTGCTTCTATGTTCATATCCAAATCATTTATATAAATAATGAAAAGCAGTGGGTCCAGCATTGATCCTTGTGGCACTCCACTGATCACAGGCCTCCAGTCTGAAAAACAACCCTCCACCACCACCCTCTGTCTTCTACCTTCGAGCCAGTTCTGTATCCAAAAGGCTAGTTCTCTCTGTATTCCATGAAATTAAACCTTGCTAACACATGGGGAACCTTGTTGAATGTCTTACTGAAGTCCATATAGATCACCAGATATCCCAACCTAATCTAGTCAGATTTGCCAGCACTTGGCACATATCCCTATGAACCCTTCCACTTCATATACCCATCCAGATGCCTTTTAAATGTTGCAATTGTACCAGCCTCTACCACCTCCTCTGGCAATTCATTCCATACACGCACCACCCTCTGTGTGAAAAAGTTGCCCTTTAGGTCTCTTTTATATCTTTTTCCTTTCATCCTCAGCCTGTGCCCTCTAGTTCCCCACCCCAGGGAAAAGACCTTGTCTATTTACGCTACCCATGCCCCTCATGATTTCATAAACCTCTATAAGGTCACCCCTCAGCCTCTGACACTCCAGGGAAAACAGCCCCAGCCTATTCAGCCTCTCCCTATTGCTCAAATCCTCCAACCGTGGCAACATCCTTGTAAATCTTTTCTGAACGCTTTCAAGTTTCACAACATTCTTCCGATAGGAAGGAAGCCAGAATTGCACATAATATTCCAAAAGTGGCCAAACCAATGCCCTGTACAGCTGCAACTTGACCTCCCAATTCTTATTCTCAATACTCTGGCCAATAAAGGAAAGCATACCATAAGCCTTCCTCAAATATTCCTCATATGTTAAGCTTTGGAACCATTCTTGTCATCCTCCTCTGAACACGCTCCAGGGACAGTACATCCTTCCTGAGATATGGGGCCCAAAACAGCACAGAATACTCCACATATAGTCTGACCAGAACTTTAAAAAGCCTCAGAAGTACATTCCTACTTTTATATTCAAGTCCTCTCAAAATAAATGTCACCATTGCATTTTCCTTCCTAATTACTGACTCAACCTGCAAGTTTATCTTGAAAGAATCCTGGAGTGGAGCTCCCAAGTCTCTTTGCACTTCAGATTTCTGAATTTTCTCCCCATTTAAAAAATAGTCCATGCTTCTATTCTTCCTACCAAAGTGTATGACCTCACACTTTCCCACATTGTACTCCATTTGCCACTTCTTTACCCACTCTCCTAACCTGTCCAAATCCTTCTGCAGGAGAGAGTCAAAAAAGTGTGACACTAGAAAAGCATAGCAGGTTAGGCAGCATCCAAGGAGCAGAGAGTCAACGTTTTGGGCATAAGTCATTTATTAGGAACATGGAGGGGAGAAGGGGGCTGAGAGATAAATAGGAGGGTGGGGTTGGGGGAAAAGTTAGCTGGGAAGGTGATAGGTAGATACAGTTGGGGGATGATAGTGTTAGGTTGGAGCGGAGGGTGGAACGGATAGGTAGGGAGGAAGATGGACAGGTCAGACAGTTCAAGAGGATGGTGCCAAGTTGGAGGGTTAGGTCTGGGATGAGGTGAGGGGAGGGGAGGTGAGGAAACTGGTGAAATTGACATTGAAGTCGTGGGGTTGGAGGCTCTCAAGGCAGAAGATGAGATGCTCTTCCTCCAGGTGTTGGGTGGCGAGGATTTAGTGGTGGAGGAAGCCCAGGACTTGCATGTCCTTGGCAGAGTGGGAGGGGGAGTTGAAGTGCAGGAGGGGGATTTGAAGTGTTTGGCCACAGGGTGGTGGGGTTGTTTGGTGCGGCTGTCCCAGAGATGTTTCCTGAAATGTTCCACAAGTTGGTGTCTGTCTCCCGAATGTAGAAGAGACCACAACGAGAGCAATGGACACAGTAGATAAGGTCTGTGGATGTGCAGGAAAATCTCTGCTAAATGCGAAAGGATCCTTTGGGGCCTCGGACAGAGGTGAGGGGGGAAGTGTAGGCGCAGAGTTTACACCTCTTGCAGTGGCAAGGAGATGTACCGGGAGTGGAGAGTGGGTTGGTAGGGGCGTGAAAGTAAAGAGGGAGTCATGGAGGGAATAGTCTCTGCAGAATGCAGATAAGAGTGAGGAAAGAACAATAACCATATCTCTTGTAGTAGGGTCTGACTGCAGGTGGCAGAAATGGCTGAGGATAATGCGCTGTATCCAGAGATTAGTGGGGTGGAAGGTGATGAACACGGTGGGGGTGCGGGGGTTCTATCCTTGATGAGGTTAGAGGGGTTGGATTCAATGGCCGAGGTGTGGGAAGTGGAGGAGATGTGCTGGACGGCATTGTTGACCATATAGGAGGGGAAATTGCGTTCCTTGAAATCAGAGGCCATCTGGAATATCCATGAGTGGAATTGCTCCTCCAGGAAGCAGATGTGGTGGAGGTGGAGGAATTGGGAGTAGGGAATCATATTTTCACAAAGGTTGGTGCATGGAGGGAGGGGGTGTAGTCCAGATAGCTGTGGGATTCAGTGAATTTGAAGTAGAGATCCGTGTTGAGTTCGTTGACAGAGATGGAGAGGGAGAGGTCCTGGAGGTGAACTTGAGGTCAGGGTTAAAGGCATTTGTGGAAATGATGAACTGTTCAATCTCCTCATGGGAGCATGAGATGGCACCGAAACAGTCATCAGTGTAGCAGAGAAAAAGGTGGGGAATGGTGCCAGTGTAACTATGGAAGATGGACTATTTCATCTATCTGACGAAGAGGCAGGCATAGTTGGGGCCCATGTGTGTGCCCATGGCTACTCTTTTGGTCTGAAGGGAGAATTTGAAGGAGAGGTTGTTGAGGGTGAGAACCAATTCCGTCAATCGAATGAGTGTGCTGGGGAGGGGTACAGGTTAGGTCAGCAAGAAATGAGTTGAAACTTTATTGCTGGAACAGCACAGCAGGTCAGGCAGCATCCAGGGAACAGGAGATTCGACGTTTTGGGCACAGGCCCTTCTTCAGGAATCCTGAAGAAGGGCCTGTGCCCGAAACGTCGAATCTCCTGTTCCCTGGATGCTGCCTGACCTGCTGTGCTGTTCCAGCAATAAAGTTTCAACTTTAATCTCCAGCATCTGCAGACCTCACTTTCTCCAGCAAGAAATGAAGAAATGCAGGACTAGGAGGCCCTCATCATGAAACTGGATGTCCATGGTGAAGATGAGCCATTGGGGCATCATGGAAATGGAAGTCATAGAGGACGTGGAGGGCATGGGTGGTGTCCCAAATGTAAGTGGGTCATTTGTGGACCAAGGGAAACATGATGGTGTCAAGATATGAGGAGATGAGTTTGGTGGGGCAGGAGCATGTGGAGACAAATGGTCGACCAGGGCAGTCAGGTTTGGGTAAGAGCTAGAACCAGGTGGTGCAGCGTTCTGGGACTCTGAGGTTCTGAAGTCTCCCCTTCTACTCAATGCTACCTGTCCTTTACCTATCTTTGTATCATCCGCAAACTTAGCCAAAATGCCCTCAGTTCATTCATCTCAATCATTAATGTATAAAGTGAAAAGTTGTGGTCCCGACACTGAGCTTTGCGAACACCATTTGTCACTGGCTGCCACCCTGAGAAGGACCCTTTTATAATGGGTCTCTACTTTCTGCCAAACAGCCAAGCTTCTATCCATGCTAGCACTTTGCCTCTGACACCATGGGCCCTTATCTTATTCAGTAGCCTCCTGTGAAGCATCTTGTCAAACTCTTGAATTCCAGGTAGATAACATCCATTGGCTCTCCTTGGTCTAACCTGCTCATTACTTTCTCAAAGAATTCTGATAGATTTGTCAGGCATGACCTCTCCTTGATGAAACCATGCTGACTTTGCCTTATTTTACCATACACTTCCAAGTATTCAGAAATAACATCCTTCATAATTGTCTCCAAAATCTTACCCACAGCCAAGGTTAGGCTAATTGGTCTGTAATTTTCCATCTTTTGCCTTACTCCCTTACAAACAGGGTGTCATGTCCCAGTCCTCTGGGACCTTCCCTGATTCTAGCAATTCCTGAAAGATCACCACTAATGCCTCCACTACCTTCTCAGCTGTCTCCCTTAGATCTCTGGGGTGTAGTCCATCTGGTTCAGGTGATTTATCCACCTTTAGGCCATTCAGGTTTTCTCACACCTTCTCCTTGGTGATGCCACCATACTCAGCTCTGCCCCCTCACTCTCTTGAAATTTTGGGATATTAGTCGTGTCTTCCACCATGAAGACTGACACAAAGTAATTATTCAGTTCCCAGCCATTTCCATGTTTCCCAGTACTATCACTCTAGTGTCATTGTCCAGCAGTCCAGTGTCCACTTTTGCATCTCTTTTTTATCTCTTTATATCTAAAGAAACTCTTACAGTCTTCCTTTATATTACTGGCTAGCTTACCTTCATATTTAATCCTCTCCCTCCTTATTTCTTTTTTGTTGCCCTCTGTTGGTCTTTGTAACCTTCCCAATCCTCTGGTTTCCTACTGCACTTCACCAAATTATATGCTTTCTCTTTTGCCTTTGTGCTATCCCTGACTTCCCTCATCAGCCATGGTTGCCCCATCCTCCCGGTACCACACTTCTTTTTCCACAAAATGAATCTCTGCTGTGTCTCCTAAATTACTCCCAGAAACTCCTGCCATTGCTGTTCCACTATCTTTCCTGCTAGGCTCCTTTTCCAGTCAATTCTACCCAGCTCCTCCTTCATGCCTCTGTAGGTGCTTTTATTCAGCTGTAATACCATTACATCTGATCCCAGCTTCTCCCTCTCAAACTGCAAGTAAATTCAATCATATTCAATTAACTTCTAGTTCAAAAGAAATCCAAATTAAAAACAAGCACTGACGGGAGAGAAACAGAGGACAACATGAAGATTTTTCCTGGCTCTTTTTATAAAGTATTCATATAAATTGTCAAAAGTGGGTGGAACCCGAGATGCTTCTTTCTTCATTGGTGCAATCAGCGATTGAGTAATTTCATCAAGTTCATCCCGAGCAAATAAGTTAGACACCTGTTAAAAAAAATCAGACAACAACTTAATTGTGTAGTATTTCAAATTGTTCATTGTTTTTGGCACAGATTTACAATTCCTGACACAGTTATTTTGCCACTATTAATCAAACACTGTGTTGTATGAAGTCATCAATACAGTGGATGTACATGGATTGAGTAAGTGTTTGGGCTTAGAGTGTAATACCCAGCAGATGAAAAAAATTGGTAGAATATAAATATACTGTGTTCGGCATGAGCAGAGCATAAACCGAAGCAGAAACCAGGTCCACCATGTTCGGCACAATTTAAAATCAGTAAATATTCCTGTTTGGGGGCAGGTGTCCCAGTTTGTCACTGAATAACTATGGAATTATGCTCGACCATCCCTCAGCTATTGCAGAAATTAGCTCCAGGCTGCTCCTAATGGGCTCAGAACCAGGGGGTTAGGAGAAGTATGCATATGCTGCAAAAGGAAGCATTCAGCCAAGTTGACTGTTTAAAACAGGGTTGTCAATTTATGTTGGACAAATTCTTGGTCCTCATTACATAAATCTAATAACCAACCTTTACACTTACAAACAAAATCAGAAATTGCTCGTAAAGCTCAGAAGGTCTGGCAGCACTTGTGAAGAGAAATCAATGTTAATGTTTTGAGTCTGGTGACTATCCCTCAGAATGGATGGTAGCTCGGAAAATGTTGGTTTATATGCAGAAAGGGGGCAAGGAGTAAATGATAGGTAGGGATAGAGCCCAAAGAGACAGAAGAGCAGTTGGACAAAGGAGTTGATAACAATCTGGCTAGGAGGGTGATTAGCTGTTAATGGAGACTGTTAGTAGCAAACAATAGGTAATGTGTAATGGCAGAGTATGTGACAACAAGGCCTGGTGTGCGCGGTCGGGGGCAAGGACACGGGTGAGTTCAGGAGTCCGGAGGGCTGTAGAGTTCCCAAGTGGAAAATGAAGTGCTGTTCTTCCAGCTTGCGCTGAGCTTCACTGGACAGAGATGTTGGACAAGGAACAAGGTGGTGTGCTTAGGTGGCAGGAAGCTCTGGGTCTTTTTTACAGGCAGAACGTAGATATTATGCAAAGCGATCACCCAATCTATGCTGTGTTCCCTAATATCCACATTGTGAGCGGCAAATGCAGTAGACTAGATTGTGGAAAGTACAGGTAAAGCACTTTATATTCCACTCTTGATCAACAATCTGCCATTTCCTGCTGCACATCTTATTCCCATAGTGACTGGATACTGAACAAACTCTTTGGTTGCAATCTCCTATGGTGTCCAGCCTGGATGCTCAGTCATATGGATACATTTTTAAAACCAAAATAATGTGTTTTTGTGGCCACAGCTGATGCTATCTTGGAAGTAAATGAAAGCATGGGCTGCAAGTATGTTGAGCAAGCAGCAAGATGTCAGCCATCATGTGGTGAGGAATTCTCTCTGGAAATCTTGTTTCAATGCTGTAGCATCAGCCTTCTTTTAACTTTACATTACTCAAATTTGTTCAATGTCAGAAAGGCCCCAAGCCACCACTATCATCACTAATAGTATTTAAAGGGATTGTCACTCACTTTCATATCTGTTACCAACTGAGTTCTAACAGCTCTTGTTTTGTTAGTTTAAGTATTTATATCATATGGACTAATGTGGCACATAATGAAGGCCTTTGTTTCCCTTTCAAGGGTTCTGCTTCCATGTCATGAGCACTGATGGTCAAAAAATAATTAGCAAAGTAAGTTGTGAGGAGGACATAAAAAGATGTGAAGGAATATAAACATAAGTAGGCAAATACTTGGCAGATGGAGTGTAATGCACGGAAATGTATGGTTGCTCACTATTCTCGGTAAAATAGAAGGAAATAAGCAGGAATAGAATTTTAAAAAGCATTATTTAAATGGACAGTACAAAATACTGTCTTGTATTTATTCTTGTATTTATTTGTACAAATTACAGATTACAGAATACAGCTCTCCAGTGAAATGTTTAAAACCATTTTATTCACCTGTTTGCTTGAGTCCAATGTCTTCTCTCAATCACTCTTACTGATGTCAGAGTCAAATCATCAATTATACCATCATAATTTGTATATCGTATTATACCACACTAACATTTTATGATTCATAACCAGGTCCGTGCGTACCATAGCATTCAGCAGTGCCTTTATTAAATAACAATAAGCTTATCTATCCTTTAAATTACACTTCATCAGTCAAATTCATTGAACTTATCTCATGTCACATATGTGCTGGCTTATGGCTCGGAGAAGAACTCAGCGAGCTCCAGCCACAAGTTACATTGGGAATTCCTGATACCTGGCATCTCAAGGAAGATAGGACAATTGGAGGTGGTGTCAAAATAAGATGGGGTGGGCTATTAATGGGATTAAAATGCATGGAAATAAATGAAGCCAATAGTGAGATTCTATAATCGCTATTTAAGGATTGGAGGGGAAAATCACAAAATTTGTTCTCAATTTTGAGAGTTTTCATTTTTTAGTCCAACTATATTTTCCCAACTCTTTCCTCACCATGGAGAGGAAAGTTCTGATTTTTATGTAATTCCCATAAATTGCACTCCAAAATATCAGCAAATTTGGTGATGATACACTTGGCTCTTTCATTAATTCAGATTGCACAGAGTTGATTAGATTTTTAGATTAGATTAGATTACATTACAGTGTGGAAACAGGCCCTTCGGCCCAACAAGTCCACACCAATCCGCCGAAGCGCAACCCACCCATACCCCTACATTTACCCCTTACCTAACACTACGGGCAATTTAGCATGGCCAATTCACCTTACCTGCACATCTTTGGACTGTGGGAGGAAACCGGAGCACCCGGAGGAAACCCACGCAGCCACGGGGAGAACGTGCAAACTCCACACAGTCAGTCGCCTGAGGCGGGAATTGAACCCGGGTCTCTGGCGCTGTGAGGCAGCAGTGCTAACCACTGTGCCACCGTGCCGCCCACTGTGTCTCAGGACTCCAGCATTTCCTGTTTGCAAAATTGAAAAATATCCATTTATCCCAACTCCCTATTTTAGTTTAGTTTGAAAATCATCTATCTATGACAATACATTACTCTAGCACTAAATATTTATCTTGTGAAGTAATCTTTCATACAGCATCTTGTGAAGTATCCTTTCATTTAATGCTCTATGGAATTCTAAATACATTACATCTATTGCTTCTGCATTATCTATCCTGCTTGTTACATTTCCAAGGAACTCTAACAAATTTGTGAAATGCAAGGGCTAGAGGCAAATTAAGGTAGTATTACTTGAGAAAGGAGTACAGCCACAGCTGTGCTCATCTGGTCTCAGAAACACAGCAAAAGAAATAAGTGAGAGAATATTGAGAGGAATTAAGGGATATTTCAATGCCAGACCCAATTCTGAAAAGCAAAGCTGGACAACTGCTCAAGATGGCAGTGGGAGAACATTTCATTGAGAAAGGACATAGCACTGTACATTTTATGTTTGTCACAGAAAAGGATAACAATGGTTTGCAAAAAGAGGATTTTGGAGTTGGCTGTGATGGATTAAGAAATTGTGCTGAAAAGCATGACAGTGAATAAGTAATTGCAAATGTTCAAAAAATGAATGAGTGAACTGCAAAAAATTATGTTTATTCCTGTCTGGCACTAGAATGCAAAGTTAACAGTGGCCAAACCATGGCTTATGAGGAAAGTTAGTGATAGTATTAGATGCAAAGAAGAGACATATAAATTGGCAAGAAACAAACAATTGACCTTAGGATTGGGAACAGTTTAAAAGTCACCAAAGAGGGAATAAGGGATTGATTAAAAGGGAGAAAATAGTGTATGATGGTAAGATTGTGGGGAATACAAGAATTAACTGTAAATATTTCGATAGGTATGTAAAGAGAAAAAAGGTTGGTGACAACTAATGTAGGTCCCACACAGTCAGAAACTTGAGAATTTATATTGGGGAACAAAGAAATGGCAGATGAACTAAATTCATACTTCACTTCTGTCTTCACAGATGACAGAAATAATGTACCAGAACTGATGGAAGGCACATGGTTTATTGCGAAGGAGAACTGAATCTGTATTAGCAAAGATATGGTGTTGGAGAAATTGATGGGATTGAAAGTTGATAAATTTACGAGTCCTGAGAATCTACATCTCAGAGAACTTTAGGAAGTTGTCTGAGAAATAATGGATGCATTGGTGGTCATCTTCGAAGATTCTTGAGACTCTGGACCATTTCCTACAGATTGGAGGATAGCTAATATAACTCCACTCGTCAAAAAGAGAGGCAGAGAGAAAGCAAGGAATTATAGATAGGCAAGTCTGACATCGTCAGATGTCACATGACACCAGGTTATTGTTTAACAAGTTTATTTGAAATCACAAGCTTTTGGAGCACTACTTCTTCCTCAGGTGAAGTGGAAGAAAGCACACAGGCACAGAATATATAGGCAGAGAGATAATGGCAAGATAAATCCAGGTAATTAAAAGTGTCTGTGCCTGTGTGCTTCCTTCCACTTCACCTGATGAAGGATAGCACTCCAAAAACTTCTGACTTCAAATAAACCTGTTGAACCGAACCTGGTGTCATGTGACTTCTGACTTTGTCCACTCCAGTCCAACACCACACTGAGTTTGACATCAGTTGTGGGGAATATACCACAGTTAATTATCAAGGATTTTAGCGCAGATCACTTAGAAAACAATGGTAGACCAAGATACTGCCAGTATGGATTTATAAGAAGGAAATCATGCTTGACAAAGCTATTGGAATTATTTGAGGATGTAACTCATCCAGTTTATCAGGGAGAACCATTGGATGTGGTTTATTTGGACATTCAGAAGGCTTTTGACAAAGTCCCGCAGACAAGGTTAATGTAGTTCAATGTAGGTACGTGTGAGGTGATTCACTTTGGTAAGAGTAACAAAAAGACGGGGTACTGGGCTAATGGTCGGATACTTGGTAGTGTGGATGAGCAGAGGGATCTTGGTGTCCATGTACACAGATCTCTGAAAGTTGCCGCCCAGGTAAATAGTGCGGTGAAAAAGGCATATGGCGTACTGGCTTTTATTGGTAGAGGAATTGAGTTCCGGAGTCCTGAGGTCATGTTGCAGTTGTATAAGACTCTGGTGCGGCCGCATCTGGAGTATTGTGTGCAGTTTTGGTTGCCATACTATAGGAAGGATGTGGAGGCACTGGAACGGGTGCAGAGGAGGTTTACCAGGATGTTGCCTGGTATGGTAGGAAGATCGTATGAGGAAAGGCTGAGGCAGTTGGGGTTGTTTTCATTGGAGAAAAGAAGGTTTAGGGGTGACTTAATAGAGGTGTACAAGATGATTAGGGGTTTAGATAGGGTTGACCATGGAACCTTTTTCCACATATGGAGTCAGCTATTACGAGGGGGCATAGCTTTAAATTAAGGGGTGGTAGGTATAGGACAGATGTTAGGGGTAGATTCTTTACTCAGCGAGTCGTGAGTTCATGGAATGCCCTGCCAGTAGCAGTGGTGGACTCTCCCTCTTTATGGGCATTTAAACGGGCATTGGATAGGCATATGGAGGATAGTGGGCTAGCGTAGGTGAGGTGGGCTTGGATCGGCGCAACATCGAGGGCCAAAGGGCCTGCACTGTGCTGTATTTTTCTATGTTCTATGTTCTATGTTCTATGTATAAGAGTAAAGCACATGGAATAGAAATATTGTACTGAAAGGGATAGAGAGTTGGTTAGCAGATAAGAAACAAAGAGTAGGAATAAATGGTCTTTTTCTGAATGGCAGGCAGTGACTAGTGGGTTACCACAGGGATCAGAACTGGGACCCCCAGCTATCCATACTATATGCCAATAATTTACATAATTTAAATGTAATATCTCCAAATTTCTAGATGACACAAAGCTGTGTGGAAGGGTGAATTGTGAGGAGGATACAGAGATGTTGCAGGCGAGGTAAGTGCAGTATAATGTGGATGAGGTTGTCCACTTTGGTAGTTAAAAACAGGAAGACAGATTATTATTAACGCACTGGTGAGGCCACACCCTGAATATTGTGTGCAGTTTTGATCTACTTATCTGAGGAAGAAAGTTCTTGGTATACAAGGAGTGCCCAAAGGTTTACTGACTTGATTCCTGGGGTGACAGGACTGACATTTAAGAAGTTGAGTCAGTCAGGATTATATTCCCTGAGGAGGGATTTCATAGAAACCTATAAAATTCTGACAGGACTAGACAGATTAGATGCAGGAAGGACTATTCATGCAATGGGAGAAATAACTGCACAGAGGCTGGTATACTGTCACCCCCAAGTCACCCATTATTTACTTTTGCGCTGTACACTGGTTGTGGCCAGTAAGCTCAGAGTCAGTCCCTGAACTGACGTGATCCTAAACCCCTGTTTATGTATATACTTTTTGCAACATCCCAAAGGGGAAAATTGGAATTTGAACTGTGAAATGACTGTACAGAGGCTGGTATTCCATCACCAAGTCACCCATTATTTACATGTGCACAGTACACTGGCTGTGGTCACGCCAGTTCGGAGTCAGTTCCCTGAACTGAGGAGATTCTAAATCTCCCGTTTATGTGTATATATATTTAATATCTTTCCCTCACCACCCAGATCAAGAGGACTTTTCTCCACAGTACACTGGCTATGACGAACCAACTTGGAGTCAGTCCTTGGGAGAGGAGATTCTACAACCTCTGTTTATATTGGCCAGCCAGGGCTTTCCTGTTTGGCCCAGGTTAACAAACCTAAACCAGGATTTCATAGTCAACAAGATCCAGCCAGTTCCAAGCGCTATATTCACCCTCCACTAACACCTTCCCCCCCTCCCCCACCACACCACCCCCCCCAAGTCCCCGGATGTAGGACTGGTCTTTCTTTCATAGCTTTTCTTGTGTCATTTTCATAGTCTTATAGACTTAGAGCTGTACAACATGGAAACAAACCCTTTGGTCTAATTCATCCATGCTGACCAGATATCCTATATAAATCTAGTCCCATTTGCCAGCATTTGACCCATCTCCTTCTAAACCCTTCCTACTCATATACCCATCCAGATGCCTCTTAAATGTTGCACTTGTACCAGCCTCTACCACTTCCTCTGATAGCTCATTCCATACACATACCACCTTCTGTGTGAAAATGTTTCCCCTTAGGGTCCTTTTAAATCTTTTCCCTCTCACCTTAAATCTAAGCCCTCTAGTTTTGGACTCCCCCATCCCAGAGAAAAGACCTTGTCTATTTACCTTATCCATGTTCTTTGTGATTTTACAAACCATTATAAGGTCATCCTTAAGCCTCCGATGCTCCAGGAGAAACTGTCCCAGCCTATTCAGCCTCTCTCTAAAGCTCAAATCCTCCAATCCTGGCAACATCCTTGTAAATCATTTCTGAACCCTTTCATGTTTCACAACATCCTTCCAATAGCAGGGAGATCATAATTGCATGCAGTATTCCAAAAATGGCCAAACCAATGTCCTGTACAGCCACAACATGACCTCCCAACTCCATAGGTCCAGTTCCTCTGATTCAGACTCTGACATGGGCAGCATGTACCAGACTGTAGTCTGTGTCTTGCATCTGGAGTGTCTCCATAGATTTTCTGCCTCTTCTTCCAGTGGTAATGGTATCGAGGTTGCATCCAGCTCAGACTCTGAGGTTTCACCAACACTCGACCAAGGGGGGAGAACATACCATTTTTAACAGGCCTCCTGACTGTTCTGAGGGGACAGGAATATTTTGCTCCTGCCCCACTTGTGAAGTAACAGGTTTCAAGTGATCCATATGTTTGTTCTGGATTGTATCATCAATCCCAACTTTGTAAGTCATGGGATCTGACCTCGTGTCAACCTTGCCTCATACCCATACAGGGCTATTTCGATGGGTTCCGGCTCCAAACTTCATTCCCTTAATTACATTGTCTCTCTCCCTAAGAGGAGGCCTGTGACCAGCATTGGCATTCCTTCTGACGTTTCAGCCTCCCCCCACAACGGTCTGCAGATATCAGGTGTAACCCGGTGCGGTGCCTTCTCCCCATCAGCCATTCTGCTGGAGCTATCCCTATTGTTGCATGCAGGGTGGTCCTATATTCGAACAGGAACAGGACAGTTTCATATCAAGTGACACTGTACGATGGATCTTTAAGCCTGCCTTCAAAGTTTGGATTGCTCTTTCCGCTAGACCATTGGACGATGGATAGTATTGTTATGAAGATGTGGGTGTACTGTACCTTTAAGTTAAAAGCTAGCAGAACTACCTGACAGCACCAAGTGTTATGAACTAGATACAATGTAACGTTTTGGTCCAGCAGCTAATTTGAATTGGGCCAATCAGTTTAACTTATATCCCAAAAAATACCAAACTCCAATCAAGTTTGAAGTTAGTATATTGACAATATTAAAAACCAGTGACACAATCCGATATAAGACCGGGAAAAATTGAACAGTTGGGAGGAGAACTGTCAAGCCACCAACACATGCAGATTGTCCGGAGAATAGTTCTCTTAAAGGTACCTTGATCGATCAGTGATCTGTGAAGCAGAAATCCCTAAGCAGAAGAAAAGAAGACAGAGGAAGATATAAAGAGAAGATTCGACAGCTGGCTGGTTTTGTAATTTGAATTCTTGGTAAATCTTAATCGGGGGTTTTATCGGACTAGTATTGTAGAAGGTGAAGATAAAAGATAGGTTAGAGAAAGGAGTTGTAAATAGTTGTTAGTTAATTATTCTCTGCTATACTTTAAGAAATAAAGTTGTTAATTTTTACTTTAAATAGTGACCTTTGGGATAGTTCTTTGCCTCTCGAATTTTCACAGATTACTGCACGGGGTAAATCTTTTCTGTCTTGCTTGTTTAAAATAGCAGGAGGATTTAACCCATGTCATAACAGTTTAGGGGCCACTCACGATTTAAACTGTTTGGGGGCGGGGGCAGGATCTTGTCCACGATTTGAATAGATTTGGGTCGCAGATTTGTGATTTGAACTGGTTTAGACAGATTTGAATAGATTTCGGGTATGAAAAATCCTAGCAGATTTAAACACTTGTAGGTTAGTGTCCGAGATCTTTAAATAAAACATTGGTGAGACAATTTGTTTAATTTCGGTGATTTGTGGTTAATGAAATTAAAAATGAGAGAAATGGCTCTTAAAATTGCAAAAGAGGTTCTGGATTTGAAGATGATTCTCAAATTTACCAAGAATGTTTAAAGAGAAACATAAAAGCTATTTTTTAGAATTAGGAAATAAGTTAGATTCAGGTTTAACCAAGGACAAAAGTAAAGCTGAAATTGTAAGGGAGTTACTCAAACGTTCAAGTGTGTCAGAGAACAAGACAAATGCAGTAGAAAAATTACAATTAATTAAGGAGATAGAGAGAGAGAGAGAAAAGGAGAGAGAGAGGGGAGGAAAGCAGAGAGAGGGGCAAAGCAGAGAGAGAGAGGGAAGGAGAGAGAGAGAGGGAAGGAGAGAGAGAGATGGGGGGAAGGAGAGAGAGAGAAGGAGAGAGAGAGAAGGAGATGAAGAGAGAGAAGGAGAGAGAGAGAGGGGCAAGGAGAGAGGGAGAGAGAGGGGGGAAAGGAGAGAGAGAGAGGAGAGAGAGAGAAGGAGAGGGGAAGGAGATAGAGAGAGATGGGGGGAAGGAGAGAGAGGGGAGAGAGAGAGGGAGAGAGAGAGGGGGGAAGGAGAGAGAGAGAGAGAGAGAAGGAGAGAGAGAAAGAGAGAGGGGTAAGAAGAGAGAGAGGGGGGAGGAGAGAGAGAGAAGGAGAGAAAGGGAGAGGGCGAAGGAGAGAGAGAGAGACAGAAGGAGAGAGAGAGAGGGGAGGAGAGAGAGAGAGAAAGAGAAAGGGAAGGAGAGAGAGGGAAGGAGCGAGAGGGGGAAGGAGAGAGAAAGGGGAAGGAGAGAGAGGGAAGGAGAGAGAGAGAGGGAAGGAGAGAGAGAGAGAGGGAAGGAGAGAGAGAGAAGGGAAAGGAGAGAGAGAGAAGGGAAAGGAGAGAGAGAGAAGGAGAGAGAGAGAGAGGAGAGAGAGAGAAGGAGAGAAAGGGAGAGGGCGAAGGAGAGAGAGAGAGAGGGGGAAGGAGAGAGAGAGAGAGAGGGAAGGAGAGAGAAAGGGGGAAGGAGAGAGAGAGGGAAGGAGAGAGAGAGAGGGAGAGAAAAGGAAGGAGAGACAGAGAGGGGGAAGGAGAGAGAAAGAGAGAAGGAGAGAGAGAGAAGGATAGAGAGAGAAGGAGAGTGAGAGAAAGAGGGAGAGAGAAGGAGAGAGAAGGAGAGAGAGAGAGGGAGAAGGAGAGTGGGAGAGAGAGGGAGAAGGAGAGTGGGAGAGAGAGGGGGAAGGAGAGAGAGAGAGAGAAGGAGAGAGAGAGAGGAGAGAGAGAGGAGGAGAGAGCAAGAGAAGGAGAGAGGGAGAGAAGGAGAGGGGGAAGGAGGGGGGAGGAGAGAGAGAGGGGGGAGGAAGGAGGGGGGAAGGAGAGAGAGAGGAGAAAGAGGGGGAAAGGAGAGAGAAAGAGAGAGAGAGGGGGAAGGAGAGAGAGAGGGGGAATGAGAGAGAGAGAGAGAGAGAGAGAAGGAGAGAGAGAAAGAGAGAGGGGTAAGAAGAGAGAGAGGGGGGAGGAGAGAGAGAGAAGGAGAGAAAGGGAGAGGGCGAAGGAGAGAGAGAGAGACAGAAGGAGAGAGAGAGAGGGGAGGAGAGAGAGAGAGAAAGAGAAAGGGAAGGAGAGAGAGGGAAGGAGCGAGAGGGGGAAGGAGAGAGAAAGGGGAAGGAGAGAGAGGGAAGGAGAGAGAGAGAGGGAAGGAGAGAGAGAGAGAGAGGGAAGGAGAGAGAGAGAAGGGAAAGGAGAGAGAGAGAAGGGAAAGGAGAGAGAGAGAAGGAGAGAGAGAGAGAGGAGAGAGAGAGAAGGAGAGAAAGGGAGAGGGCGAAGGAGAGAGAGAGAGAGGGGGAAGGAGAGAGAGAGAGAGAGGGAAGGAGAGAGAAAGGGGGAAGGAGAGAGAGAGGGAAGGAGAGAGAGAGAGAAAGGGAGGGGAAGGGGGAGAGAGAGAGAGAGGGAAGGAGAGAGAGAGGGAAGGAGAAAGAGAGATAGGAGAAGGAGAGAGAGAGAGAAGGGGGGAATAGAGAGAGAGAGTGAGACAGAGAAGGAGAGAGAGAGAGAAGGAGAGGGAGAGAAGGAGGGAGAGAAGGAGAGAGAGAGGGGGGGAATAGAGAGAGCGAGAGAGAGAGGAGAGAGAGAGAAAAGGAGAGAAAGAGAGAGTGAGAGAAAGAGAGAGTGAGAGAAGGAGAGAGGGGGGGGGAAGGAGAGAGAGAGAGCGCAGTAAGGAGAGAGAAAGGGGGAAGGAGAGAGAGAGGGAAGGAGAGAGAGAGAGGGAGGGGAAGGAGAGAGAGAGGGGGAAGGAGAAAGAGAGATAGGGGAAGGAGAGGGGGGAAGGAGAGAGAGAGAGAAGGAGAGAGAGGGGGGAATAGAGAGAGAGAGTGAGAGAGAGAG
This sequence comes from Chiloscyllium plagiosum, assembly GCF_037043375.1. NCBI lineage: Eukaryota > Metazoa > Chordata > Chondrichthyes > Orectolobiformes > Hemiscylliidae > Chiloscyllium > Chiloscyllium plagiosum. The sequence goes on from NW_028270141.1 coordinate 154,457,716, forward strand.
AAGGAGAGAGAGAGAGAAGGAGACGGAGAGAAGGAGGGAGAGAAGGAGAGAGAGAGAGAGGGGGGAATAGAGAGAGAGGGGGAATAGAGAGAGTGAGAGAGAGGAGAGAGAGAGAGAAGGAGAGGGAGAGAAGGAGAGAGAGAAGGAGAGCGAGAGGGAGAGGGGGGGAAGGAGAGAGGGGGGGAAGGAGAGAGAGAGAGGGGGGGAAGGAGAGAGAGAGAGGGAGAGAAAAGGAAGGAGAGACAGAGAGGGGGAAGGAGAGAGAAAGAGAGAAGGAGAGAGAGAGAAGGATAGAGAGAGAAGGAGAGAGAGAGAAGGAGAGAGAGAGAGAAGGAGAGGGAGAGAAAGAGGGAGAGAGAAGGAGAGAGAAGGAGAGAGAGAGAGAGGGAGAAGGAGAGTGGGAGAGAGAGGGGGAAGGAGAGAGAGAGAGAAGGAGAGAGAGAGAGGAGAGAGAGAGGAGGAGAGAGCAAGAGAAGGAGAGAGGGAGAGAAGGAGAGGGGGAAGGAGGGGGGAGGAGAGAGAGAGGGGGGAGGAAGGAGGGGGGAAGGAGAGAGAGAGGAGAAAGAGGGGGAAAGGAGAGAGAAAGAGAGAGAGAGGGGGAAGGAGAGAGAGAGGGGGAATGAGAGAGAGAGAGAGAGAAAGAGAGAGGGGTAAGAAGAGAGAGAGGGGGGAGGAGAGAGAGAGAAGGAGAGAAAGGGAGAGGGCGAAGGAGAGAGAGAGAGACAGAAGGAGAGAGAGAGAGGGGAGGAGAGAGAGAGAGAAAGAGAAAGGGAAGGAGAGAGAGGGAAGGAGCGAGAGGGGGAAGGAGAGAGAAAGGGGAAGGAGAGAGAGGGAAGGAGAGAGAGAGAGGGAAGGAGAGAGAGAGAGAGAGGGAAGGAGAGAGAGAGAAGGGAAAGGAGAGAGAGAGAAGGGAAAGGAGAGAGAGAGAAGGAGAGAGAGAGAGAGGAGAGAGAGAGAAGGAGAGAAAGGGAGAGGGCGAAGGAGAGAGAGAGAGAGAGGGGGAAGGAGAGAGAGAGAGAGAGGGAAGGAGAGAGAAAGGGGGAAGGAGAGAGAGAGGGAAGGAGAGAGAGAGAGAAAGGGAGGGGAAGGGGGAGAGAGAGAGAGAGGGAAGGAGAGAGAGAGGGAAGGAGAAAGAGAGATAGGAGAAGGAGAGAGAGAGAGAAGGGGGGAATAGAGAGAGAGAGTGAGACAGAGAAGGAGAGAGAGAGAGAAGGAGAGGGAGAGAAGGAGGGAGAGAAGGAGAGAGAGAGAGGGGGAATAGAGAGAGCGAGAGAGAGAGGAGAGAGAGAGAAAAGGAGAGAAAGAGAGAGTGAGAGAAAGAGAGAGTGAGAGAAGGAGAGAGAGGGGGGGAAGGAGAGAGAGAGAGCGCAGTAAGGAGAGAGAAAGGGGGAAGGAGAGAGAGAGGGAAGGAGAGAGAGAGAGGGAGGGGAAGGAGAGAGAGAGGGGGAAGGAGAAAGAGAGATAGGGGAAGGAGAGGGGGGAAGGAGAGAGAGAGAGAAGGAGAGAGAGGGGGGAATAGAGAGAGAGAGTGAGAGAGAGAGAAGGAGAGAGAGAGAGAAGGAGACGGAGAGAAGGAGGGAGAGAAGGAGAGAGAGAGAGGGGGGAATAGAGAGAGAGGGGGAATAGAGAGAGTGAGAGAGAGGAGAGAGAGAGAGAAGGAGAGGGAGAGAAGGAGAGAGAGAAGGAGAGCGAGAGGGAGAGGGGGGGAAGGAGAGAGGGGGGGAAGGAGAGAGAGAGAGGGGGGGAAGGAGAGAGAGAGAGGGAGAGAAAAGGAAGGAGAGACAGAGAGGGGGAAGGAGAGAGAAAGAGAGAAGGAGAGAGAGAGAAGGATAGAGAGAGAAGGAGAGAGAGAGAAGGAGAGAGAGAGAGAAGGAGAGGGAGAGAAAGAGGGAGAGAGAAGGAGAGAGAAGGAGAGAGAGAGAGAGGGAGAAGGAGAGTGGGAGAGAGAGGGGGAAGGAGAGAGAGAGAGAAGGAGAGAGAGAGAGGAGAGAGAGAGGAGGAGAGAGCAAGAGAAGGAGAGAGGGAGAGAAGGAGAGGGGGAAGGAGGGGGGAGGAGAGAGAGGGGGGAGGAAGGAGGGGGGAAGGAGAGAGAGAGGAGAAAGAGGGGGAAAGGAGAGAGAAAGAGAGAGAGAGGGGGAAGGAGAGAGAGAGGGGGAATGAGAGAGAGAGAGAGAGAGAAAGAGAGAGGGGTAAGAAGAGAGAGAGGGGGGAGGAGAGAGAGAGAAGGAGAGAAAGGGAGAGGGCGAAGGAGAGAGAGAGAGACAGAAGGAGAGAGAGAGAGGGGAGGAGAGAGAGAGAGAAAGAGAAAGGGAAGGAGAGAGAGGGAAGGAGCGAGAGGGGGAAGGAGAGAGAAAGGGGAAGGAGAGAGAGGGAAGGAGAGAGAGAGAGGGAAGGAGAGAGAGAGAGAGAGGGAAGGAGAGAGAGAGAAGGGAAAGGAGAGAGAGAGAAGGGAAAGGAGAGAGAGAGAAGGAGAGAGAGAGAGAGGAGAGAGAGAGAAGGAGAGAAAGGGAGAGGGCGAAGGAGAGAGAGAGAGAGGGGGAAGGAGAGAGAGAGAGAGAGGGAAGGAGAGAGAAAGGGGGAAGGAGAGAGAGAGGGAAGGAGAGAGAGAGAGAAAGGGAGGGGAAGGGGAGAGAGAGAGAGAGAGAGGGAAGGAGAGAGAGAGGGAAGGAGAAAGAGAGATAGGAGAAGGAGAGAGAGAGAGAAGGGGGGAATAGAGAGAGAGAGTGAGACAGAGAAGGAGAGAGAGAGAGAAGGAGAGGGAGAGAAGGAGGGAGAGAAGGAGAGAGAGAGAGGGGGAATAGAGAGAGCGAGAGAGAGAGGAGAGAGAGAGAAAAGGAGAGAAAGAGAGAGTGAGAGAAAGAGAGAGTGAGAGAAGGAGAGAGAGGGGGGGAAGGAGAGAGAGAGAGCGCGGTAAGGAGAGAGAAAGGGGGAAGGAGAGAGAGAGGGAAGGAGAGAGAGAGAGGGAGGGGAAGGAGAGAGAGAGGGGGAAGGAGAAAGAGAGATAGGGGAAGGAGAGGGGGGGAAGGAGAGAGAGAGAGAAGGAGAGAGAGGGGGGAATAGAGAGAGAGAGTGAGAGAGAGAGAAGGAGAGAGAGAGAGAAGGAGACGGAGAGAAGGAGGGAGAGAAGGAGAGAGAGAGGGGGGAATAGAGAGAGAGGGGGAATAGAGAGAGTGAGAGAGAGGAGAGAGAGAGAGAAGGAGAGGGAGAGAAGGAGAGAGAGAAGGAGAGCGAGAGGGAGAGGGGGGGAAGGAGAGAGGGGGGGAAGGAGAGAGAGAGAGGGGGGGAAGGAGAGAGAGAGAGGGAGAGAAAAGGAAGGAGAGACAGAGAGGGGGAAGGAGAGAGAAAGAGAGAAGGAGAGAGAGAGAAGGATAGAGAGAGAAGGAGAGAGAGAGAAGGAGAGAGAGAGAGAAGGAGAGGGAGAGAAAGAGGGAGAGAGAAGGAGAGAGAAGGAGAGAGAGAGAGGGAGAAGGAGAGTGGGAGAGAGAGGGGGAAGGAGAGAGAGAGAGAGAAGGAGAGAGAGAGAGGAGAGAGAGAAAGAGAGAGGGGTAAGAAGAGAGAGAGGGGGGAGGAGAGAGAGAGAAGGAGAGAAAGGGAGAGGGCGAAGGAGAGAGAGAGAGACAGAAGGAGAGAGAGAGAGGGGAGGAGAGAGAGAGAGAAAGAGAAAGGGAAGGAGAGAGAGGGAAGGAGCGAGAGGGGGAAGGAGAGAGAAAGGGGAAGGAGAGAGAGGGAAGGAGAGAGAGAGAGGGAAGGAGAGAGAGAGAGAGAGGGAAGGAGAGAGAGAGGGGAAAGGAGAGAGAGAGAAGGGAAAGGAGAGAGAGAGAAGGAGAGAGAGAGAGAGGAGAGAGAGAGAAGGAGAGAAAGGGAGAGGGCGAAGGAGAGAGAGAGAGAGGGGGAAGGAGAGAGAGAGAGAGAGAGGGAAGGAGAGAGAAAGGGGGAAGGAGAGAGAGAGGGAAGGAGAGAGAGAGAGAAAGGGAGGGGAAGGGGAGAGAGAGAGAGAGAGAGGGAAGGAGAGAGAGAGGGAAGGAGAAAGAGAGATAGGAGAAGGAGAGAGAGAGAGAAGGGGGGAATAGAGAGAGAGAGTGAGACAGAGAAGGAGAGAGAGAGAGAAGGAGAGAGAGAGAAGGAGGGAGAGAAGGAGAGAGAGAGAGGGGGAATAGAGAGAGCGGGAGAGAGAGGAGAGAGAGAGAAAAGGAGAGAAAGAGAGAGTGAGAGAAAGAGAGAGTGAGAGAAGGAGAGAGAGGGGGGGAAGGAGAGAGAGAGAGCGCAGTAAGGAGAGAGAAAGGGGGAAGGAGAGAGAGAGGGAAGGAGAGAGAGAGAGGGAGGGGAAGGAGAGAGAGAGGGGGAAGGAGAAAGAGAGATAGGGGAAGGAGAGGGGGGAAGGAGAGAGAGAGAGAAGGAGAGAGAGGGGGGAATAGAGAGAGAGAGAGTGAGAGAGAGAGAAGGAGAGAGAGAGAGAAGGAGAGAGAGAGAGGAGAGAGAGAGGAGGAGAGAGCAAGAGAAGGAGAGAGGGAGAGAAGGAGAGGGGGAAGGAGGGGGGAGGAGAGAGAGAGAGGGGGGAGGAAGGAGGGGGGAAGGAGAGAGAGAGGAGAAAGAGGGGGAAAGGAGAGAGAAAGAGAGAGAGAGGGGGAAGGAGAGAGAGAGGGGGAATGAGAGAGAGAGAGGGAAGGAGAGAGAGAGAGGAGAGAGAGAGGGAAGGAGAGAGAGAGGGAGGGAAGGAGAGAGAGAGAGGGAAGGAGAGAGAGGAGAGGGAAGGGGAGAGAGAGGGAAGGAGAGAGGGAGAGTGAGAGGGGGAAGGAGAGAGAGAAGGAGAGAGAGAGAAGGAGAGGGGGGGAATAGAGAGAGAGAAAGAAGGACAGAGAGAAAGAAGGAGAGAGAGGGGCAAGGAGAGAGGGAGAGAGAGAGAGGGGGGAAGGAGAGAGAGAGAGAGAGAATGAGACGGAGAGAAGGAGAGAGAAGGAGAGGGGAAGGAGAGTGGAAGGAGAGAGAGAGATGGGGGGAAGGAGAGAGAGAGAGAGAAAAGGAAAGAGAGAGAGAAGGAGAGAGGGGGGAAGGAGTGGGAAGGAGAGAGAGAGAGGGATGGAGAGAGAAAGAGAGAGAAGGAGAGAGAGAAGGAGAGAGAGAGGGGGAAGGAGAGAGAGAGTGGGGAAGGAGAGCGAGAGAGAGAGAGAGGGAGAAAGAGAGAGAAAAGGAGAGAGAGAAGGAGAGAGAGGGGGGAAGGAGAGAGAGAGAGGGGGAAGGAGAGAGAGAGGGAAGGAGAAAGAGAGATGGGGAAGGAGAGAGAGAGAGGGGGGAAGGGTAGAGAGAGAGAAGGAGAGAGAGGGAGGAGAGAGAGAAGGAGAGAGAGAGGGGGAATAGGGAGAGAGAGCGAGAGAGAGAGAAGGAAAGAGAAGGAGAGAAGGAGAGAGAGAGAGGGGAAATAGAGAGAGAGAGAGAAGGAGAGAAAGAGAGAAGGAGAGGGAGAGAAGGAGAGAGAGAAGGAGAGAGAGAGGGCAGGGGGAAGGAGAGAGGGAGGGAGAGAAGGTGAAGGAGAGAGGGAAAGAGAGAGAGAGAAGGAGAGAGAGAGAGAGGAGGAGAAAGCGAGAGAAGGAGAGAGGGAGAGAAGGAGAGGGCGGGGGTAGGAGAGAGAGAGTGGGGGGAAGGAGAGAGAGAGAGAGAGGGGGGCAAGGAGAGGGGGGAAGGAGAGAGAGAGGGAGAGAAAAGGAAGGAGAGACAGAGAGGGGGAAGGAGAGAGAAAGAAAGAAGGAGAGAGAGAGAAGGATAGAGAGAGAAGGAGAGAGAGAGAGAGAGGGGGGGAATTGAGAGAGAGGGAGAAGGAGAGAGAGAGGGGAGAGGAGAGAGGGAGAGAGAGAGAGAGGGAGAGAGAAAAAGAGAGGGGGGAGGAGAGAGAGAGTGAGAAGAAGAGAGAAGGGGGGAAGGAGAGGGGGGAAGGAGAGGGGGGGAAGGAGAGACAGAGAGAGAGAGAGAGGGAAGAAGAGAGAAAGAGAGAGGGAGAGAGAGAAGGAGAGAGAGAGAGAGAGAGGAGAGAGAGATAGAGGGCGAAGGAGAGAGAGAGAGGGGGAAGGAGAGAGAGAGAAGGAGAGAGAGAGGGGGAATAGAGAGAGAGAGAGAAGGAGAGAGAGGGGGAAGGAGAGAGAGAGAGAGAGAGAGAAAGACAGAGAGAGAAGGAGAGGTGAAGGAGAGGGGAAGGAGAGAGAGAGATGGGGGGAAGGAGAGGGGGGGAAGGAGAGAGGGAGTGAGTGTGAGAGAGAGGGGGAGAGGAGAGAGGGAAAGGGAGAGAGAGAGAGAGAGAGGGAGAGAGAAAAAGAGAGGGGGGAGGAGAGAGAGGAGAGAGAGGGAGGGGAAGGAGAGCGAGAGAGAGAGATGGAGAAAGAGAGAGAAAAGGAGAGAGAGAGAGAAGGAAAGAGAGAGAGAAGGAAAGAGAGAAGGGGGGAAGGAGAGAGAGCGAGAGAGGGAAGGAGAGAGAGGGATGGAGGGAGAGAGAGAGGGAAGGAGAGAGAGAGAATGGGAGAGAGAGAGAGAGGGAGGAGAGAGAGAAGGAGGGAGAGAGAGAGGAGAGGGGGGGAATAGAGAGAGCGAGAGAGAGAAAAGGAGAGAGAGAGAGAGAGAGACTGAGAAGGAGAGGGAGAGAAGGAGAGAAAGAGAGAGAAGGAGAGAGAGAGGGGAATAGAGAGAACGAGAGAGGGAGGAGAGAGAGAGAGAGAGAGAGGAGAAGGAGAGAAGGAGAGAGAGAGACAGAAGGAGAGAGAGGGAGAGAGAAGGAGAGAGAGAAGGAGAGAGAGAGGGAAGGAGAGAGGGAGGGAGAGGGGGGGAAGGAGAGCGAGAGAAGGAGAGAGAGTGGAGAGAGAGAGAAGGAGAGAGTGAGGGTAGGAGAGAGGGAGAGAAGGAGAGAGAGAGAGTGGGGATGGAGAGAGAAGGGGGAAGGAGAGAGAGAGAGTGGGAGAGTGAAGGAAGGAGAGAGAGAGAGGGGGGAAGGAGAGAGAAAGAGAGAGAAGGAGAGAGAGCGGAGAGAGAGAGAGAGAAGGAGAGAGAGAGAGAAGGATGAGAGTGAAGGAGAGAGAGAGAGAAAAGGAGAGAGAGAGAGAGAGAGAGAGGAGGTAAGGAGAGAGAGGGGGGAAGGAGAGAGAGAGGGAGAGGAGGAGAGAGGGGGGAGAGGAGGAGAGAGAGGGCGAGAGAGGGAGAGGAGGAGAGAGAGGGAGAGGAAGAGAGAGGGAGAGAAGGAGAGAGGGAGAGAAGGAGAGTGAAGGAGAGAGAGGGAGAGAGGAGAGATATGGAGAAAGAGCGAGAGAGCGAGAGCGAGAGACAGACGGAAGAAGAGAGAGACACACACACAGAGGAAAGGAGAGAGCGAGTCAGAGGGAAGGAGAATGAGTGAAAAAGAGAAAAGGTTCTTAGCTGAGCAAAAAGAGAGCATTTGAACGGTTGGAGGAAGAGCGCCTCATCTTCCGCCTAGGAACCCTCCAACCACAAGGGATGAACTCGGATTTCACCAGTTTCCTCATTTCCCCTCCCCCCACACCTTGTCTCAGTCAAATCCATCGAACTCAGCACCGCCTTCCTAACCTGCAATCTTCTTCCTGACCTCTCCGCCCCCACCCCAGTCTGACCTATCACCCTCACCTTGACCTCTTTCCACTTATCGCATTTCCAACACCCCTCCCCCAAGTCCCTCCTCCCTACCTTTTATCTTAGCCTGCTGGACACACTTTCCTCATTCCTGAAGAAGGGCTTATGCCCGAAACGTCAATTCTCCTGTTCCCTGGATGCTGCCTGACCTGCTGCGCTTTTCCAATAACACATTTTCAGCTCTGATCTCCAGCATCTGCCGACCTCACTTTCTCCACTTAGTCAGCAATGTCAAGTTAACAGGATGGAGATTAAAAGAGAAGGTAGTGATATATACAAATATGTCAAAACTCTGCCACATTTTGATGAGAAAGATGTTGAAGCCTGGCTAGGCAGATGGAGTGGTCCGAGAATTTATGGGTAATGCTAGTTCAACTAAACTGGCAGGCAGAGCTAGTGAGGTATTTGCCATGCTGTCAGAAGAGGCATCAAGAGATTATGAAGAGATTAAACAGGCTATTGTAAGTGTTTACGAATTGGTACCAGAAGCATATTGACAGCTGTTCAGAAACATAAAGGAGGAACCGGGTCAGACTTATGTTGAGTTCCAAAGAATTAAACACAGTCATTTTGATAGATGGGTGTGTGCTTTGAAAATAGATAGGATCTTTGAGGTTCTAAGAGAGATTATTCTGCTGGAGGAGTTTAAAACCTCACTTCCGGAGATGGTAAGAATTCACGTGGAGGAACAGAAAGTTCAGGAAGTGAGAAGGGCAGCAGAATTAGCAGATGAATACATGTTGGCGCCTAAGACAAGCTTCCGGCCAGAAGTTTGTCCTGTGAGGGATAGATGTTGGGAGAAAGGGAGATCCTACACTACAAAACCAAGAGTAGAGAGCACTGGTGAGAATTTACCACAGGTTAAAGAAGCCCAAGAGGGTGGACAGGAGGTGAAAGGTCTCTGGTGTTTTCACTGTAATTGCGTGGGACACAGAAAATTACATTGCTGGTGGTTTCAGAAGGGCACTGGGAAAGTAAAGTCACCCCTTGTTGTGGAGAAGCCCAAGAAGACCAAGAAACTGAAAGAGTTAAAACAAAAATATCCTGGTATTTTCCCAGACTGTGTAGTGACCAGATCCCAATATCACAAGTCACAGCATGAAGCGAAAACTGAAGAGAAAGATGAAGGAGTTGAGGTTCAGTTAGCAGATACCATGTTTGACGTAATGGTGCAGGAAAAAGAACAGGCAGAGGGTCAGGCAGAAGTGTTTAGTCCTGAAAGGTTAAGAGACTTGCAACAGCAAGGCAAGACAATAAAAGAGATATATGTGGATTCTTCTCCGAAAAGGAAACAGAGAATACTCTAGAGGGTTATTATCTGAAAGATAGAATTCTAAAATGGAAATGGAGATCACGGCAGGTTAGTGCAGAGGAGAAATGGGCCGAAGTGCACCAGATTGTATTGCCTGTAGCATACAACAGGAGATGTTCCGGGTAGCACATGAACTACCTGTAGGAGGTTACCTGGGGGAACAAAAGACTCAGGCTAAGGTACAAAATTATTTTTATTGGCCTGGAATTCACAAAGATGTGGTTAACTTTTGCTGTATATGTCATAAATGCTAAATGGTAGGTGAGCCATAGGCAGTAATAAAACCAGCATTTTTGTTGCCAATTCCTGCATTTGAAGAACCTTTCATGCAGGTTATAACTGACTGTATAGGTTCCCTCCCGAGAACTAACAGTTGGAACCAGTCCTTGTTAACCATAATGGATGTGTCTACCAGATTTCCAGAGGCAATTCCATTACTGAGTAACAAAATAAAAAAGGTGGTAGAGGAGTGAGCAGCTTTCTTCACACAGTATGGGTTACCCAGAGAGATTCAAATGGACCCAGGGTCAAATTTTACTGCTCGGCTGTTTATGAGGTTATGGATAGCTGAGGTATACAGCACTTTAAATCCAGTGCATGTCATCCTGAATCCCAGGGAGCTTTAGAAAGGTTACACCAGACCTTGAAGACCATGTTGAGAGCATACCGTCAGGAATACCCAAATGATTCGGATAAAGATATGCCATTCATATTGTTTGCCATTCGAGATGCCCCAAAGTAATCTACTCAGTGTACTCCCTTCGGAGTTAATATTCAGGCATGAAGTGAGAGGTGCTTTGAAATTAATAAAGAATAAATTGACAGGACCAAAGTCAGAGATCTCACCCTTAGATTATGCATTGGAGGTGAAGAAGAGATTAAATAGAGTAGGTGAGTTAGCTAAACAGCACCTAAAGAGGGTACAGCGTAGAATGAAGCAGGTGGCAGATAAGCATCTGAGACTTGGATGTTTTCCCCGAGAAGTTGACATGTCAGTACTGTTACCAATGATAGGAGATCACTTCAAAGCCAGGTTTAATAGTCTCTATCAAATTGAGAAAAAGTTGAGTCAGGTGAACTATCTAGTAAAAATGCCAGATAGAAAAAAAAATATTGGGTATGTCGTGTGAACATGTTGAAACCATATTATACTGGAGAGAAAGAACTGGAGAAGCAGGGGTTAGTTACTGCCCTGCAGAGTGAGGAATCAAATCCAGATGATGTGGATTTTGATGTGCCTCAAAATAGATTAAAAAATGAAGATGTCCTTGAGGAGTGGGATAGGTTAGTAAGCTCTGTCCCAGGAGCACAGAATGCAGCTGAAAGATTTGTTACTGCAGTACAAGGACAAATGTAAGAATCAGATGGCGAGGAATAATGCTATTGTACATAAAGTAGACATGTGGAATACTGCTCTGATAAAACAACACCCATATTGGCTTAATCCTTTCAAAGGAGAAAGTGAGGTCTGCAGATGCTGGAGATCAAAGTTGAAACTTTATTGCTGGAACAACACAGCAGGTCAGGCAGCATCCAGGCAGCATCTCCTGTTCCCTGGATGCTGCCTGACCTGCTGTGCTGTTCCAGCAATAAAGTTAATCCTTTCAAAGCCAGACAGGTCCAGATGGAGATGGAGGCCATGCTTGATGAGGACATTGAACCAAGCCAAAGTGAGTTGAGTTCGTCGATTGTCTTAGTTCCCAAACTGGACGGGTCTCAACAATCCTGCGTGGATAATCAGAAGGTCAACGCCATCCACAAAATTGACTTATATCCCATTCCTAGATTGGAGGACTGTATTGAGAAAGTCGGACAAGTTGGACTTATTGCGTGGCTACTGGCAGGTACCTTTATCAGAGATGACGAGAGACATTTCTGAATGTGTAACCCCAAATGGGCTATAATCAGTTTAAAGTGATGCCCTTTGGAATGAAGAACGCACATGCCACATTCCAAAGAGTAATGAACAGAGTTGTGGCTGGATTAACAAGCTGAGCAGGTTATATTGACTTTAGTCAGTCCTGGCAAGATCACATGGTACAGTTGGCAGAGCTGTTTGAACGACTATGAGAAGCAAATCTGATGATAACCTTAAATAAAATGGAATTTGTGAAAGCAGAGGTGACGTTCTTGGGACATAACATCAGTCATGGAAGGTTGACCCCACGGAAAACAAAATAAAGGCCATTGAGGAATTTCCATGACCAACATGGAAGAAAGGTGTTTTGATTCTTCAAACTCAGTGGATTCTTTCTGAGGTTTGTTCTAAACTTCAGCAGTGTAGTGGTACTGTTACCCAATTTGCTGAAGAAGAACACAAAGTTTCGGTGGACAGAACAATGCCAGGGGGCATTCGACATCTGAAATCGATATTAACCACCAAACCAGTTCTAGCCATACCAAACTTTTCAAACCTTTTAATGTCACCATTGATGCTAGTGAGACAGGAGTTGGAGCTGTACTCCTATAGGAAGGTGGGGATGGGGTTGAACTGCCAGTTGGTTACTTTTCAAAGATCAACATCCACCAGAGGAAATACTCCACGATCGAAAAACTACGGAGTTTGGTACTGGCCTTATACATTAAAGTATTGTATGTCATGAACAATGTGTCGGAGACAGTTGTGTACACAGATTACAATCCTCTTACATTCTTAAAATGCTTTAAAGAATGAGATTATTTCATTGGAGTCTTATGTTACAGACTTTTAATTTAAAAGTTGAACATGTTGCGGGTTATAAGAATGTCATTGCAGATGTATTATCACAGATTTAACTGATAAAGTTTAGATGAGATTTGCATTTATTTAATGCTATATAAAAAAAAAGGTATATAGGAAGTCATTAAGGTGAACCTATATTAAAGTTATCTATATATTAGGGTTAAAAGCTAGCAGAAGTACCTGACAGTACCAAGTGTTCCGAACAAGATACAATGTAACCTTTTTGTCCAGCAGCTAGTGTCACTAGTTGCCTGCAGACATCAAAAACAAGTTTGAATTGAGCCAGTTTAAATTATACTCCCAAAGAAAATCCAACTCCAATCAAGTTTGAATGTAGTGTGTTGACAAGACTAAAAGCCAATGACACAATCCAATGCTGTGGGGGTACAAGACCGGGGAAAATTGAACAGTTGGGAGAACTGTCAAGCCACCAACACGTGCAGATTGTCCGGAGAATAGTTCTCTTAAAGGTACCTTGATCGATCAGTGATCTGTGAAACAGAAATCCCTAAGCAGAAGAAAAGAAGACAGAGGACGACATAAAGAGAAGATTTGACAGCTGGCTAGTTTTGTAATTTGAATATTTGGTAAATCTTAATCGGGGGCTTTATCGGACCAGTATTATAGAAGGTGAAGATAAAAGATATGTTAGAGAAAGGAGTTGTAAATAGTTGTTAGTTAATTATTCTCTGTTATACTTTAAGAAATAAAGTTGTTAATTTTTACTTTAAATCGTGACCTTTGGGACAGTTCTTGGCCTCGCAAATTTTCACAGATTACTGCACGGGGTAAATCTTTTCTGTGTTGTTGGTTTAAAGTAATAATGAGGGGATTACCCCGTGTTGTAACAGTATGAAACTATCCTTATGTGCTGAATGCCATTTGACTTTAGGAAATAGTTGAATTCCCTGCTGGTAAACAATGTCCCATTGTCCGTGACCAATATCTCCGCAACTCTGTATCGTGAAGGAGGCTTGCAGCTTTTCAAACATCATCCAAGTTTGCCGAAAGAACTTTATGCTCATCCAATCACTTTGAATAGGCGTTCACAACAACCGGGAACATTGAGCCCATGAAAAGGACAGCATAGTCGACATGCAGCCGAGTGCAGCACTTACCCAGCCTCTCATAGGAATGTGGAGACACTGCTGGTGACAACCTTGGCACCTTGGGCACTGCCCCACTAATGCAGCTATGCTGGCATTCAACCCTGGCCAACAGACATAGCTTCTTGCCAGCACCTTCTTCTTGGAAACCTCTGGATGACTCTGGTGGAGGTCAGCAGTATATGGCGGTGATGTTTACATGGGACAATCACCCTATTTCCCCATAGTAATGGGCCATACTGTACGAAGATCGGGTCCAGAAAGGTATCAAGGAGAAAGTGAGGGCTGCAGATGCTGGAGATCAGAGCTGAAAATGTGTTGCTGGAAAAGCGCAGCAGGTCAGGCCCTGAAGAAGGGCTTATGCCCGAAACGTCGATTCTCCTGTTCCTTGGATGCTGCCTGACCTGCTGCGCTTTTCCAGCAACACATTTTCAGCCCAGAAAGGTATCAAGCCAGGTTGAAATGGCCCTCCTGTTTCCCCCATTACCATTAACTGTTGTAGTTTCACTGGGACAGCGGAGCTTTGCGCCAATAGTCAGGTATTGTCAGCAGTGAAAAGATGTCCAGGAAGTTTAAAACCAAAAGAGACTCTTCCAGGGGAGGCACTATTGGTGGAAAATCTCCCAGTAGGAAGCAGCTCAAGGCAACTGTATTAGCCACTTAGCTTTCTGGACGGTGTTTGAGTTTGTACTTGTATACGCTGAGAATAAGGGCCCAACACTGAATTCTACAGGAAACTATGACCGTGTCTTCCTTCAGTAGCCCTCGCAGGAGTTTGTAATTGGTTACTATGACAAATCCCATGCATAAAGGGGGTGCTGGAATTTCCACATACCAAGGATGACTGCTAGACCTTCCTTCTCAATCTGAACATACTGTTCAGCCAAAGTGGGAAGCATCACTATTGTGCATTCTTTTCCATTGAGCCACCAGTGAGCCAACAGTACCCCAATACTGTATAGGGATGCACTGCATGTCAGCACCACCTCTGGCTTTGGCTCATAGTAGGCTAACACCTTAAATGGTAATTGCTGCTTTTTCAACTCCTGAAAGGCTACACCTTTTTCAATAGCAGGTGTAAGCCTGCCAAGATGGAGGCCAGGTTTGCATGAATTTTCCATAATAATTCACTTACACAACGAAAGACCTAAGCTCCAGTACAGACATGGGAGTTGGAGCTCCTTTGATTGTCACTTTACCTTCCAATGGATGTAACCTGGTTTTGTTGACTATAACCCAAGGAGGTCACTTTGGGTGCCTGAACACATTTGTTTCCTTCTAAGGTGTACACCTGCTTGGGGAAAAAAAAATTAAGCACTATGCCAATGTTCTCCAAGTGCTCTTTATTGGTCTTCCCAGTTATTAATACATCATCCTGGGGTAGCCCTTATAAAACATTCTCCTTGGTCCACTGGAAAAGGGCACAAGCTGGTGATATTCCAATGACAGTCTTGCATATTGGTGCAAACACTTATGGATATTAATTGTAGCATACATCTGGGACTCCTCATTCAGTTACAACTGAAGGAAGGCATTGCTCATGTCCAGCTTGTAAAGGACAATCTCCCAGTGTCAACTTCGTGTACAGGGCACCTCTGCGAGGAATTGGGTATTTATCCAGATGTGAGAAGTGGTTTACCATTTGCACGAAATCCTCAAAGGCGAACTGAGCCAAAAGGCTTTACAATTGGTACAACTGATGCTGCCTATTCTGCAAACCGCACTGGTTCGATGATTCCTTCACTCTCCAGTCTTCTGCTTTCCATCTCACTTTTGCCCACAAGGCAATTGGCACCAGGCATGCCTTGAAAAAATCTCAGAACTGCTTCCTGGTCAACATGTAAAGTGGGTTTGCCCCCTTTGAAAGTCCCAAGTCTTCCTGAAAAACTCCTGGGTATTTCACTAGGACTTCACAGAGGTAGCTATTTTCTAATAAAACCAGGTGAATCCTTCTCAACCAATTCTGCCTCAATAGGCTTGGGCCCAAACCTTTTATACCATCAGTAGTAACTACACCAACTGCTTCTCATAGGAGACTGGAACCGAAGACATACAATGGGGAATTGTTGCAGATTAAGGCTATGTTCTCACACTGGCCGAGGTCTTGCACAAAGGTTGGAATCCTGAACAAATCTTGTTAAGACAGATTCTGCAACCACAGATACAGCTGTACCAGTATTGTCCTCCCTGGAAACTGCATGACCATTTAACCAAACATTAATTTTCATCTGCTCCAATTTGGATGTAGCTAAGCAATTTAATTGCACCTGTACAATGTACCATGTTCCTGTGAGTGGGCCTGGTTCTCCAAGGCTGGGCCAGGACTCCATGGAGACTGAACACCTGTGTGCTGTGCATTTGCTGCCTTCAGAAGTGGACTCTGCAGTTTGGAGTGGGCTCCATTTTGGACAATGCAGCTCAAATGGGAGTGGACTCCATTTCTGGAAATGGACTATATATTTTGAAGACACTATATTTGGGATGTGCACCAGAAAGGATTGTTTTTTGGTAATCAACTGTATTGTGGTGTGTGTTGGGTTTATCACGTGCACTGGATTGTGTCCCTGGGCCTGGCAGGCCTTAACTGAGCTGGGAGGCTCATGGGTTGTCCTGAAAGCTGTCACCCTGAGAGCCGGAAGGTGGGTAGGCCATCCTGTGAACCTGAGGGTTGGTAGGCTGTCCTGAAAGCCAGAGGGTGGATAGGCCACCCTGATGCCAGTTCCCGGGTAGGCTGTTCTGAGCACTGTCATCCCAAGAAGGGATAATCAGGGACGGGCTGTCCTAGAGGTGGTCAGAAGGTGTGCCAGGATAGCCCACCAGCCAGATCGCGCATAGAGGTGGGTGAGAACCCAATGGTACATAGAGGCAGACCAGGAGCCAGAAGGTGGGTAGCCGTCCTCAGCACTATCACCCTGGGCAGGTACCAGGGTGGGCTGCCCCAGAGGTGGTTGAAAGGTCCTGACTGCTGTCACCCCGGCTGGGTACTGGGGCAGACTGTCCTGAGGTGGTCGAAAGGTGTCAGGGTGGACTGAGAGCCAGAAGTTGTAGGGGTGGGCATCCATTCTGGGATTTTTGACAAGGTTAATGCGACTGGCAGAGGCATGTGATTTTGGGTTAACCCTGAATGAGATGCGGATCCCATTTGATATGGGATTAATAATAACTAAAGAAACGCTTACTAGCTGAAGCCTAACCAGACTTCAATCAGGGGCCATAGCTGGTTGTGTCATTAAAGAATGCAGCAAGTGGAGCATGGGAGCTACAGTCCACCCCAATGGAAGTGGATACCTTCACCTGTCCAATTGAGCTTGGGGCACACCGCTTCAATGTTGGTATTGCTGAGTCTCACGGTATGTCCTGAGCAGACAGACCCTAGGCCAACTCACAGCAGAGCCCCACAACAAAGTTGAGCCTCTGCCAAATGGCTGCAAAGTGCCTCAGCAGCTGGGCTGGGCAGCTCTTATAGTTGCTGCTGGTACGTGACTCCAAACAGCAAAGGAGTCCTACAAGGCCTGACTTGAGTAGGAAAACTCAGAGGCTGCTACCGAGGAGAGTGCACACTCTGGAAAGTCCCTCTCTATGTAGGTTGGAGTAACACAGGCTATAACCAGCCAGTGAAACAACAATCCACTAATGAGAACTGAGTTACACCTGAAACACATT
Source organism: Chiloscyllium plagiosum (assembly GCF_037043375.1). NCBI lineage: Eukaryota > Metazoa > Chordata > Chondrichthyes > Orectolobiformes > Hemiscylliidae > Chiloscyllium > Chiloscyllium plagiosum. The sequence continues at coordinate 154,474,142 of NW_028270141.1, forward strand.
ATATGCACCAGGAGTTTAACAATCAGTCCTCACTAAAAGGAATGCCCGTTAACAAACTGGCTAAATAATTCAGCCAGTTCAGGAATCAGGTTTCCTCTAAAAAGAGAGAAGCCAAAACCAACTGTAACACCAGCCAACACAAAGTCAGTCCCTGAACTGAGGGGATTCTAATCTCCTGGTTATATATTTTTTATTAAATCTATACACAGTCTTCAAGATATGGAATCCATTTCCAGGAAGAGTCCACTCCAGTATACAATGTGCAATGTCAGAATTGAAGTCCACTCCAAACTGCAGAGTCCGTTGTTAAAAACAGTCCACAACCAAGGGCAGAGTCCACTCCTGGAGGCAGCAAATGCATACCCCACAGCACACAGGTGTTCAGTCTCAATGGAAAGGCTCCTTGTCTGTAAATCTATCAAACAGTTTCCTGGGGGGAAGGGGTGGGGCTGCGGTTTCAAGACTGATGGGGAAGAATTACATGATCAAAATGTTCCCTTTAGGGTGAAAGGTAAGAACAATCCTGGATATCGAGGAATATTCAGGTCTAGATGAGAAGGTAAAGAGAGGTACTTACCAAGTATGAAGAGAGCATATCATAGGATACCATCGTGGAGTATGGAAAGTGGAAGAGGGAACTTATGAAAAGAATTAGGAGAGCAAAGAGGGGCCTGAGACATTTTCAGATAATACAAAGCTAGATGGAAGGGTGAACTATAAGGAGGATGCAGAGGAATTTAAAGGTAGGACTAACACTTTTTATTGAGGTGTCATGGCTACAGTCAGAAAATGTGAGATGTCAGCTGGCTGTTGGACAGAAAGCCCTTTGAAGAAAATGAAATGAGGAACAGAAAAGGCTGGAATTGTAGGGGTTAAGAATTTGGGGCGGGGAGATCCAAAGCATCATGGACGATATAGGGGTATAGATGTACCCCTACATAAAATGTACAGATTAAGTGGATTAGTCATGTTAAATTGCTCATAGTGCCCAGGAATGTGCAGGTTAGGTGGATTACCACCGGAAATGCAGGATTGCAGGGAAAGGGTTGGGGGCTGGGTCTGGGTGGGATGCTCTTTAGAGGGTTTCATACTTGCATGGTAATAGAAACATTAGGCTATTTGGCCCATTGAGCCTGCTCCACCATTCATGAAGACCATGGCATCGTCTCAGCTCCTTCGACCTGCATTATTCCCGTAACCCTTACTTTCCCTACCATGCAAAAACCCATCCAATTGTGTCTTGAATATATTTAATGAAGCTGCCTCGACTGTTCATTGCACAGAGAATTTCATAGATTCACTACTCTCTGGAAAAAGCAGTGCCTCCTCATCTCTGTCCTAAATCTACTCTCCCTACACTTAAGGCCATGCCCCTAGTCCCAGTCTCACCCATCAGTGGAAACAACTTACCTACCTCTGTCTTATCTATCCCTTTCATAATTTTATATGTTTCTCTAAGATCTCCTCTCATTCGTCTCAAATCGAGCAAGTACAGTCCCAGGCAGCACAACCTCTACTCATAGGGAAATCTCCTCATCTCCGGAATCAACCTGGTGAATCTCCTCTGCACTGCCTCCAAAACTAGCATATCCTTCCACAAGTAAGGAGACCAGAATTGTGCACAATACTCCAGGTGCTGCCTTGTACATTTGCAGCAGAACTGCCCTGCTCTTAAGTTCAATCCCTCTAGCAATGAATGGCTTCCTGATTACCTGTTGCAATTGCAAATCAAGTTCTAGCAATTCATGTACGAGCACTCCTAAGTTTCCCTGCATAACAGCATGTTGCAATTTTAGATACATTACACTCAGTCTCCTCTTCCAAATCACTTATAAATATCATGAATAATTGCGGGCCTAACACCACTCATCTCCAACCAGAGAAACCCATTTATCCCAAAGATTTGCAGATTAGCTGAATTGGCCGTACTAAAATTGTCCATAGTGTTTAGGGATGTGCAGATTAGGTGCATTAGCCATGGGAAATGTAGGGTTATAGGCTATGGGAATGGGTCTGGGAGGGATATTCTTTGGAGGATCAGTGTGGACTTGGGCCAAATGGCCTGTTTCCACACTTTACATTTTCCTTGTTCTATGTTTTAACCCAACTCTCTGCTTTCTATTGGTTAACCAGTCCTCTATGCAAACTAGTACATTCTCCACAACTCGATGTATTCTTATCTTATGGATGAGTTTTTTGTTCAGTGCCTTATCGAACACCCTCTGGAAATCCAACTACACAACATCCACCAGTTCCCCTTGATCTACCACACTTGTTGGCTTCAAAGGGCAGTGAGATCCAGAAATTCACAAGGACCTCCACTGGTCTGGGCCTGTCTTTCTTATTGCTTACAGTTTGCTCTGCATAATTAAGGAAGGAGACGGTCCAGTGTTATTACCAGGAAAATCTGGATAGAGGTTTGCTTGCTGAGCTGGAAGTTTTGTTTTAAGATGTTTTGTCACCATACAAGGTAACATCTTCAGTGAGCCTCTGGATGAAGCACTAGTGGTGTATCCCGCTTTCTATTTATGTGTTTGGGATTCCTTGGGTTGTCATTTCCTGTAGCGATGTCATTTCCTGTTCTTTTTCTCAGGGAGTAGTAAATGGGATCCAAGTCAGTGTGTTTGCTGATAGTGTTCTGGTTGGAATGCCATGCTTCTAGGAATTCTTGTGCAAGTCTCTGTACTAGGATGTGTAGAACAAGCCAAAGCAGTGTCCTTCCTCATCCATATGTAAGGATACTAGTGAGAGTGGGTCATGCGTTTTGTGGCTAGTTGATGTTCATGTATCCTTGGTGGCTAGTTTTCTGCCTGTTCATCCAAAGTAGCGTTTGTTATAGTTCATGCAAGGTATTTTGTAAATGACATTAGTTTTGCTTGTTATCTGTTACAGGGTCTTTCAAGTTTATTAGCTGCTGTTTTAATGTGTTGGTGGGTTTGTGGGCTACAACAAGAAGGCTCTTATCATGTTCCTGATTTGCAATGAAGGATAGGATGCCCAAATGAACTTTAAACATGGCACCAAGACCTTTGAATCATGGAAGATACAGCCCACCAGTTGCATGATACATGCTTTAGGGTTTTCTATTTTTTTAGCCTACATAACATATACCACAGAGAGTTTAGTTCTTGTTATAGAAACATAGAAACAAGGAGTAGGAGAAAGCCATTTGGCTCTTTCAGCCTGCTCCAATATTTGATATGTTCAAGACTGATCCTCTATCTCAATGATATTTCTCTGCTTTCTCCCAATGCCCTGAAAATCTCAAAATGTATCTATCTTTTTCTTGAGACAGGTGTCTTAATTTTTTTTAAATGATTACTGTTTACTTGGTCAGACCATCAGAGATATGTCTGGGTTCTGTGCTTACTAATGTTAATGAGATTACAAACATTTATCTGACTGATTGGAGATGTCACACTGATGCTATTACACAGAAAGGATGACTGAAGGTCACGTATTGTGATGTATGCTTTTATAGTTTTGCAGAATCAGTCCAAAAAGCACAGAAACAAACCCTTTGATTCAACCAGTCCAACCCAAACATAATCCCAAACTAAACTAATCCCACCTGCCTCTGTTTGACCCATATCCATCCAGATATTTCTTAATCATGAATTTATCTAAATGTCTGAAATGTTGTAACTGGACTCTCATCCATCATTTTGTCTAAATATTCATTCCACACTTGAACCACTCTCTGTAAAAAAAATGTCCATGTCTTTTTTAAATCTTTCTCCTCTCATCTTAAAAAAATATTGCCCCACACTATGGAAAAGACACCAGCCATTCATCTTTTATACACTCCTCATTATTTTATAAACCTCTAAAAAGTCACCTCTCAACCTCTTACGCTCCAATGAAAAATGTCCCAACCTATCCAGCCCCTTCTTATAACTCAAACCATCCATCCTGGCAACATCCTGGTAAATCTCTGCTGAACCCTCTCCAACATGTCCAATAATATCCTTCCTATAACAGGATGACCATAACCGGACACAGAACTTCATGAGACACCTCACCAACATCCTATAAAATCTCAACACAATGCCCCAACTCCGACACTCAAAGGTCTGCGCAATGAAGGTACGCATGCTAAACATCTTCTTAACCATATGGGATGTAAGCTTCAAAGAATGATGTACCTGAACCTCCATGACTCCTTCATCAGATCCACGCCCCGCAACAGCCCACACCCCACTCACGGCACCTTCCCCTACCACCGCAGGAAGTGCAAAATTTGAGCCTGCCCCTCACCTCCATCCAAGACCCCAAAAGATCCTTTCACATCCGACAGAAATTTACCTGCACCTGCACCTCCACCAACGTCATCTACCATATCCGTTGCACCTGATATGGTCTCCTCTACACCAGGGAGATGGGACACCAACTTGCGGATCATTCATGAAAGCATCTCTGGGACGCCCACACCAACCAACCCCACCGCCCTGTGGCTGAACACTTCAACTCCCCCTCCAACTCCACGAAGGACATGCAGGTCCTGGGCTTCTTCCATCACCATAGCCTTACCACCCGACGCCTGGCCGAAGAATGCCTCGTCTTCTGCCTTTGGACCCTCCAACTACATGGGATTAATGTGGGTCTCACCAGTTTCATTTCCCCTCCCCCCACATTATCTTCTTCCTTTATTGTGAACAGTTTGTAAAATAAAATGAATGGGAATGAATTTATTCAATAATATTTCTTTTTAGAAATCTTGAAGGCTCAGAAGCTGGGATAGTCTATCAGAAATATATGGAGATGCTGACTTTACTGGATGAGTATGAAGAACAGATTTACTTGTCATGGACAAGTGGGGTTCACACATTATCCTAGTCCCAAGCCTCCAACTTGGTACCACCCTCTTAACCTGTCCATCACTTTTCCCATCTATCCGTTCCATTCTCCTCTCCGGCCTATCACCTTCTCCCCCACCTTCATCTACTGATCGCATTCTCAGCTACTTTCCCCAAACCCCATCCCTTTCCCATTTATTTCTCAGCCCCCCGGCTCACAAGCCTCATTCCTGATGAAGGGCTTATGTCTGAAACCTCAATTCTCCTACTCCTCAGATGCTGCGTGACCTGCTGTGTCTTTCCAGCGCCATAATCCCGACTCTGATCACCAGCATCTGCAATCCTCACTTTCTCCTCCCTGCTATTAATTGTATAGGTCATCCTCAATTATATATACTCCTCAACCCGTTGATCCAGTTGATCAAGACCTTTTTGTAATCTTTGATAACCTTCTTCACTGTCCACTGTACTACCAGTCTTGATGTCATTCACAAACATACTCACCATGCTTTTTATATTCTCATATAAATCATTCATACAAATTACAAACAAAAATGGACTCAAAACACTTGAGGAAGGGTCACTTGAACCAAAAATTAGCTCTGATTTCTCTCCATAGGTGCTTCCAGAGATGCTGAGCTTTTCCAGAAATTTCTGTTTTTGTATCTGATTTACAGTGTCCGCAGTTATTTCAGTTTTTATCTCATATCCTCTCTTTGCGTTCCTGATCTCACTCTTCAGAATGTCTCAACACTCAAGAGATTTGAAGCCAGTTGTTTATACCTATATACAGTTCTTTTTTTATTCTTGGCTATAATCTCAATATTTTTATTCATCCATTGTTCTGTAATCCTACCAGCTATACTTTTCACTCTAACAGGAACACAATAATTCTGAACTCTTGTTATTACACTTTTGAAAGCCTCCCACTTCTCAGACACCCCTTTACCTGTGAACTGTCTACTTAAATCAACTTTTGAAAGTTCTTGTCTCATACCATTCAAATTTGCCTTACCCCAATTAAAAACTTTATTTTTTATGGAAGGCTTATTCTTTTCCAAAAACATTTTAAAACAAATTTAATTATGATCATTAGACTCAAAGTGCTCCCCTACTATCACTTCATACACTTGCCCTGTCTCATTATCCAAGAAAAGGTCAAGTTTTGCTCCTTCTTTAGCAGAAATATTTACATATTCATAAAGAAAATTTTCATGTACACATTTATTACATTTTTCACCAGCCAAACCTTTAACACTATGGTAGTCCTAGTCAATGTTTGGAAAATGAAAATCACTGATTATTACAACTTTATTATTCTTAGAAATATCTGAGATCTCTCTACGTATTGTTCCTCAATTGCCCTCTGACTATTGGGAGGATGCTGTTATCAAGGGTAAAATACATTCTGCCTTACACATTAATGAGTAATGTGGCATTTGGATTTCAGAAATGGAGCACATAGCTCCCAAAGACTGGGGGATTGTATCAAACAGCAATAACTATAATAATAGAAATGATATAATATAATGCATAATAATGTCTAATTATACTGATTATGCCTAACCAGCCTAAACGTTAAAAACACAAGTGTTCAACATTAGATGTGATTCTCTGATTAGGCAACATTTTCTAAATAACCATGAGTGTGTGAACAATTATGCAGGCAATGAATTCATGAGTGGTCAGACAGGCTGGTGGTGTGGTGTACTTACTTGTACTGGAAGTTACACATTTAAAACACAGGGGCCTGTTCTTTGCAGATAGGAAGAACATGTACACACTGTGTCTATTTCAGACAGCTATACTTTGATTGATTTCTCAGGGAAATCCCTGATCAATCTGAGTCAGCCTCTGGGTTTAAAATTTAACCACAGTTTGGCAGTTAATTCGCAACCTGGTCCATTCTGTGAGACAACATCTCTCCCTATCAAAGGCCACTTGCTAACGAGTCAGTGTTTTCCTCTCATACATTATACATGTTATTTTGGTATTCTTCTGAAATGTCCTAGTGAGGTGAAAGCTTTGACAAAATGTAACTATCTTCAGCAAAAGCAAAATACTGTGGTTACTGGAGATTGAAATGAAACACGAAGTGCTGGAGAAACTCAGCGGGTCTGGCAGTATCTGTGGAGAGAAAAACAGAGTTAACATTCCAAGTTCTCTCTGTCTCTTCTTTGGAACACTCCCTTAAACTTGTTTCAGTTGCAAACTGCAAGAGCTGGGACACTGGACTTTTGTGAATCATGCATACATAGGCCATTCCTTCTGAGGTTTTGGCATCTGCCCTCTGGGACAAATTGCCCAATCTGATAGACTCCTGCCTTTGGAGGTCAGTTGGGAACATTAGCAATAGTGGAATTTTGGAAGTCAGGAGAACATCATGAGAACTCAGAAGAATGGTCCTCGATGGTAAATAGTTGGGACAGAGGAAAAGGAGGGGATGCAGGAGCAGGCAAGATCAATATGAATAAAAACAAAATACTCCAGATTCTCGACATCAGAAATACACTGTAAAGAGAAAAGGGTGCAGTTTTGACAGCTGTGGAATTATTGGCTTTGATTCTCCTTGGAGTGGCTATTATCGTTAGAGCATTACTCCAGTTGAACCTTGCCCCCTCCACAACATTGCTCCATATTTCTAGCCAGGTGCTTTGGGCTTGGCTTCTCCAGAATTGCAGAGTGGTTGTGGGTTTGTAGTGTGCTGTCTAAGGAGATTTGGCTAATTTCTCCTGTGCATCTTGTAGATAATACACACTGCTGTTACTGAGTATTGATTGTGGAGGGATTGCAGGATGGGGATGGGGGTTTTGGACCTTTCCCTGGGCACATCACAGCGAGGACTGAAACCTCGGAGTGACCTGAAAGGTTTATAACAAATTCTGTGACCATAAGAGAATAAGAGGTTAGTTAAAACGATCCTGAGGGCTTCACAGCTTTTGAAAACAATTCTTTATTCCTGATCATGAGGATGTTGGCATTGGGATCAAAAATGATTCAAAGACCAAAGCAGGAGAGGGAAACAAAGCGAGAGAATTAGACATAGGAGGAGAAAATGAGAAAAACAGATTGAAATAAAGGGAGAGAAAAAAAAATCAAGTTGGATAGGCTGAGAGTAAATCTAAAGAGAGACACACACAACCTAGAAGAACAAGCAAAAGGTAGACGAAAAATTAAATAAAATACTTCATTTTCTGTGTATCTTCTAGTTTTCGACCTGTTTGTTCCTTCGTTAATGCATTATTCCATCACTTGGAGACAGTTTTAAATCTTGCCCAAAATTTGGGGTCAGTTTGTTGAGTTGGCTGGATGGCTGGTTTGCAATGCAGAGTGATACGGACACAGTTTCATACTTTCATGGTAAGAGAAGCAGGAGGCGGCCATTTGGCCTATTGAGCCTGCTCCACCATTCATGAAGATCATGGCTGATCTATCCATCGTCTCAGCTCCTCCTACCTGCATTATCCCCATAACTCTAATTCCCCTACCATGCAAAAACCCATACAACTGTGTCTTGAATATATTTAATGAAGCTGCCTCCACTGCTTCCTTCGGCAGAGAACTCCATAGATTCACTACTCTTTGGGAAAAGCAATTCTACTCATCATCCCATGTCCCCTAGTTCTATCAATGGAAACAAGTTAACTGCCTCTATCTTATCTGGTGAGCCTCCTCTGCACTACCTCCAAAGTCAGTGTATTCTTCCTCAAGTAAGGAGACCAGAACTACATACAATACTCCAGGTGCTGCCTCACCAACACCTTATACAATTGCAGCAGAACTGCCCTCTCGCAATGAAAGCCAATATTCCATTTGCTTCTTAATTACCTGTTGCAGTTGCAAATCAACTTTTAGTGATTCATGTACGAGCATTCCTAAGACCCTCTGCACAATAGCATGCTGCAAGCTTTCACCATTTAAATAATACTGTGACCTGCTATTTTTACTTCCAAAGTGGATAACCTCACATTACCAACATTGTACTCCATCAGCCAGACCCTTGCCACACCCACTTAACCTATCTACATCTCTCTGCAAACTCTCCACAACCTCAGCACAGTTTGTCTTTCCACTCAATTTAGTGTCAACAGCAAACTTGGATATGTTTCACTCGGTCCCCTCTTCCAAATCATTGATATATATCATGAACAGTTGCGGGCCCAACACCGACCCCTGTGGCACCCCACTCACCACTGATCACCAACCAGAGAAACATCCAGTTATTCCAACTATCTGCTTTCTATTGGTTAACCCACTCCCTGCAACTCCTTGCATTCTTATCTTATGGATGAGTCTTTTATGCGGCACCTTATTGAACGCCTTCTGGAAATTCAAGTATACAACATCCACCTGTTCCCTTCCATCTACCTCACTTGTTGCATCCTCAAACAACTCCAATAAGTTTGTCAAACACAACCTTGCCTTCGTGAATCCATGCTGCATCTGCCTGATGGAACCCTTTCCAACCAGACATCTCACTATTTCTTCTTTAAAGATAGCCTCCAGCATTTTCCCGACCACAGATGTTAAGCTCACTAGCCTGTAGTTACCTGCCTTTTGCCTACACCCTTTTTTAAAAAGCGGCGTGACATTCGCTGTCTTCCAGTCTGCCGGGATCTGCCCAGAGTTCAGTGAATTTTGGTAAATTATAACTAATACATCTAATATCACTTCTGCCATCTCTTCCAGCACCTAGGTTGCATTCCATCAGGATCTGGGGACTTATCTGCCTTTAGACCCTCAAGTTTGCTGAACACTATCCCTTTAATAATAACAATTGAATTGAAGTCCTCACCTGCCATCATATCCTTAACATCATTGTTTGGCAAGTTGGACACATCCTCCATTGCGAAGACTGACACAAAAGAGTCATTCAAGGCCTTGGCTGTTTCAGTATTACTCAATATTAATTCAACTTTCTCATCCTACAAGGGACTTACATTCACTTTCGCCACCCTTTTATAAAAACCTTTCCTACCTGTTTTTATATTCTGTGCTAGTTTGCATTCAGAATTTATCTTTCCTTTCTTTATTGTTTGCTTCATGGCTCTTTGCTGCTTTTTAAAGTCTTCCCAAACTTCCTGTTTCCCACCACTCATGGATATTTTGTAAGCCTGTGCTTTTAATTGGATGCCTTCCCTTAGTTCCTTGGTTATCCAGGGCTGGATCTTCCTACCCTTGCTATCCTTGTTTTTTACCGGAATATATTTTCATTGAGCTCTGTAAAAAAAATCTCTTTGAAAGTCCTCCACTGTTCCACCATTTTACTAGTGCTCCAATCTAATTTAGCCAACTACTTCCTTATCCCGTTATAATCTCCCTTGTTTAAACATAACATCCTGCTTTGAGATGATACTATTTCACCCTCCATTTGTGTCCGAAATTCGATCATACTGTGATCACTCTTTCCAAGAGGATCTTTAACTATGAGATCATTAATTTTACACCAGATCTAAGATTGCACTCTCTCTTGTAGTTTCGGTAACATGCTGTTCAATAAAGTTATCACGGATGAGTTCTATGAGCTCCTCTTCAAGACTGCTTTTACTGACTTGATTCAGCCAATGTGCATATTAAAGTCCTCTGTGACTACTGCTGTTCTATTGTTACATGCATCGGATATTTCTTGATGGATTGCCTGTGCCACTGTAGCATTATCATTGTGTGGTCTTTAGACTACCTCCATCTGTGACTTCTTCTCCTTTCTATTCCTAATTTCCACCCAAATGGATTCAATATTTTGCTCCTTAGATCCTATATCATCTCTCCTTGTTACCCTAATCTCATCCTTAATTCAGAGCGCAACCCCACTTCCATTACCTTCATGTCTATCCTTCCTAATTACTTGAGACCCTTGCATATTTAATTCCCAGTCATCACTACCCTGCAACCAGGTTTCTATAATGGAAACTAAATCATACCCCTTTGTACTAATTTGCACAATGGGTTCATTGACTTTGTTTTGAATACTATGAGCATGGCTGGTGTGGACTAGATGGGCTGAATAGCCTGCTTCCATGTTGTAGGGATTCTATGTTGCAGTGCAATTTGGACAGGCTATATGAGTGGTCAAAAGCATGGCAATGCATTGTAATGTGGATAAAGGTGAGTTTGGTCCCAAAAATAGGAAAGCATGAACACAGGCAGGAAAGATTAGGGAGAATCCCAAGGTATTCTATAACTATATCAAGGGGAAGAGAATAACCAGGATAATCATTTATGAATAGCTGAGCACAAAAGTAGTTGTAATGAGCAGAGCGTGGAATGGATCACTGCGGTGTCCATTACATACAACTGTGCACTTTTAGAGCACTACGTAACTATTGAAAAAAATGAAACTAGATGCAGTACCAGACTGCAATCAAAGTAATCATCATGATTTCAATTTACATGTAGGCTGGCTAAACCTAATTAGTAGCCATGTTATGGAGGATTCATTATTGACATATATATGTGAGATGGTTTTCTGGAGCAGTACTGTGCAATGTCAAGGGCTAATTAATAATCTTTTACAATAACATGATGGTATTTTACATTAAGTTTGAAAGTAATGTAGTTCAATCAGCTACTAGAGTCTTTGATCTAAACAAAGGAAACTGTAAATGCATGAGGTCTAAATAAGCTATGGTAGATAGGGAAATGTTACAAGGTGTGACATTAAAAAAGCAATGAGTAACATTTTAAGAAGTACTGCATAGCACCTAACAAAAAATACTTTTATTTATTACACAAAAACCCGTCAAAGAACAGTGGCCAACAAAAGAATCCAGGAATGCATCAGATCAAAGAAAGAGTTGTATAAAGTAGCTAAATAAAATGGTAAATCAGTAGGTATGTAAAAAGGAAAAGAGTTGCAAAAATAACTGTGGGTTCAATGCAAACGAAGTCAGGAGAATTTATATAAAGTAGAAGTAAATAATAAAAAAATGGACCAAATGCTTTGCATCTATCATCAATAAAGAAATACTGTGAAGGGTCATTGGGCCGAAACATTAAGTCTGTTTTCTCTCCACACATGCTGCCAGTCCTGTTGAGTTTTTCCAGAAAATTCTGATTTTTGAACAGCAAAAGTCTCTCAGTATCAATACAAAATTATGGATTGGCTAAAGAAGGATCTTAGTTCATATTGATATTAGTAATTGATATTAATGCAGATACCTTAAATGTTGGAACGCTGAAAGACATGACTATGTAGATAATAGAGGATTGTTTTTTCTTTTTTTTCAATTTATTCATTTGTGGGATGGGGGCATCAATGAATGGCCAGCATTTATTGCCCATCCTTAGTTGCCCTTGAGAAGGTGGTGGTGAGCTGCCTTCTTCAACTGCTGCAGTCCACCTGCTGTGGGTTGATCCTCAATGCCATTAAGGGCAGGAATTCCAGGATTTTGCTTAGGATCCTTGATACCTTGATACCATTTGGTCAAATGTAACCTTGATATGAATGGCTGTCACTCTCCCATCCCCTCTGGAATTCAGTTGTTCTGTCCATGTTTGAACCAAGGCTCTAGTGAGGTCAGGAGCTTAATGGCTCTGGCAGAACCCAAACTGGATGTCACTGAGCAGGTTATTGCTGAACAGGTGCTACTTGATTGCACTGTTAATGACATCTTCCATCACTTTACCGATGATCGAGAGTAGGTGGTACTTGGCCGGGTTGGATTGTCCTTATTTTTATATACAGGACATATCTGTGCAATTTTCCACATTGTCGGGTAGATGCCAGTATTGTAACTGTAGTGGAATTGCTTGCCTAGGGGAGCAACAGGTTCTGGAGCACAAGTCCTCAGTACTATTACCGGAATGTTGTCAGGGCCGATAGCTTTTTCTGTATCCAGTACCTCCAACCATTTATTGATACAATGTGGAGTGAATCAAATTGGCTGAAGACTGGTATCTGTAATGCTGGCGACCACTGGAGGAGACTGAGATGGATCATCCACTCGGCACTTCTGGCTGAAGATTGCTGCAAAAAATCCAGCCTTACCAGTTACACTGATGTGCTGTGCCTTCCATTGTTGAGGATGTGGATATTTGTGGACCCTCCTCCTCCAGTGAGTTGTTTAATTGTCCACCACCATTCACAACTGGATGTGACAGGACTGCAGAGCTGATTTGGTGGTTGTGGGATGGCTTCGCTCTGTCTATCACTTGCTGCTTATGTTGCTAGATCTGTTTGAAGTCTGTCCCATTTAGTAAAATGACAGTGCCATACAACACAATGGAGGTTATTCTCAAAGTGAAGGTGTGACTTTGTCTCCACAAGGACTGTGCTGTGGTCACTCTTACCAATACTATCATTGACAGATGCATCTGCAGCTATCAGATTGGTAAGGACGAGGTCATGTATGTTTTTCCCTCTTGTTGCTTCCCTCATCCCCTGCCGCAGACTCAGTCTAGCAGCTTTCCTTTAGAACACGACCAGCTCGATCAGTACTACTGCTGCTGAGCCACACTTGGTGGTGAATATTGAAATCCCCCACCCAGAGTACATTTTGTGCCTTTCCATCCTCAGTGCTTCCTCCAATAGTTGGTCAAAATGGAGGAGTACTGATTCAACTGCGGGAGAATGATATGTGGTGGTTAGCAGGAGGTTTCCTTTGTCATGTTTAACCTGAAGCCACAAGACTTCGAGGTGTCTGGAGTCAATGTTGAGGACTCCCAGAGCAACTCCCTACCAACTGTATACCACTGCACCACCAACTTTGCTAGACCTGTCCTGTCAATGAGATGGGACATATCCAGGATTGTGTTGGTAGAGTCTGGAACATTGCCTGTTACGTATGATTCTGTGAAAATGATGGCATGCTGTGGCTTGATTAGTCTGTGAGGCAGCTCTCCTAATTTTGAAACTAGTCCCCAGCTGTTAGTGAGGACGACTTTGCAGGGTCAACAGGGCTGTTTCAGCTGTTGTCTTTTCTGGTACCAAGGTCGATGTCCGGTGATTCGCCCAGTTTCATTTCTTTGAGATTTTGTCAGGATTGATGCAACTGAATGGCTTGCTAAGCCATTTCAGAGGGTAACTAAGAGTCAACCATGTTGCTGTGGGGTTTGGAATCACATATAGGCCAGACCAGGTGAGGTTAGTAGATTTCCTTCCCTGAAGAAAATCAGTGAACCGGCTGGGTTTCTGACAATTGGCAATAGTTTCATGGTCATCAGCAGATTCTTAATTCTACATTTTTTAAACATTGAATTCAAATTCTGCCAACTGCCATGGTGGGAATTGATCACAGGTCCTCAGAACATGAGCTGTGTCTCTGGATTAACAGTCTAGTGACAATACCACTAGGCCACCGCCTCCTGCTGTTGAATGGGAAATTGCAGATATAAGTGTTTCCATGGATCGCTTTCTGGCTGGTACAAATTGCAGTCTTCGCTGTCAAATAATGGAGTGAGGTGCTCAATTGCATGTTGCCAATGGTGCACTCCTGCCACTATACATCAGGTGTGAAAGGAATGAATGTTGAAGGCTGCCGATGGAGTGCCAGCCAAGGGGCTGCTTTATCTTGGAGGATGTCAAGGTTTGGTTCTTGAGTGTTGTTGGAGCTGTACTCATCCAGGAAAGTAGGGAGCATTGCATCACACTTCTGACCTGTCACTTGTAGATGGGACTGGGGAGAGCAAATGTGCATTACTTTCCTCAGAATTCCTATCCTCAGGCCTGGTTTTATAGATGCTATGGTTATGTGATTGGTGCAGTTCAGTTTCTGGTCAATGATAATAACCCCATGGAGTGTTAATAATGGGAGATTCTGTGATGGTAATACAATGGGATATCTGAGGACATAGTTAGATTCTCTCTTGTTTGAAATTGATATTGTCTGGCACTTCTGTGTTATGAACATTGTCTGGGCAAGCCCAGATATTGCACAGGTCTTGTTGCATTTTGACAAAAAACACTTCAATGGTGCTGAACATCATGCAATTATTACAAACAACCCCACTTCTGACCTTTATGAAGGATGGAAGGTCAATGATGAAGCAACCGAGGATAATCGGGCTTGGGAATTGAAATTGAGGAAACATGCAGAGATATCCTAGGACTGAGAAGAATGACTTCCAATGACCACAAGCATCTTTCTTTGTACGATATAGTTCCAATCAGTGGACAGGATTTCCATTTACTCCAGTTTTATTAAAGCTCCTTAAGTCTCTCTCCCTCCTTTCTTTAACATTTACTAACATTCATTCCAGGGTTGCAAGAAGTTTTGAAAGATGTCTAACATCAAGAGTGGCAGCACTACTACTAACCGAGCTGGTCAGGTCTGAAAGGACAGCTGCTAGACTGGGTCTGTGGCAGGGGGTAAGAGAAGCAACAAGAGGGAAAGATATACTTGACCTCATCCTTACCGATCTACCAGCTGCAGATGTATCTGTCCATGACAGTATCAGTAAGAGCAACAACCACAATCCTTACAGAGACAAAGTCACGCTTTCACTCTGAAAATAACCACCATTGTGTTGTGTAGCACTATCACTGTGCTGAATGGGACAGGTTTCAAACTCAAGACTGGGTATCCATGAGGTTTGTGGGCTATCAGTAGTAGTAGAATAGTATCCCAGCACAATCTATAACCTCATGGCCCAGCATATAACCCACTCAACCATTACCACCAAAGCATGAGATCAGCCCTGGTTCAATGGAGAGTGCAAGAAGGCATGCCATGAGCAGCACCAGGCATACCTGAAAATGAGGTGTCAGTCTGGTGAAGCCATCAGAGCTGAAAATGTGTTGCTGGAAAAGTGCAGCAGGTCAGGCAGCATCCAAGGAGCAGGAGAATCGATGTTTCGGGCATGAACCCTTCTTCAGGATTCCTTGGATGCTGCCTGACCTGCTGCGCTTTTCCAGCAACACATTTTCAGCTCTGATCTCCAGCATCTGCAGTCCTCACTTTCTCCCTGGTGAAGCTATCAAACAGGAATACCTGTACGCCAAACAACATAAGCAACAAGTGATAGACAGAGCAAAGTCATCCTATAACTAACAGATCAGATCTAAGCTCTGCAGTCCTGTCACATCCAGTTGTGAATGGTGGTGGATAATTAAACAATTCACTGGAGAGATCCACAAATATCCATATCCTTAATGATGGAAGAGCCTAGCACATTAATGCAAAAGATAAGGCTGAAGCTTTTGCAGCAATCTTCAGCCAGAAGAGCCAAGTGGATAATTTATCTCTGCCACCGCTAGTGGTCCCCACCATTATAGATACCAGCCTTCAACCAATTCGATTCACTCCATGTGATATCGAGAAACATTTGGAGGCACTGTGTACTGCAAAGGCTACAGGCCCTGACAATATTGTGGTAATAGTACTGAAGACTTGTGTTCTAGAACTTGATGCTCCCCTAACCAAGCTGTGACAGTATAGTTACAACACTGGCATTTGCCCAACAATGTGGAAAATTGCCCAAATATGTTCTGTACACAATAACCAGGACAAATCCAATCCAGACAAGTACCGCACCATCAGTCTATGCTTGATCATGTGACGAAAGGTGTCATCAACAGTGCAATCAAGCAGCACTTGCTCAGCAATAACCTGCTCAGTGATGCTCAGTATGGGTTCCGCCAGGGCCGCTCAGCTCCTGACCTCACTACAGCCTTGGTTCAAACATAGACAAAAGGGCTGAATTCCAGAGGGGAGGGGAGTGTGACAGCATTTGACATCAGGCTACATTTGACCAAGTGTAGCATCATGGAGCCCTAGCAAAACTGAAATTAATGGATATCAGGGGGCAAATTCTCCACTGGCTGGAGTCATAACTGACACATAGGAAGATGGTTGTGATTGTTGGAAGTCAGTCATCTCAGCTGCAGGACATCACTGCAGGAGTTCCTTAGAGTAGTGTCCTCAGCAAACCATCTTCAGCTGCTTCTTCAATGATCTTCCCTCCATCAGAAGGTCAGAAGTAGGGATATTTGTGATGACTGTACAATTTTTAGCACCATTTGTGACTCATCAAGCATTGAAGCAGTTTGTGTCCAAATGCAACAAGATTCGGACAATATCCAGGCTAGAAACCATAATAAAACATGGGATAGGAATAGTTAGAAAATGATGGTAGGTTTGGATAGAGTGAACATGGGTTTATGAAAGGGAGATGATTACGTTTAACAAACCTGTTGAGTATTTTGACAATGTTACTTCTAGTACAGCACAATAAAGTGGCAATAACATTCGTGCCACACAAATGCCAGGCTATGACTATCAACAATAAGAGGCAATCTAGCCAACATTCCTTGAAATTCAATACTGTTACTATCATTGAATTCCTGACTATCAACATGCTGGGGGATTGTTATCGACCAGAAACTCAACTTGATTCACCAGATAAATACAGTGGCTACAAGGGCAAGGAATTCTCTGGCGAGTAACTCACCTCCTGATACCCCAAAGTCTGTCCACCATTTACAAGGCACAAGTCAGGAGTGTGATGGAATACTCCCCACTTGCCTGATGGATGCAGCCCCAACAACACTCAAGAAGCTTGACACCATCCAGGACAAAGCAGCCCAGCTGATTGGCACCACATCCACAAGCATCCACCCCTTCCACCGCCGACACTTCGTAGCAGCAGTTTACTTACAAAATGCACCGCAGAAATTCATTAAAGAGGCAGCACGTTCCAATCTCAGGACCACTTCCGACTGGAGGGACAGATACATTGGAACACCATCACCGTCAAGTTTCCTTCCAAGCCACTCACCATCCTGACTTGGAAACATATCACCATTCCTTTCCTGTCGTTCGGTCAAAATCTTGAAAATCCGTCCCCAATGGCATCTTGGGGCAAACTGTCGCATGTGAACTGTCACGGTTCTGGAAGGCAGTTCACCATCACCTTCAAAAAGGCAACTAGGGATAGGCAATAAATGCTGACCAGCCAGCGACACCCACATCACACAAATGAATAATAAAAAAATTTACTCGCGATCCTGATAGTGAATGAATAGCAATATACATTCAAGTCAGAGTGGTGCAGCAAGTACTGGCCTAGATCCAGTGAACAAATATTAAAGATCTGCTGGCCTAACATGAGTAATTGGGGAAAATGGTAGAAACCATAATAAAAGATGGGATAAGAACAGTTAGAAAATGATGGTAGGATTGGATAGAGTGAACATGGGTTATGAAAGGGAGATTATGTTTAACAAACCTATTGAGTATTTTGATAATGTTACTTCTAGAACAGCACAATAAAGTATATATCATTCGTGCTAACACCATTTGGGATTTGGATTTTTTAAAAAAGGACAAATAGATTTTGGTTAGTTCTGTAAAGGTGTTCTTCTTTAAAAAATCAGAAAAACATTTGAAATACCTTCTTCAAATGATGCATTTAGATATGTGACTTTAGTAAAGGTTCCTTCTGGAATCTGCCTTGTTCAGGGTTACCGTCAGCACAGATCATAACAATGATAAAGTAATGATGCTGAAATTGAATCTTTGGAAGGCTTTTGACAAGATTCCATGCAAGTGGTTAGTAAAAATAAAATTATACCATAATAATCCTGAATGTACAAGGTATCATGCTGACAACCAATTTAGGATTGCCCGCTAGGCTCACAATATGGCTCACTTGCATATACTGGAAACTACATATAGTATTTACAGACAGAAAGAACATGCATAGGTGTGCATCTGTTTCAATTCAACAAAATCAGTGACAGACACTTATCTCTTCAGTTATCAGGAATGGGTATTGAGTTTGGAGGCAAGTGTTGAAATATGCAATATGTACCTCTCCTGAAGAAAGTACATTGTTGAGATACTCAAGAAAGGACTCTTCCTTGATATCATTATCGGTGAATATGAAAGTGATTCCCTTGCCTTCAGCCCCAGCTGTTCTGTACAATATCTTCAAGTCATCCATTAGATTGCCAACATTGTACGCTCTGAAATAAATAATAAAATTATGGATATTATAATGAATCCAAAAACTCACAGAAATGTCTAATTTGAACATAGGAAAATACATAAAGTCACCTTCTCAATACTTTGATCAAACCAGTGAGTTTAAAAAGTTTTAAAAATTGAATTTGAGAGCTTTTGGACAAGGCTTATTTAGATTTAAAAAAGGACTGGAGGAGCAGGTCAGAGTTGCTTGGAAGGGATGTCTAGCATGGGAGTCAGTGGAGCAGCAACGGCATAAATTTCTGGCATAATTCGGGAGACATAGCAGAAATTAATCCCAAGGAAGAAGAAACATATGAAGGTGAGGATGAAGCAACCATGGCTAACAAAGGATATCAGGAACACCTAATAAGGTTAGGAAAAAGTGCACAATGTGGTCAAGCTTAGTAGGAAGCTGGAGGAATAGGAAAACTTTAAAAACCAGCAGAGCATAACCAAAAAATAAGCAATAAGATTGGGGGGTGCAGGGAGGAGAATGTGAAATGTAATGTGAAGCTAGCTAGTAATAGAAAATAAGATTGCAAGGGATTTCTTTTTAGCTATATAAAAGGCAACAGAGGCGCTAAAGTAGGTATTGGCCAGCTCGTAAAGGAGGCTGGAGAACTAGTATTGGGGAATAAAGAAACAATGGAAGAACTGAATAGATCCTTTGCATCAGTCTTCATGATGGAAGACACCAGTAACTGACCAGAACTTTAATAAAGTCAGGGGGCAGAAGTGAGTGAAATGGCCATTTAAGAAGATGCTGGGGAAACCGAAAGGTCTGAAGTTGGATAAATCACCCAAATCACACTCCAAGGATTTCATGGAGACAGCTGAGAAGATTGTAGAGGCATTGGTAGTGATCTTTCAGAAATCACCAGAGTCAGGTAGGGTCCCAGAGGACTGGAAAATGGCTATTGCAACCCCTGTTTAAGAAGGGTGGGAGGCAGAAGACAGGAAATTACAGGCCAGTCAGCTTGACCATTCCTTCGTCTGCCCAATTGCTGCTATCACTCGCTTGGCTCCATCTCCACCTAATGTTTATTCCTCTCCCCTCCTCCTAACCCATCTTCAGCATATATACCAACCTTTTCCTTGCTATAATCAGTCCTGAGTAAGGGTCACTGCACCTGAAATGATAACTCTGCTTTCTCCCTACAGGTGCTGCCAGAAATGTTGAGATTTTCCAGCAATTTCCATTTTTGTTTCAGACTTCTAGCTTCTGCAGTTCTCTAAACAGATTCAAGAACAACTTCTTTCCTGCAGTGTATTAGACTTTTGAATGGACCTCTCAAATGTTAATTTTGATCTCTCTCTTTACACCTCCTCTGCGGCTGTATTGCTGTATTCTACACTCTGTTCTGCTACCCTGATGCACTTTTTATGGTACAATCTGCCTGTATAGCATGCAAAACAATTCTTGTCACTGTAACTCAGTACATGTAACCAAAATAAATTAATCAAGATGGGATTGCATCTCCAGAAGATCTGTTGGTGGCCCCTCCTACTGAAAATGCAATGGACAGAAATTGGTGAGGATGAGGTTAAATATGTTATATCTCCTTGCTCCTACTAGACTGGGTCTGTGGCAATGTCCTGTAGGACTCACCCAACTCGATTTGTATGGTGCTGCCTAGCCACTCTTGGTGGTAGAATTTGAAGTCCCTCACCCATAGTACATTCTTTGCCCATGCTACTCTCAGTTCTTCTTCCAAGCATTGATCAACATGGACAAACACTGATTCACAAGCAAAAAAGAGAAGACACTTAATAATTAGTCTGAGATTTCCTTGCTCATGTTTGACCTGATGTCTTGAGACCACATAGGATCTGAAATCAATGATGAAGACTCCCAGAGCAATTTCATCCTGACTGTATACAACTGTGTCACTATCTCTGCTGGGTCTGTCTGTCGATAGGCCATTATCTGGGATGTTGTTTGAAAAGTATGATTCTGTATGTAAAACTATGTTATGTTATTGCTTGAATGAAACCAAGAACTGCAGATGCAAGTGACCCTTCATCAGAACTAGACCAGAAATATTAACTTGGTTTTCTCCTCACAGATGCTGCTAGACCTGCAGAGCTTTTCCAGCAATTTCTGTTTTTGTAATTAAAATGTAGAACAGTTGATGAGCAGTGGCAGACATTTCAGGACATGTTCAATTCCTCACAACTAAAATAAAATCCAGAGGGGAAGAAAGATTATAAGAGGAAGAAAAATATCCATGGCTAAGCAAGAAGTTAAAAATAAAAAAGGCAAAAACTAAAGATTGGAGAGGACTGAGAGCATTAAGTTCCTAGGAGTGACGATGAACAACAATCTGTCCTGGATCTCCCATTTGGTTGTGATGGTCAAGAAGGCACAACAATGTCTCTTCTTCAGGAGGTTTAGGAAATTCTGCATGTACATGAGGATGCTCTCCAACCTTTACAGATGCACCATACAAAGCATTTTAGCTGGATGCATATTGGCCTGGTATGGCAACTGCTCTACCCAGGTACATAAGATACTACAGAAATTTGTGTGCACAGCCCAGACCTTCACGAAAGCCAACCTCCTATCCATGGACTCTGTCTACACCTCCCACTGCCAACATCAGAGATCCCTCCCACCCCAGTAATACTGTCTTCTAACCTCTTCAGTCAGGTAAAAAATACAGAAACTTGAAAAATGTGCCAACAGGTTCAAGAACAGCTTCTTCCTGACGTTATTAGGCTGCTGAATAGACCTCCCTAAACAAATATTGATTTTGCTTTGTGCACCTCCTGTGCAGCCATCACCTTTTATGCCTCGCTTTGTCTAAATACTATATGATCTGTACATCCCTGTATGTTATGATTTACCTATTCTTCTCACAAAACAAAACTTACTCAGGTACATGTGACAACAATGAATCAAATCATATCAAAATAATGCCATATTGTATTGTATCATATTGTAAAGGTTTGTGGCAGACTTAAAAATGTAGAAAATTTAAAGATCAACAAAGGGTTATGAACAAAAACTAAAAGGGCAAAGGGAAAGGTAAAGGGCAAACGGTAAAGGGAAAGGGAAAGGGAAAGAACACAAGTGCAAAGTATAAAAAGGGACAGCAAATACTTCCAGGAGTATATAAAAGGGAAGATAGGAGCTGAAGGGAGCTAGTTGCCTCAGACAGACAAACAAAAAGCTGGAGGAACACAGCAAGCCAGGCAGCATCAGCAGGTGGAGAAGTCAGCATTTTGGATGTAATCCTTCTTCAGGAAAGTTGCCTCTGGTAGGCTGCGTCCCTGCTGTGCTTACCCTATCAGCAAAGGAACACCTGGAGGACCTGCTTTGAAAGACTCAACTATTGAGAAAATGTTTTCTCACAGGTACATGTCTCATACATACAGCTGGGTTTGTGAGCGTATGTTTTTCTCACGATTAACTCAATACTTTGCAATGTGTAATAATTACAGCAGGATGGGGTATTAATGAGCATATACAGTGCATTAATGAATGGAAAAAACTATTACCATTGGATGATCAGTCTGAGCTTTTTCTGCAAAAAAAATTAAAACTTTAACTAGCCATCAGGAATCTGAATTTTGGCTGCCTGTCCATGAAGTTCTCCATCCCACCTTTCTATCTACTTCAGGCAGTTCCAGAAGATTCCACTCTATATCTCTTTCCCTTTCCAGAGAGAAGAGCAGGAAGAGAAAAAATACATTTTAAGTGCTGCTTACATTGCTCTTAGCTGGCGTGTACTAACAATTTTGGTAACACCCACAAATTTTTCTGCACTTTTCAATTTTGAGGCCATGTTAAGTGCAGACAATCTGAAGTTGCACTATTCATATCAGTGTAACTAAGGGCCATTGCCTACCATTTGATTCCACAAGAATATTGATCCAGTTTGGAATGTGAAAAGTGCTGACAAAATAAAGTTAAATTTTCATTAACAAATATACAACTAATACAAATTTTTTGATACCTTGTTAAAGTTATCTGAAATATTTTATATCCAGCAATATAGGATGCAAGTTTTGTAAAGCTTTGTTTTCCAGAACCACCAACGCCTACCAGCAAAGCATTTCCACAATCTGTACGGATTATACGCGATATCTGCGAAACATGGTGGAATTTTACTTCAAAGAGAAAAATTGAACTCATCAAAGTTCATTATTCATTTTTCAAAGTAACAGCTTAACAACAAAAAAACATACTTAATACTAGATTAATTTTGTTAAGATTGTCCTGTCAGTGCATGCATACAGAGCTGAAAATTCTGAGGGCTGTTGTGTTAACAACTCGATAGTTCATAATTATATCACAAAGATTACAACACAAATGGAGGCCATTAGATCCATTGTATTTGTGCTGGCTCACCTCAGAGTACAATGACGTTCTGATCAGATGGGTCAATGGGCTGAGGAGTGGCAGGTGGAGTTTAATTTAGATAAATGTGAGGTGCTGCACTTTGAAAAGGCAAACCAGGGGAGGACTTATACACTTAATGGTAAGGTCCTGGGGAATGTTGCTGAACAAAGAGACCTTGGAGTGCAGGTTCATAGTTCCTTGAAAGTAGAGTCGTCCAGGTAGGTACGATAGTGAAGACAATGTTTGGTATGCTTTCCTTTATTAGACAGTGCATTGAGTATTGGAGTTGGGAGGTCATGTTGTGGCTGTACAGGGCATTGTTTAGGCCACTTTTGGAATGTTGTGTGCAATTCTGGTCTCTCTCCTATTGGAAGGATGTTGTGAAACTTGAAAGGGTTCAGAAAAAATTTACAAGGATGTTGCCAGGGTTGGGGGATTTGAGCTACAGGGAGAGATTGAATAGGCTGGGACTGTTTTCCGTGGAGCATCGGATGCTGAGGGGTGACGTTACAGAGGTTTACAAAATCATGAGGGGCATGGATAGAGTAAATAGATAAGGTCTTTTCCCTGGGTGGGTGAGTCTAGAACTAGAGGATATAGATTTAAGGTGAGCAGGCAAAACATTAAAAGGTATCTAAGGGGCAACTTTTCACACAGAGGATAGTGCATGTATGTAATGAGCTGCGAGAGGAAATGGTGGAGACTGGTATGATTGCAACATTTAAATGGCATCTGGATGGGTATATTAATATGTGAGGACAAAGGGACCTCTGCCTTTATTACATTCGTGGGGGGATTCAGAGCAGTGGAACAGGGAATGGAGCTGGTGTGGTGGATAGCTGTTTGGATGACAGAAGGATGTGGGTCAATTGTTGGCAAACAGGACTAGATTAATGGACAAATTGGACCAGAGGGTCTGTTTTCATGCCGTACATCTCTACGGCTCTGAATCTGGGAGAATAACTTGAAGTCAGCTGGGCGGCACGGTGGCACATTGGTTAGCACTGCTGCTGCCTCACAGCGCCAGAGACCCGGGTTCAATTCCTGCCTCAGGCGACTGACTGTGTGGAGTTTGCACATTCTCCCCGTGCCTGCGTGGGTTTCCTCCGGGTGCTCCGGTTTCCTCCCACAGTCCAAAAATGTGCAGTTTAGGTGAATTGGCCATGCTAAAATGTCCGTAGTGTTAGGTAAAGTGGTAAATGTAGGGGAATGGGTCTGGGTGGGTTGCGCTTCGGCGGGTCGGTGTGGACTTGTTGGGCCGAAGGGCCTGTTTCCACACTGTAAGTAATCTAATCTAATCAGCTCTCCTGTTTTGTTTTCACCAAAACCTCCGAAAATAATTTTTGTTTTGATAACTATCTCAATTTTGTTTTGAAAATAATGACTGAATCTCTCTTGTCTACACCCTCAAAGTGCATTTCTGATCCTAACTGTTCACCGCATAAGATATGTTTTTTCACACATCACCCCTGAACCTTTGTGAATCACCTTAAATCAATTCCTCCAGTCCTTGGCCACGAATGTGAACAGTTCTCCCCATTCAATTGGTCTAGGCCTCTCATTATTTTGGAACTGAAGTTCCTTAGTCACATTACTATCATCACAAAACTTCACTAAAGCCTCTCCAATGTCTTCATATGCTACTGAAAGTATGGCCAAAAGAATTGGACAGAATATTTTAGTTGCAGTCAAACTGTATTTGGTTATGAGGTAGTAGATTCATTCACCAAGCTGGTGTGGCTTTCTGCTGATGTTTCATCGCCTCATTAGGTGACATCGTTAATGCGTCTTCAATACAGTGTTGATGGTCTGTCCCTCCGGATATGTATGTGTCTCTGCTTTTTGATACAATCCAAGTGGTAGAGGTGATTGCGAGGAAACAGAACCGGAAGTACTGAAAAACAGAGAAATGCAAATACCAGGCGGGACAGACCACCAACACTTTTTCGAAGATGCATTGACTATGTCACCTCATGAGGCAGCGAAACATCTGCAAACAAACACACAAATCTACAACCTTATCCACAACTTGAGCTACAAATCTTTTCAAAAACCGTGTTTGGTTATGTCAAGTTAGATTAAGGTTTACTATCGTTTTTTTTAATAGTCTGTGTTTTAATCTATAAAATCCAGATTCGCCTGTTTTATAAACTATTTTCGCTTCCTAGACTGCCAACTTCAATGATTTGTGTCTATAAACCCATAGGTTTAAATATTGTATCATTTATTTCTATAACCTTTACTCATTGTTCTTACTAACTTCATATTCTTCTGTAGTAAATTTGTCCTGCCATGTTTTTGATTATTCATCACAGGATGCAGGTATTACTGGTTAGGTCAGCATTTATTGTCTATCCCCAGTTGCCCAGAGGGTAATTAAGCATCAACTACATCACTGTAAGTCTGGAGTGACACGTAGGCCAGACTGGGTAGGATAGCAGATTTCCTTTCCTGAAGGACATTAATGGACCAGATGAGGTTTTCCTGACAATTGACACTGGTTTCATGATCATCATGAGACTCTTAATTCCAGATTGTTATTGAATTCAGATTACCAGCATTTGAATGAATAAAAAGAAATGAGTTTAAAGTTTAAATTCTCACTTTCATAATGTGTGTCATTGCATCCTTGAAAAACACAAGATCAAGAAAACCTGATCGGACTCCTTCATTATGTTGCCTCTGGTAAAACTGTAATTTTTCAGTCAGGAATTCATAGCTTGGGATCTGAAATATATTTATTTGTAACAATTAGAATATCACAAAGAACATAAAATCAGAGATGTACAGCACAGGAACAGAGCCTTCGATCCAACTCGTCCACGCCAACCAGATATCCCAACCTAATCTAGTCCCACTTGCCAGCACTTGGCCCATGTTCCGCAAAACCCTTCCTATTCACATACCCATCCAGATGCCTTTTAAATGTTGCAAATGTACTAGCCTCCACCACTTCCTCTGGCAGCTCATTCCATACACATACTACTCTCTGCGCAAAAAGGTTGCCCATTAGGTCTCTTTCATATCTTTCCCTTCTCACCCTAAATCTATACCCTCTAGTTCTGGACTCAGCCACCCCAGGGAAAAGAATTTGTCTACTTATCCTATCCATGTCCTTCATAATTCTGTAAACCTCTGTAAGGTCACCCCTCAGCCTCTGACGCTCCAGGAAAAACATCCCAGCCTGTTCAGCCTCTCCCTATAGCTCAAATCCTCCAATCCTGGCAACATCTTTGTAAATCTTTACTGAACCCTTTCAAGTTTCACAGCATTTTTCTGATAGGAAGGAGACGAGAACTGCACACAATAATCTAAAAGTGGCCTAACTAATATCCTGTACATCCGCAACATGACCTCCCAACTTCTGTACTCAATACACCGACCAATAAAAGCATACCAAACGTTTTCTTCACTATCTTGTCCACCTGTGACTCTACTTTCTAGGAGCTATGAACCTGCACTCCAAGGTCTCTTTGTTCAGCAACACTCCCTAGGACCTTACCATGAAGCGTATAAGTCCTGCAAAAGTTCGCTTTCCCAAAATTCAGCACCTCGCATTTATCTAAATTACACTCCATCTGGTTCTCCTCAGCACATTCACCCATCTGATCAAGATCCAGTTGTAATCTGGGGTAACCTTCTTCGCTGTCCACTACACATCCAATTTTTGTGTCATCTGCAAACTTACTAACTATATCTCTTATGCTTGCATCCAAATCATTTATGTAAATAACAATAAGTAGAGGGTTCAGCACCGATCCTTGTGGCACTCCACTGGTCGCAGGCCTCCAGTCTGAAAAACAACCCTCCACCACCACCCCCTGTCTTCTAGCTTTAAGCCAGGTCTGTATCCAAATGGTTTGTTCTCCCTGTATTCCATGAGACCTAACCTTGCTAACCAGTCTCCCATGGAGAAACTTGTTGAACGCTTTACTGAAGTCCATATAGGTCACATTGACCACTCTGCCCTCATCAATCGTTTGTTACTTCTTCAAAATCTCAATCAAGTTTGTGAGACATGATTTCCCATGCATAAAGCCATGTTGACGATCTCTAACCAGTCCTTGCCTTTCCAAATACATGTACATCCTGTCCCTCAGGATTCCCTCCAACAATTTGCCCACCACCAACTTCAGGCTCACCGGTCTATAGTTCCCTGGCTTGTTCTTATCGCCTTTCTTAATTAGTGGCACCACGTTAGTCAATCTTTATTCTTCCAGCACCTCACCTGTGACTATTGATGATACAAATATCTCAGCAAGGGTCCCAGCAATCACTTCCCTAGCTCCCTACAGAGTTCTAGGGTACACCTGATCAGGTCCTGACGATTTATCAATTTTTAAGTGTTTCAAGACATCCAGCACTTCCTCCTCTGTAATATGGATATTTTTCAAGATGTCACCATCTATTTCCCTACATTCTATATCTTCCATGCTGTTCTCTACAATAAAAACTAATGTAAAATACTCATTTAGTATCTCCTCCATCTTCTGCCACTCCACACGAAGACCGCCTTGCTGATCTTTGAGGGTCCCTTTTGTTACCCCTTTGCCCTTAACTTGTAAAAACCCTTTGAATTCTCCTTAACCCTATTTGTCAAAGCCTCGAAATGTCGATTCTCCTGCTCCTCGGATGCTGCCTGGCCTGCTGTATTTTTCCAGCACCATATTTTTCAACTATGGTCTCCAGCATCTGCTGTCCTCACTTTCTCCGACTCAAAGCTATCTCATGTCTCCTTTTTGCGCTCCTGGTTTCCCTCTTAGGGATAGGATTCACAACCAATGGCACTTATTGCAGATATAATCCTCAATAACATGTAAACTCTCACTAAAATTCTACATCCGACAAGAAGAGCATATCACTATACTAAGGACCATTTTGCTTCTTCCAATCTACAGAACCAGAAAATATCATGTATTCCTCTACAAAACACTGCTCCAGGGTAACTTAAGACTTATGGCTTATATTTTTAAGTTTAATCAAAGGGCATTTCTCAATAAAACATATAATCAAGAAAGAACCCACTCTACTCACTATTATAGATTTAAAACAGAAGTTATTAATCTAATATAGTAAAGTGTGAAAGTTGTAATTGTCCCAATATACCAGAGGCAGCTCTTTAAAAGGAGATGACTGATGGGAGGTTTATTCAGAGAGTGCCATGCCTCAGAAGAATGTTCAGAAATTGGCATCCCTTTGCTGAATTATGGCGTGGGAATTGAATCTGTTGCAGATCACTGAACGGGTCGGCCTAGCCCTCACTGACCGAGCCGACCTAGCCCTCACTGACCAAGCCAGCCTAACCCTCACTGACCGAGCCGACCTAGCACTCACTGACCGATCCGACCTAGCCCTCACTGAATGAGCCGACATAGCACTCACTGACCAAGCCAGCCGAGCCCTCACTGCCCGAGCCGGCCTAACCCTCATTGACCGAGCCGACCTAGCCCTCACTGGCCGAGCCGACCTAGCCCTCACTGCCCGAGCCAGCCTAACCCTCACTGACCGAGCCGACCTAGCCCTCACTGACCGAGCCGGCCTAACCCTCACTGACCGGACCGGCCTAGCCCTCACTGACCGGACCGGCCTAACCCTCACTGACCGAGCCGGCCAAACCCTCACTGACCGGACTGGCCTAGTCCTCACTGAGCGAGCCGACCTCTCCGTCACTGACCGAGCCGGCCTAACACTCACTGACCGAACCAGCCTAGCCCTCACTGATCGAGCCGACCTACCCCTCACGAACCGAGCCAGGCTAGCCCTCACTGACCGAGCCGACCTAGCCCTCACTGACTGAGCCGACCTAGCCCTCACTGACTGAGCCAGCTAAGACATCACTACCCGAGCCAGCCTAGTCCTCACTGACCGAGCCGATCGAGCCCTCACTGACCGAGCCAGCTGAGCCCTCACTGACCGAACCAGCTTGGACAAAACTGACTGAGCTATCCTAGCTCTCACTGACTGAGCCAACATTGGCCTCACTGACTGAGCTGACCTCGCCCTCACTGCCCGAGCCGACCTAGCCCTCACTGACCAAGCCGACCTAGCACTCACTGCCCGAGCCAATCTAGCCCTCACTGACCGAGCCAGCCTAACCCTCACTGACCGAGCCGACCTAGCCCTCACTACCCGAGCTGACCTAGCCCTCACTGACTGAGCCGACCTAGCCCTCACTGACCGAGCCGACCTAGCCCTCACTGACCGAGCCAGCCTAGCCCTCACTGCCCGAGCCAGCCTAGCCCTCACTGCCCGAGCCGGCCGAACCCTCATTGACCGAGCCGACCTAGCCCTCACGGGCCGAGCCAACCTAGCCCTCACTGACCGAGCCAGCTTAGACCACACTGACCGAGCCGACCTAGCCCTCACTGACCGGACAGGCCTAACCCTCACTGACCGAGCCGACCTAGCCCTCACTGACCGAGCCGACCTCTCCGTCACTGACCGAGCCGGCCTAACCCTCACTGACCGAACCGGCCTAGCCCTCACTGACCGGACCGGCCTAACCCTCACTGACCGAGCCGGCCGAACCCTCACTGACCGAGCCAGCCTAACCCTCACTGACCGGACCGGCCTAGCCCTCACTGACCGAGCCGACCTCTCCGTCACTGACCGAGCCGGCCTAACCCTCACTGACCGAATCAGCCTAGCCCTCACTGATCGAGCCGACCTACCCCTCACGAACCGAGCCAGGCTAGCCCTCACTGACCGAGCCGACCTAGCCCTCACTGACTGAGCCGACCTAGCCCTCACTGACTGAGCCAGCTAAGACCTCACTGCCCGAGCCAGCCTAGTCCTCACTGACCGAGCCAACCGAGCCCTCACTGACTGAGCCAGCTGAGGCCTCATTGACCAAACCAGCTTGGACAAAACTGACCGAGCTATCCTAGCCCTCACTGACTGAGCCAACGTAGGCCTCACTGACTGAGCTGACCTAGCCTTCACTGTCCAAGCCAGCCTAGCCCTCACTGACGGAGCCGACCTAGCCCTCACTGACTGAGCTGACCTCGCCCTCACTGCCCGAGCCGACCTAGCCCTCACTGACCAAGCCGACCTAGCACTCACTGCCCGAGCCAACCTAACCCTCACTGACCGAGCCAGCCTAACCCTCACTGACCGATCCGACCTAGCCCTCACTACCCGAGCTGACCTAGCCCTCACTGACCGAGCCAACCTAGCCCTCACTGACCGAGACGACCTAGCCCTCACTGACCAAGTCAGCCTAACCCTCATTGACCGAGCCAACCTAGCCCTCACTAGCCGAGCCGACCTAGCCCTCACAGACCGAGCCGGCTTCGACTTCACTGACCAAGCAGACCTAGCCCTCACTGCCTGAGCCGACCTGGCACTCTCTGCCTGAGCCGACCTAGCCCTCACTGACCGAGCCGACCTGGCACTCACTGACTGAGCTGACCTAGCCCTCACTGACCGAGCCGACCTAGCCCTCACTGACCGAGCCAGCTTTGACCTCACTGCCGAGCCGACCTAGCCCTTACTGACCGAGCCGGCCTAACTGTGGCACAGTGGTTAGCACTGCTGCCTCACAGCGCTCGAGACCCGGGTTCGATTCCCGCCTCAAGCGACTGACTGTGTGGAGTTTGCACGTTCTCCCCGTGTCTGCGTGGGTTTCCTCCGGGTGCTCCGGTTTCTTCCCACAGTCCAAAGATGTGCAGGTCAGGTGAATTGGACATGCTAAATTGCCCGTAGTGTTAGGTAAGGGGTAAATGTAGGGGTATGGGTGGGTTGCGCTTCGGCGGGGCGGTGTGGACTTGTAGGGCCGAAGGGCCTGTTTCCACACTGTAAGTAATCTAAATCTAATCTAATCGAAATCTAAAACTCTCACTGACCGAACCGGCCTAGTCCTCACTGACCGAGCCGGCCTAGCACTCACTGACTGAGCTGACCTAGCCCTCACTGACCGAGCCGACCTCGCACTCACTGACTGAGCTGACCTAGCCCTCACTGACCGAGCCGACCTAGCCCTCACTGACCGAGCCAGCTTTGACCTCACTGCCGAGCCGACCTAGCCCTCACTGACCGAGCCGGCCTAACTCTCACTGACCGAACCGGCCTAGTCCTCACTGACCGAGCAGACCTCGCCTTCACTGTCCTAGCCAGCCTAGCCCTCACTTACCGTGCCAACCTAGCCCTCACTGACTGAGCTGACGTAGCCCTCACTGACCGAGCCAGCTTAGACCTCACTGCCCGAGCCAGCCTAGCCCTCACTGACCGAGCCGACCTAGCCCTCACTGACTGAGCCGGTCTAGCCCTCACTGACTGAGCCAACGTAGGCCTCACTGACTGAGCTGACCTAGCCTTCACTGTCCAAGCCGACCTAGCCATCACTGACCGAGCCATCCTAGCCCTCACTGACCGGAACGGCCTAGGCCTCACTGATATAGCCGACCTAGCCCTCACTGCCCAAGTCGACCCAGCCCTCACTGACCGAGCCGACCTGTCACTCACTGCCTGAGCCGACCTAACCCTCACTGACCGAGCCGACCTCGCCTTCACTGTCCGAGCCAGCCTAGCCCTCACTTACCGTGCCAACCTAGCCCTCACTGACTGAGCTGACGTAGTCCTCACTGACTGAGCCAGCTTAGACCTCACTGCCCGAGCCAGCCTAGCCCTCACTGACTGAGCCAACGTAGGCCTCACTGACTGAGCTTACCTAGCCTTCACTGTCGAAGCCGACCTAGCCCTCACTGACCGAGCCAGCCTAGCCCTCACTGACCGGAACGGCCTCGGCCTCGGCCTCACTGACATAGCCGACCTAGCCCTCACTGACCGAGCCGACCTAGCCCTCACTGACCAAGCCAGCCTAGCCCTCACTGACCGGAACGGCCTAGCCCTCACTGACATAGCTGACCTAGTCCTCACTGCCCAAGTTGACCTAGCCCTCACTGACCGAGCCGATCTAGCCTTCACTGACCAAGCCGACTTTGACCTCACTGCCGAGCCGACCTAGCCCTCACTGACCGAGCCGGCCTAACCCTCACTGACCGAGCCGACCTAACACTCACTGCCCGAGCCGGCTTCGACCTCACTGACCAAGTCGAACTAGCCCTCACTGCCTGAGCTGACCTAGCCCTCACTGACCGAGCCGACCTAGCCCTCACTGCCCGAGCCGACCTAGCCCTCACTGACCGAGCCGATGTAGCGCTCCCTGACTGAGCTGACCTAGCTTTCACTGTCCGAGCCGACCTAGCCCTCACTGACCAAGCCAGCCTAACCCTCATTGACCGAGCCGGCTTAGACCTCACTGACCAAGCCGACCTAGCCCTCACTGACCGAGCCGGCCTAACCCTCACTGCCCGGACCGGCCTAACCCTCACTGACCGAGCCGGCCTAACCCTCACTGACCGAGCCAGCCTAGCCCTCACTGACGGAGCCGACCTAGCCCTCACTGACTGAGCCGACCGAGCCGTCACTGACCAAGCCGCCCTAACCCTCACTGACTGGACCGGCCTAGCCCTCACTGACCGAGCCGACCTAGCCCTCACTGACCGAGCCGACCGAGCCGACCGAGCCCTCACTGACCGAGCCAGCTGAGTCCTCACTGACCGAACCAGTTTAGACATCACTGCCCGAGCCAGCCTAGCCCTCACTGAGCGAGCCATCCTAGCCTTCACTGACTGAGCCAACGTAGGCATCACTGACTGAGCTTACCTAGCCTTCACTGTCCAAGACGACCTAGCCCTCACTGACCGAGCCAGCCTAGCCCTCACTAACCGGAACGGCCACGGCCTCACTTACCGAGCCGACCTAGCCCTCACTGACCGAGCCGACCTAGTCCTCACTGACCGAGCCGACCGAGCCCTCACTGACCGAGCCAGCTGAGTCCTCACTGACCGAACCAGTTTAGACATCACTGCCCGAGCCAGCCTAGCCCTCACTGAGTGAGCCATCCTAGCCCTCACTGACTGAGCCAACGTAGGCCTCACTGACTGAGCTTACCTAGCCTTCACTGTCGAAGCCGACCTAGCCCTCACTGACCGAGCCATCCTAGCCCTCACTGACCGGAACGGCCTAGGCCTCACTGATATAGCCGACCTAGCCCTCACTGCCCAAGTCGACCCAGCCCTCACTGACCGAGCCGACCTGTCACTCACTGCCTGAGCCGACCTAACCCTCACTGACCGAGCCGACCTCGCCTTCACTGTCCGAGCCAGCCTAGCCCTCACTTACCGTGCCAACCTAGCCCTCACTGACTGAGCTGACGTAGCCCTCACTGACTGAGCCAGCTTAGACCTCACTGCCCGAGCCAGCCTAGCCCTCACTGACCGAGCCGACCTAGCCCTCACTGACCGAGCCGGTCTAGCCCTCACTGACTGAGCCAGCGTAGGCCTCACTGACTGAGCTGACCTAGCCTTCACTGTCCAAGCCGACCTAGCCATCACTGACCGAGCCATCCTAGCCCTCACTGACCGGAACGGCCTAGGCCTCACTGATATAGCCGACCTAGCCCTCACTGCCCAAGTCGACCCAGCCCTCACTGACCGAGCCGACCTGTCACTCACTGCCTGAGCCGACCTAACCCTCACTGACCGAGCCGACCTAGCCTTCACTGACCGAGCCGGCTTTGACCTCACTGCCGAGTTGACCTAGCCCTCACTGACCGAGCAGGCCTAACCTTTACTGACCGAGCTGACCTAGCACTCACTGCCCGAGCCGACCTAGCCCTCACAGACCGAGCCGGCTTCGACCTCACTGACCAAGCCTACCTAGCCCTCACTGCCTGAGCCGACCTGGCACTCACTGCCTGAGCCGACCGAGCCCTCACTGACCGAGTTGACCTAGCCCTCACTGACCGAGCCGGCTTTGGCCTCACTGCCGAGCCGACCTAGCCCTCTCTGACCGAGCCGGCCAAACCCTCACTGACCGAACCGGCCTAGTCCTCACTGACCGAGCCGACCTCGCCCACACCGACCGAGCCGACCTTGCCCTCACTGACCGAGCCGACCTCGCCCTCACTGACCAAGCCAACCTAGCCCTCACTGCCCGAGCCGACCTAGCCCTCACTGACCAAGTCAGCCTAACCCTCATTGTCCGAGCCAACCTAGCCCTCACTGGCCGAGCCGACCTAGCCCTCACAGACCGAGCCGACTTCGACCTCACTGACCAAGCCGACCTAGCCCTCACTGCCTGAGCCAGCCTAACCCTCACTGCCCGAGCCGGCTTCGACCTCACTGACCAAGTCGAACTAGCCCTCACTGCCTGAGCTGACCTAGCCCTCACTGACCGAGCCGACCTAGCCCTCACTGCCCGAGCCGACCTAGTCCTCACTGACGGAGCCGACCTAGCACTCACTGACTGAGCTGACCTAGCCCTCACTGACCGAGCCGACCTGGCACTCACTGACCGAGCTGACCTAGCCCTCACTGACCGAGCCGACCTAGCCCTCACTGACCGAGCCAGCTTTGACCTCACTGCCGAGCCGACCTAGCCCTCACTGACCGAGCCGGCCTAACTCTCACTGACCGAACCGGCCTAGTCCTCACTGACCGAGCAGACCTCGCCTTCACTGTCCTAGCCAGCCTAGCCCTCACTTACCGTGCCAACCTAGCCCTCACTGACTGAGCTGACGTAGCCCTCACTGACCGAGCCAGCTTAGACCTCACTGCCCGAGCCAGCCTAGCCCTCACTGACCGAGCCGACCTAGCCCTCACTGACTGAGCCGGTCTAGCCCTCACTGACCGAGCCAACGTA